>NC_089240.1:14358661-14658661 GCF_963924675.1 Phocoena phocoena | reverse complement strand
ACAGATGAAGCAAGACTGGCCAAATATAGATAGTTGTTGAAGCTGAGTGATGGGTCCAGGGGTTCATCATACAATTCTCTCTACATTTGTGGGTTTGAATTTTTCATAATGAAAAAAATTTAAGCTATGTATCAACAATTATAAAAGCAGTCAAGTTAATAATATTGAAGGGGTATAGAGCTGTAGAATAAGCAGAACTTTAAAACTAATTTATGGAAATACGAACATGGACCGGCTATTTGCTGGTGTGAAGGAATTATAATCATGGTATCATGGCTATGTTTTTTAAAGTAATCCTTTTAGGAGTATGTCCTGAAATTTTTGTGAATAAAATGATATGATGTCTGGTTTTTCCTTCAAGATGATATAGGGAGAGGGCAGGAAATGGGCGAGGTTGGCCATGGGTAAATGGTTATTGTTGGTTGACGGGGCTGTGGGGGTTCATATACTGCTTGAGCTACCTTTCTACACATTCAGAAATAAAGCAAAATGTAATTTGTGCCTATGAATTCAGAGAAAACAGATCAGTACTGTGAAATTGCAGAGTTGTTTTTTTCTTCATCCTTAGGGTATAAAGAGCTTAACTTGAAATGCTTTAATGAAGCCAGCTATTGTATAAAGCACCTCTGAAATTATTCTTTCATTTGGGGAATGCATTAAAACCAATAAAAATTAAAAGTGCAAGTCCAAACAAAAAGGTAATTGTAGGGTTCAGATAAACATCACCCAGTGGACTAACAAATTCCCATGGTTCCAAGGTTACAGTGCAAAGCTGCCTGGGGAGTAGGGCTTCTGGGCCTCTCTGGCATGGCCACTGAATCACCAGTTGACAGGCTGGGTAGGGCAGAGGTGAGACCCAGCTGCCAGATGGTGCTTCCCCAACCCTGCCTGTTCCAGAAATTCACAGACCATTGTATGAGGAATGACCTTTTCTGAACCTGTATCAGAAGCTACAGTCTGGCAAAAGCACTGGCCCGTATGGAAACTATGGGAATGAACAACGGTGCAGTAGTGCAGTGGTTAGGGACACTGGCTCAAAAGCCAGACTCCCTAGGTTTAAATCCAGAGCTGTGTGACTTTGGGTAAGTTATTTAACCTCTCTGTGCATCAGCTTCCTCATCTTTAAAACAGGAGTGATTATAACAGTGCTCCATCCCATGGGGTTATTGTGAGGCATAACCAAGGTCAAGCTCTTAGGACAGTGCCTGTTATGTGGGAAGTGCTTCACAAATGATAGGCATCATTATCATTATTTGTAAGTGGATCTGTCCTAAAACATCCTTGAATTGTGATCTCTTTTCCCATAGAACAGCAGGCAAGTGCTCAAACAACTAACAGCCATGCCTCCCGTTCTTTTTACCCACATAGCCCCAGCCAGAGAGGAAGGACTGCATACTGCAAGGAACTCTGGGAGTATAGTCTGAAGGAGTCCTCTTCCAAGTACAAATCTCTTTAAAGTTTAATGTTTTCCCTTAAAATCCCCACAGATTTTTGCATCCTGCACCATAATATAGCAGAATTGAGAGTCAGGAGAGATGCTTCGTGTTCAGCCCATGGCTTTCCTGGTCCTCTTGATACGCCTCTCAGTTCGAGAAGCTGAGACATTTAGAGCCATTTGATTTAGTTAATTTCCCAGATCCTCCTCCCAGACATCTGGTGTACTTTCTATCAGCTTCTCCTTAGTACCACCTTCCATCCTCCGTAGGGCACTGCCTAGCGTTTTACCTGATGGCCTTTTATGGTCAGGGTACTGGGTCGCATCTCCTCCTGTCCTGGTTTTCACTGCCTCCTCTGTGACTGTTGACTCAGTCCTTTTTGAAACTCACTGAGTTGGTTTCTGGGACATCACTGGCTTCAGGATCTTCTTCTACTGCTCTGGCCACTCCTTCTCCATCTCTTTTGCAGGGCTGTCTTTTTCTATTCATCCCCCAAGTGTCATGCTCTGAGTTACAGGCCTTGGCTCAGAAATAGACATGTAACCCCCAGTGTACCAATCATAGCCTTCACTGAGACTTTTCCACTGGAACTATCAGAAGAACCAAACCAAAACAAAACAAAAGCAAACTTCTGCTGAATTGTTGAATGAATATATGTGAATTGGGGACTTTGGGGTTGCCAGGGGCCATCAAGCCCAAGAAAGTCCAAGAGAGGAAAAAAGAAGACAGAAATCCAATACTGTCATTTAAACCTTTGGATCCAGCTATCCTTGAAGCTGGAGAAACAACCCTGACCTTTTTGGTGTCCTCAGCCAATGAATTCCCTTACTTGGATTTTTGTTGTTGTTTTCTTGGTTTTCTGTTTTTGGGTTTTGTTTTTTTTTTGTCACATACAACTACCCATATGCTCATGACTCCCAAATCTACATCTGTGGCCAAGGCTTGTCTCCTGAGCAACAGACTCATAGAAATAACATGCAGTTAACCAACCCTCACACAGATGTCCCACAAGGACATCTGAAACATAACATGTTATTTGCTAAATATGGCAACCCTAATCACACTATAAATTTATATTTGTTAATGTTTTAAAATCTTCCACCAGAATGTAAACTCTATGAGGACAGGAACTTTGCTTGTTTGTTCACTCTTGTGTCTCCAGCACCTAGAGGAACACACACACAGTAGATATTCAATAAATATTTGTTGATTGAATGAATGAGTCAGTAAATGAATGAAAGCTAGGAATTTTCCTTGACTCCTGTCGTAATATCATCTGCCACACTCAATCAGTTACTAAGTTCTATAGATTTTGACTCATGAATATCTCAAATCTCATATCTGATCCTGTCACTGTACCCTACTGCTTACTTCAAGCCCATGTTGCTTCTTGCCTAGAAAATGGGAAGTCTCCTAATTCCTATTCCTGGCTCCAGCCACCCTCTACATAATTACCAGGCTCTTTCTAAATTAGAAATCAACTGCTCTGGGCCTCTGCTTTAAATACATCAGTGATGCTGCAGAGTTTTTCTGGCTCAAATCTTGGCTCCTGCCTCCCTTTCCAGACTCATCTCCTGGCTCTTTCTTCATACAGCTAATGCCTAAGGAAGAGGGAATCACTTGGGCTCTCCCAAATTCATTCGCACATTTCCTGCCTCTGCATCTTTGCACGTGCTGTGGTCTCCTCCCATGCTCCCCTTTCCACCCTCTTGATTATCCTGCAAAATTCATGTCCTGTCCTTCAGAAAGCCTTCTCTGGTCTCTGTCTCCCCGTTCTGATTTAGAAGTCCCTCCTCCACGTTCACAAAGCTCCCTGTACACCGCTTTGTCTACCAAAGCACTTATGTGGCGCAGACTATTTTAGTGCTAACTAGTATCCATATTTTACTTTTTTCCTCTTGGGCTCACAGCTGGACTACATTTCCCAGCATGCTTTGCAGTCAGGGGTGGCCATGTGACTGAGTCCTGACCAATGGAATGTTGATGGAAGTGATGTGCACCAATTCCCATGAATGGGCCTGGCCCATTAAAACCTCTCACATGTGGTCCTCCTTCTCTTTCCCCTCAGCTGAGTAGAGAGGACTCAGAATGTTTGGGAAGGAGGAGCCTCAAGGTGGATGGAGACACCGCACAGTTCTGCAACTTGGGCTACCTTGGGGTCAAAACCGGGAAATAAAAGAGGAAAAACAGCAACAACAAGAAATTCAACATAGTACTGACTTCTTGAAGTTTTATTTCCCTCTCCAATCTGCCTGCTATTATTTTATTTTCCAAGTC
Organism: Phocoena phocoena; assembly: GCF_963924675.1. Classification (NCBI taxonomy): domain Eukaryota; kingdom Metazoa; phylum Chordata; class Mammalia; order Artiodactyla; family Phocoenidae; genus Phocoena; species Phocoena phocoena. The sequence continues at coordinate 14,654,948 of NC_089240.1, read as the reverse complement.
CTCAGTGAACTGTGGTCGTAGTTATTTTTGTCTCCTGTCTAGAGCTTCCAGTTGTAATCAGTGGGGCAGATAGGATGTAGAGGGCTTATCCATCTTGGCCAGCACCCCACCCCCCTTCTTCTTGTTTCTGTATCCAAATTTCTGTTTGAATACCTGGTTCGTATTTGGGACCTTAACAGTGGTTTGCTTGGTGGACTTTTAAATTATCCAGATTCATAAAATCAACTATGGCATGCTCTTAGCAGAACAGTATTTCTTATTCTGCGCTTTACAATTTATACAGGTGTGAAAATGTTTGAAACGGTTCTCAGGAGAACTACAGATGTGATTAAGGATGGAAAGTAGATGCTCCAAAGAGAGGTTACACTATGTGGTATTGATATTAACTTTCCTGGTGGAAGAAGAATAAGTAGTGGTAATTTTACATATAGATCTTCAAATTAATAAAGGAAGGAAACTTGCAGATCACTCTTTTGTAAACTGTGGCTTGTTTCTTCTACCTTATATACGTATTTTAAGCAGAGATAAGAGTTCTGTACTCATATGTATGTGCAAATGGAGAATCTAATTTGTAAATTTTTGATTCCCTAAAAAATAACATTTACAACTCTTTATTGTTGTTTATTATAAACAAATATATCACTCAGTTAACACATATTTGTTAAGACCTTCTACATGCAACGCTCAACGAGGGTTAAAAGAAGCATAAGAGTGAACTCCTGATTAAAAGAATAATGAGAAAGTCCCAGTGATGAGAACTTGACATTTTACAAAACACTTTTATTCTTCTTATCTAATTTTTTCCCAGCGAGGTGGGTTTTAGTCCCATTTAAGAGAGTCTGCAGAGGCTCAGAGAGCTTGAGGAATCTGTCCGTGATCACATAAGGGCAGAATTGAATCTTCTACCCAGGTCTTCTGGTTCCAGTTTCTGTTCCCTTGTCATTATATCTCAGTCTAGCTGGGGAATAAAATATACCATCCACAAACAGTTATCCAATGGTTCAAGGCAGGCTATGACACATGCCAGTGGAATGATCAAATATAGCAGGGAGCACACTTTCCTACCTCCCCTTCCTAACTCTTGTTAAGGAAGGCAGCATTCTAGAAAGGATACCGTTAACCTGATTGGTTAACGTTGAGCACTAAACTCGTAGTTGCAAATGTTCTTACCAATCCCAGTGAGGTTATCTTACTCAGGATACAATAAATAAAGAGTGCCAAGAAAAGACTGAGGGAATACCTAAAGCCCAAACTGTGAGAATTAGGCACCTTTAAGTCAAAGTGTGTATATAGAAAACTACAAATAGTATACAAGGTGGTTCCATATTCACTTTCAATCCTTCCGCACCAAGGAACTATGGAAAGCTTTAGCTAATCATTTTTTTCTTTGTAAGTAATTATGTATATTTTAAAATTTTAGAAATCAAATTAAAGATGTGCCAGAAGAAAACTAGTCTAGGGTGAGAGTCAGGAAGTTGAGGATTGCCTGGAAAGGGGCATAAGGGGCGATTTTGGGGCGATGGAAATTTGCTTTAGCTTGTTTTCAGTTGTGGGTGCTCACATGTCTACAGTTCATAGGAAAGCAACCCTTAAGATCTGTGTATTTTATTTCTTATTAACTACACTTCAGTTTTTAAAATGTGGAAAAGAGTGTACAGTTTCTCAAAATTCTTTTAAGGGTATGTTAGCAAGAAGTTTAATAACCATTGTTCTAGGCATATGTGGAATAAATCTCTCTTCTTTCAAGATTCTTACTCTTTCTTTAGGTGTCTCAGAACCATGTAGCTTGACTGTAAGATAAAGTCGTCAGTAGCATGTCACATTATTTATGTTTTTTGATTGTTACCTTTAGTGTTTTTCTCATAGCCACCTTGGATTTTTATGCCTAAGGACATTCTCCTGCGGAATAGAAGAGAAGTGTGGGGAGTAAAATTAACTAGGGAAAAGGTTAACCTTCATTGTATATATGTGCCACATCTTCTTTATCCATTCATCCGATGATGGACATTTAGGTTGTTTCCATCTCCTGGCTATTGTAAATAGAGATGCAATGAACATTTTGGTACATGACTCTTTTTGAATTATGGTTTTCTCAGGGTGTATGTCCAGTAGTGTAGTGAGGTGGATAGACCTAGAGTCTATCATACAGAGTGAAGTAAGTCAGAAAGAGAAAAACAAATACCATATGCTAACACATATATATGGAATCTAAGAAAAAAAAAAAGGTCATGAAGAACCTAGGGGTAAGACGGGAATAAAGACACAGACCTACTAGAGAATGGACATGAGGATATGGGAAAGGGGAAGGGTAAGCTGTGACAAAGTGAGAGAGTGGCATGGACATATATACACTACCAAACGTAAAATAGATAGCTAGTGGGAAGCAGCCGCATGGCACAGGGATATCGGCTCGGTGCTTTGTGACCGCCTGGAGGGGTGGGATAGGGAGGGTGGGAGGGAGGGAGATGCAAGAGGGAAGAGATATGGGAACATATATATATGTATAACTGATTCACTTTGTTATAAAGCAGAAACTAACACACCATTGTAAAGCAATTATACTCCAGTAAAGATGTTAAAAAAAAAAGGTTAATCTTCAGAGAGTTTGGTCAATGAATGTATTTTCCCATTTATCTTTGTAATTGCTCCCCCCCCAGAACCTTTTTTTGAAGAACAACGTAGTAATTAAAGTAACTTTTCATGGAAATGGAGTCCACAGATTGATCATCTAGTTTTAAAGAATTGCTCTTGAATTCCGTATGAATTTAGAAAAGAAAATGCATGAATTGCATGAACCAATGAACGATGGATGATGCCCCACGTCACACTGAGTGGAGATGCTCAGTACCGATGATTTTATCCTGACCTGGCCCTGATAATCATTTCTCTGCAACTCACCAATTCAGCTTGGCCATAAAATCTTAATAACCGGCGGAATCTTCTTGCAAAGAGGGCATGACGCCCCAGGCTTCTTTAATCTCCTGGTGCTGTGACAAGTGACAAGGTGGCCTGTGCTTCCATGAATAATATTCCCATCTCATGGGTGCTTCTCACCCATGCTACACGGCTTCAAGAGATTGCTGTCTGCTACGAAGGGCCGCCTGATTGTTCTCCTGTGCTTGAGATGGTTGGTCTGTGAGCTTTCAGACCTGTGAGCCAGATCCGAGAATTCCTCTGAGCTACAGAGATCAAAAAGTCTTGTGTTGGGCTTCCCTGGTGGCGCAGTGGTTGAGAGTCCTCCTGCCGATGCCAGGGGACACGGGTTTGTGCCCCAGTCCGGGAAGATCCCACATGCCGCGGAGCGGCTGGGCCCGTGAGCCATGGCCGCTGAGCCTGCGCGTCCGGAGCCTGTGCTCCACAACGGGAGAGGCCACAACAGTGAGAGGCCCACGTACCACAAAAAAAGGAAAAAAAAAAAAAAAGTCTTGTGTTGTTCTTCCCTTTTTATAAGATCTTAGGCCGAAATGGTTCTTTGGCAATAAGGGACATCAATTCCTTCATTTTCCTTCTTTTCAGGTGGGGCAGTGATAACAGGAATGAAGAGCTAATGGGTTCGCTCGGCACAGTTTGAATACTGATCTTTCCTCAGGGCCCAGCATGGAAACACCTCTCGTTTGAAGAGTTTGATTTCTTGCACTCAGTAACACTGCCGCGCATCCTCAGAAGCAACTTCTCCATCAGTGTCAGTACATAGGATGTAGCGTCCCCACGGTCATTTTTTTCTATTTCCATTACCTTTTGTCACTTCCATTCCTTTTTTTTTTTTTTTTACCTGTTTGATCTGTATTAGCAGCTTCCACTTTTATTCCAGCATTTAACTGCTCTAATGCTGACTCATTCAAAATCCACATGTCATCCTGAGTGCCTAAAACAATGTAGGACATATCTCCCTCTCTAGGATTTCCGCATGTATGTGGTAAGGTCGGCAGCATAGGGATACCAACCTCTTCGGTTCTTTCCCTGGTGTTGGAACTTTCCTCTGCATGTTGCTTCAGTTGGTCTTGGCTTGGAATATCCACGCTGTAGCCCTGGAGTGGTGGTGACAGGATTCCTTCTTAGCTTGTCATAGAAAGGACTTGGATATTTCACAGAGAAGTGCTGATGTCCAAGTAGTTCTCCTGAAAGATCTCCACCACAGGATCCCTCCGCCAGTATACGCTGACCTGTATATTGCCTGACCACTTGCACAGTGCATGTGTCACCTTTGTACCTGCCACCTGCAAAATCCTCAGAAGTGGCAGCTTTATTGTACCTGTTGTACACAAAAATCAGTCTGATCGATTTGGTCTGGGGAGAGCCTGCAAGCACCATCAGATGTTCAACCCTGGATGGACGTGGAAAATGCTGTCATTTTGGCACTGAGGAAGTTGCAGTCCGTTGACCCGAATGGCCAGCTACTCCGTGGATTGCTTGCTGTACCTCCACTGCATCTGGAGGGCGTCGGTAACGGGTCCAAAGGCTTCAGCAGTATTTCCAAACAGTGAGCAGCTGAGGAGTTTTAAGAGACACTTTCTTCCCTGAGACAATCTCTGTGCTCTTCTGTTCTGGGTTGAATGGCATCCGCCCCCCCCAATTCATGTCCACCTGGAACCTCAGAATGTGACCTTATTTGGAAATAGGGTCTCTGCAGATGTAATTAAAGATGAATCCATCCATACTGGACCAGGGTGGGCCCTGAGGCAATGAGTGGTGTCCTTTTAAGGAGAGGAGAGGACACAGAGAGACACAGAGTGGAAGGCCATGTGATGATGGAGGCAGAGATGGGGTGATGTGTCTGTAAGCCAAGGAACATGGAGGACTGCTGGCGACCACCAAGTAGCCAGAAAGAGGCAAAGAAGGATCCTTCCCTAGAGCCTCCAAAGGGAGCATGACCCTGCCGACAATGTGAGCTTGGACTTCTGGTCTCCAGAACTGTGAAAGAACACATTTCTGTTGTTTAAAGCCACCCGGTTTGTAGTACTTTGTTGCAGCAGCCACGGAAAACAAATATCTTTTCGTTCACTGTCCACACTCCGTATCATTTGCAAATTCTTCTCTAAGTCCCACAGCAGCAAGAAGAATCTCAGTGTTGTGGTTCAGTGTGGTGATTCCGAAGCCAGATTATTTGGGTTTGAATCTTGACACTACCATTCATTAGCTATGTGGCCTTGAAACTTAGCCCACTGCTCTGTGCCTCAGTTTTTCTGACCTGTAAAATGGGAGTTAAATGAATGAGTAATGTTAAGGGCTTAGAATAGTGCCTGGCACATAGGAAACGCTAGCATGTGTTTGTTATACGAAGAGAAAAATGTCTGTTGGACTGAAATGGCCACATGGAAATGGGAATGGTTCCATAGAAGAAGAGCTAGGACATGAGCTTGAACTTCAGAAATTAGGTAAGGTTGGTCAGAGGCCACCCAGTTGGGAGAAACAGTGTGAGCAAAGGCTTACTGGAAGTGTGAGGCAACGGGGCAGCAAGACTCGATTAGAACAGGATTTCTCACCCTTTTCTCCATGGTGGTCAGTGGCGAATCTTAGAATATTTGCATACACGTGGGGTCAGTGAGGCTGCTTGCAGCTGGACCCTGGAGGTCGCTGACCAAGTTCCTGAGAGCTAAGGGGAGACAATACCTTGGCACATCTGAAACCCATTCCCAGCACCTGTGGGAAGCTCAGGACTTGAGCAGCACTTCCCAAACTCGAATGTGCATTAAGGTGCAGATTTTGACTCAGTTGGTGTTGGGTGGGGCCTGAGAGTCTGCATTTCTAACAAGCAGGGGGATGCAGAGGCTTCTGGTCTAAGGACCACCGCTACTCCAGAGGTGGTCCATGTACCAGCAGCATCAGCAAACCCTGGGAGCTGGTTAGAAATGCTGACTTTCTGGTCCAGTCACCCCACCCCAAGCCTACTGAATCAGAATCTGAATTTTAATCAGGTCCTTAGCTGACTAATTTTCACATTAGCATTTGAGAAGCGCCAAATTAGAGGACTGGGCTTGGCGGTAGCCCAGCTTGCTAGAGGGGAGGACCTAGCCACCTCGGTTCTCGGACCCAGCCACACAGTAGATCCTTGTGGGCGGCTTTGAAAAATCCTGAGGTCGAGATCAGAATGACTTAGTTAAATCAAAATCTCTGTGAGTGGGGCCCCGGGGAATGAGTATTATTTTTCAGACTCCTTGCGTGACTTTAATGTGCGCTCAGGGTTCAAGAACCACCAGGCTAGGGAAAAACCCCTAAGCAGGGCTGGAAAGAGAGACTGAGGCCATGCAGAGTTCTTGCCAGGGTTCAAAGTCCTTTTCCCAGCAGAGCACAGCAGCTTGAAGGCGTGGATTCTGGAGCAACGAGGGCCTGCCTGGGTTCAAATCCTGCCACTTGCCAGCTGTGTGATGGGCAAGGTACTTAACCTCTCTTTGCCTCTGTTTCTTTACAATGGGGATGATAATAATAGTAACTGTGCCACAAGGTATTTGTGAGGATTAAATGAGTTAGGAGGTAAAGTGCTCATTACACTGGTTGGCACACAGTCAGTGCTATGGAAGTGTTTGTTTATTTAAATACACGTTTTATTCTTTCTGACGGGGAATTGTGGAAGGTTTCTCAGTTTCCTGTTTCCCTACCCCATCCTTGGTGCTAGGTTCTTGGGCAGCAGTCACACCTCTAATTGGGCGCTCAATAAATGTTTGAGGAATGCATGACGGAATGGTTACAATGCCCCCTTGTGTATTCAGTGGGAAGAAATAACAAAACATACAGTTGTTTTTCAAGGAACCTCCATACTGTTCTCCATAGTGGCTGTAGCAATGTACATTCCCACCAGCAGTGCAAGAGTGTTCCCTTTTCTCCACACCCTCTCCAGCATTTATTGTTTGTAGATTTTTCGATGATGGCCATTCTGACTGGTGTGAGATGATATCTCATTGTAGTTTTGCTTTGCATTTCTCTAATGATTAGTGATGTCGAGCATCCTTTCATGTGTTTGTTGGCAATCTGTATATCTTCTTTGGAGAAATGTCTATTTAGGTCTTCTGCCCATTTTTGGATTGGGTTGTTTGTTTTTTTGTTATTGAGCTGCATGAGCTGCTTGTAAATTTTGGAGATTAGTCCTTTGTCAGTTACTTCATTTGCAAATGTTTTCTCCCATTCTGAGGGTTGTCTTTTGGTCTTGTTTATGGTTTCCTTTGCTGTGCAAAAGCTTTGAAGTTTCATTAGGTCCCATTTGTTTATTTCTGTTTTTATTTCCATTTCTCTAGGACGTGGGTCAAAACGGATCTTGCTGTGATTTATGTCATAGAGTGTACTGCCTATGTTTTCCTCTAAGAGTTTGATAGTTTCTGGCCTTACATTTAGGTCTGTAATCCATTTTGAGTTTATTTTTGTGTATGGTGTTAGGGAGTGTTCTAATCTCATACTTTTACATGTACCTGTCCAGTTTTCCCAGCAATCCCACTACTGGGCATATACCCTGAGAAAACCATAATTCAAAAAGAGTCATGTACCAAAATGTTCATTGCAGCTCTATTTACAATAGCCAGGACATGGAAGCAACCTAAGTGTCCATCATCGGATGAATGGATAAAGCAGATGTGGCACATATATACAATGGAATACTACTCAGCCATAAAAAGGAACGAAATTGAGTTATTTGTAGTGAGGTGGATGAACCTAGAGTCTGTCCTACAGAGTGAAGTATGTCAGGAAGAGAAAGACAAATACCGTATGCTAACACGTATATGTAGAATCTAAGAAAGAAAAAAAAAGGTCATGAAGAACCTAGGGGTAAGACGGGAATAAAGACACAGACCTACTAGAGAACGGACTTGAGGATATGGGGAGGGGAAAGGGTAAGCTGTGACAAAGTGAGAGAGTGGCATGGACATACATACACTACCAAACGTAAAATAGATACCTAGTGGGAAGCAGCCGCGTGGCACAGGGAGATCAGCTCGGTGCTTTGTGACAGCCTGGAGGGGTGGGATAGGGAGGGTGGGAGGGAGGGAGACGCAAGAGGGAAGAGATAAGGGAACATATGTATATGTATAACTGATTCACTTTGTTATAAAGCAGAATCTAACACACCATTGTAAAGCAATTATACTCCAATAAAGATGTTAAAAAATAAACCGAAACATACAGTTGGTTCTCCATACTAGTATGGACAGTGTGACCAACTGTTCCGGTTTGCCCAGGAAAGAGAGGATTCCCTGGGCATGGGACTTATGGTCGTAAAACTGGTGAAGTCTGGGGAAAACTGGGACAAGTTGGTCACCCTCAGTATGGGTACCACCCAGATGTCCATTTCCTCAAAATACCGTTTGCAGGTAAGCATAAGGAGAGACTCCCAAGGCTAACTCATTTATGTGCACGCAACCAAGGCAATGGCAGTTCACTTCCTGGCCATTTGTGTGTGTGTGTGTGTGTGTGCGCGTGTGCGCGCGTGTGCGTGCATGAACGTACCCACATACACACACGTACACCAGTAATCATAGTAGCCAGGATATAATCACAGTGTGACACATGCTGTGTGCTGCGGTGAGCAGTTCACATGCTTAACAGGGGGCATCAGTTGGCCTAGTTCAAATCCCGGTTATGCCAGGTAATGGTTTTGTGGTGATGGGCATGATTCTTAGCCTCTCTGTGCCTCAGTTTCTCCATCTGCAAAATAGAGAGAATACTATTACTCACCTTTCAGAGTTGTTAGAGTAGATGTGTTCATCCATGTGAAGCGTTTAGCAGAGCGCTGGGCACTTCCTAAATTTGGTCGATGTTAGAGATTATTACTATTGCTATCATTAACAGTACCAGGCAAACTGCATCCCTCCTCTGCTTCTGTCCCTTTCTCACCTCCCAATTTCTTCCCTTTGCTGTGAGCCCACAGCATCCTGCCTTCTGTTTCCTCCCCCTGCTCTCTCCCTCCCCCACCAGAGGGGCCATCAACACTTTTACGCTGCTTGGATGAACAGAGCCCCCAGTCCATGCTCAGACACACAACTGGACACAGCCTTATGTTGTATGCCACTACAGCATTATGAATCTGTGTTAAGCCTCATTAAATGAATATAGAAAACCAGTACACCATATTTTTCTCCTTTGGTTGGCAGATCAGTTAAGGAATCGATGGCAGTGGATGCGAACTTCAGCAGACATGTGGTGAGTTCTGTCCCTACAACCTTAAAGACGAGATGGAGAATCATAAGCCGATCACTATTAAAATTAAGTTATTAATGTGTAAAGAACGAGCAAGAGTGCTAGGTAGTGTAGGTTTCTGGTAGAGCAGTAAGACGTTTCTCAATCTTATCCCGTTCACTGTTTCTCACCCATAATTTGGATGAAAGTATAGAAGATACACATCAGATATGCAGGAGATTAGAAAAATAACAAATACTTTTAATGGAGTGTAGGGATGTGAAAATATCAGGACCCTTGAAGCAATGGGTGAGATATAACCAGATGAAATTATCATGGATAAATGTAAATCTTGTATGAGGGTCCAAATAAAACCCCACTTGGACGTATGTAAATTAATACATATTATTACATTATATATCATGTAATTAAAACATTAATTTTCGAGTTATTGTATTATAGTTATTATATTACTGTAGTGTTAATATATTATATATAATTATATAATGAATAATATAATGACATATATTACTATATATATATAGTTTATGATATTGCATATCCTCTGGACCCAGAAGTTCTACTTCTAGGAATTTATCCTAAAGAAAAATTATATGTGTGTGTGGGTGGAGGGAATGGTAAAGAGAAAGCCTAGAAATAAAGTCAGTGCAGAACTAATAATACTATTAAAAAATTGGACAGTAGCCTAAATACATGTTAGTGGGGATTGGTAACTAAATTGTTGTAAATGTAAACAAAAGAAAATGAGGCAGTTCTTAAAAATTGTGCTTTACCAACAGTATTTCTCCACCTGCAATCCGAAAACTTTATGCATTAGAGTTTTCTGGGATACTGGTTAAACATACAGGTTCCTAGGCCCTCCCCAGAGTACTAAATGAGTGTCTTTGGGGGAGGATCCAGGGAAATACTTTATTAACCAGTGCCCTCAGATAATTCCAATACACACTTAGAGTCTGAGAATTACTGTAGAAAAGAACATTTAATGGAATAAGAAAGTGTTCATGATATAAGTGACAAAACAAGTTCCAAAACAGGGTGATCCCTTTTATGTAAAAATACTTATTTGTATAGAAGAAATTATGGAAGGATAAAAGCCAAAATGATAACCATGATTAATTTAATGTTCTATGGCATTAGTAGAAAAACGGTGTGCTGATGGAGAGTTCCACTTTATTCTGCACTTGTCGTATAATACCTGGAATGTTCCATTTGAGGAGGTAAAATCTGTTTAGATTAAAATAGTATTGGATGTAAGGACAACAGAGAGGAGGAGTCAAAGATGGATCCAAAGTTTGGAAGAATGGTCATGCATCAATGGAGCAAGGGCGTCGCAAAGAGAAGCTGGTTTAGGGAAGAAAGATGAGTTGGTTTTGAACATGGCAGGTTTGAGGTACTGGTGGCACATCCATCAGGAAACAATCAAAAGGCAGTTGGAATTCTGGGTCTAGAATTCAAGAAATTGAGTGGGGCTAGAGATGTAGATTTAAAGACAATAAAAGTTGTAGGAGTGGATTAATCAAGGAGGAAGATTAAATAGAGATAGAAGTGGCTAGAGATCAGCTCCCTAGAAGATGCCTTTGATTAGTGGAAAGGAAAGGAAGAAAAGCCAGTAAAGGAATAAAAGAGAACATGGTCTGAAAGGTAATGGGTGAACCAGTAAGATCCAACGTCACCAACCATCCCTCAGAGGAAAGAGTTTCAGGGAGGAGGAGAAGGTCAAAGAGGATGAAGACAAAGAGTTGGCCACTGGACTGGACAACTGGATAGTGAGGACCTTCTGCAGAGTTGTTTTGGAGAGTGGTGGCATCTGTAGCCAGGTGGCAAGGAGTTAAGGAACAATCAAGTGGTAAGGAAGGCCCGAGAGCTGGTGCAGTCATTGCTGTGTTTTTAGGGCATGTAGTAGCCTCTCCCATTGTGGAGAAATGATCTCATGGTTTTCATGCTCCTTTCAAGATGAAGCTGGGACCATTTCCCCCAGCATTCTTTCTCCCAGAAAAACTGAACTGGAATTTGGGTTGTTTGTCCTTTCATGGAACTTTCAGTCACTAGGTGCAGTATCATTTTTTTGAGAAGTAATTTGTATTTCCCCTCCCTGCATTTTTCCATTTCTTTCCCCACTCTTCTTTCTTGTCCTGGTGAAGGTTTGGGGCTGGACAAAGGGTAGAAGTTACTTACATTTTCCTTCCTGGCATTTGTTTCAAAAAACCTGGGTCCCTCCAGGTAATTGTAATGGTGTCCTAGAGTATGAGACAAGAGAGAGAATATTTTTGAGGAGAACAAGAAGTATTTCCCTAAGACTGGAAAGAAATTCCTCTGACTTGGAACAGGAAAGGTGTCTGAAAGCCTGGCGAGCCACAGATCCCTATAGTCTTCATCCTGACTGTACCAGGAGAGCAGGCCAATTTTAGACAATAGAGCTGAGGGAGGGAGGACCAAGGCCTAGGCTCCCAGCCAACCAGGGATTCCCCAGCCCCCAGCACAGACAAGAACCTGCAGTCTGGGGAGCTGAAGGGGCCCTGTGGGCTGGGTCTTTGACATCTTGATGATACCTCTGTACCTCCTTGAGATTCAGAAGGTCACCCTGATATCTTAGCACTTTCTGAGACCCAGAACCTTGACACCCCGGAAGAGTGGGGGAAGAGCCCTCAAGAATGTTTGGGATTGAATTTCCTGCTTGGCAGGACAGGGCTGGTCTCTTTATTAGAAAATAAAGACATACAGTGTTCCTTGCTCACCTAAGTTTGTGCATGGAGATTTGTGTCTGCTACACAGGAAGAAATCAGGCTAGCATCCTCAAGCAAGGTGAGTGCTTTCTTCACCTGGGAAGAAAACCAAGGTGGTGGAATGGGGATCTCTAGATGACGTGACAACTGGTGTACAGGTGGTCATCGGTTTGGTAGGATGTGTGAAGGAGGGTAGAAAACAGTGACCCCGTTGTCAGAGAAAATGGATTCTCGTCCATCTCTGCTGCTTGAGCATCCTACAACTTTGGCCATATTTCACCTCCCTGGGCCTCAGTTTCCTCACGTGCAAAACGAAACCATTAGATTCAGTGAATGCTAAGGCTCCTCGCACATTCTGAGAGACCGTTTGGCTTCGTTCTCTTCTTTCTCAGGGTAAACTTTCTTATCTCTAAGGAATGAGGTGGATTACACAGTCCTATAGCCGCTGAGCTACAGTCAACTTAGCCTAGCACTCGTGAGGAAAGCAGCAAACTGGGACAGCTTGCCGTACGAAGGAGGCTACAAGCGTGTATTGTAATCTGCACAGCTCTGGGATTTCAGATGCGGTGTGTGAGCCCCTCCACATTTAATTGAAGGGGGCAGAGGGTGATGAAACTACCAAGTTTGCTTTTTAAGGTTGGGCCATCCAGTGAAGAGGGGTTTGCATACTAGTCTCAGAAGGCTAATTTATCACTCTGGACAGCAATTTCTCATTAACACAATGTCAATACTGCTGGGGGTTGGCTGGACCACCTTTGGAAGAGGTTAAATTACCTTTTAATCAGTGTATGGAAGAACAATGCTTCTGCTCCATCATGACATAGCAGCCTTGCTAATTTGACATCTTATAAAAGCCAAGGCAGTTCTACCTATACTGGTGTGATATGACCAGGATTATTTCCAGAGAGGCAGAAGACAGGAAAGGAGGGTTTCTGTGTCTGTTATCCAAACTGGCATAATTGATGTGGGTGCAGTGGGTTATAGCTAATGGTCTGTGTTTAATTATGGAGGCAGTGACACAAGGGCTGGAGGATGATAAGGCACTAACCAGATGATGTACCACTCTTTCAGTAGGAGCTCGCTGAATAGGGTCAGTAGAGTGGTAAGGTGGTCTAAATTCCATGTTTCTCCTGGGATTTGGGCTTGGTCCCCGAGAGGCACAGGGCTATATTCATAAGATGTGTCCAAATTCACACTGAAGAGGTCTCCTAGGAGAACAGCCAGTTACACAGGCCCCCGATGAAAGTGCTTTGAAATCCACTGCTCTAGGAATTCATTCATTCATTTAAACCAGGATCATTTGCATTGATACATTGATACATATCTAAACCTCATGAGCCACAGTGGAAAGATAGGGCTTTTCATCTCTCGTTCCTCAGAGCAATAAAAGAACAAACAGTTCTTTATCCACTAGCCTGAAAAATAATGACAATACCTGTTGTCAAACTGCATATTATCCACCGTATCCATTATCAGCTTTTAGCAATAGAGCCTTCAGGTTTTAGCTGGACACGTGGCTTCCCAGCCAGAGTATATTTCTCAGCCTCTGAGGCAGCAGTGTGAGACCATGTAACTTAGTTTTAACCAATAAGAAAGGAACAGAAGTGATGTTCCTCCACTTATTCTTTTCTCCTTCATGTGGGTAAGAATGAGTTTGTGTCGGGTGGTGGTTTACTTTCAATCTAAAAGATAAGAAAGGACTTCCCTGGTGGCACAGTGGTTAAGAATCCGCCTGCCAGTGCAGGGGACATGGGTTTGAGCCCTGGTCCGGGAAGATCCCACATGCCGCGGAGCAAATAAACCTGTGCGCCACAGTTACTGAGCGTGACCTCCAGAGCCTGCAAGCCGCAACTACTGAGCCCACGTGCCACAACTACTGAAGCCCGCATACCTGGAGCCTGTGCTCCGAAGCAAGAGAAGCCACCGCAAAGAGAAGCCCCTGCACTGCGATGAAGAGTAGCCCCCGCTCGCCACAGCCAGAGAAAGCCCACGCGCAGCAACGAAGACCCAATGCAGCCAAAAAGAAATAAATAAAAATAAATAAATTTATAAAATAAATAAATAAATAAAAGATAAGAAAGATACCTGTTGGGATAATGGAACAGTAACGGAGAAGGAACCTGGGTCCCTAGATGACCTTGGGAAAGAAAGTCATCCTACCTCCATCAACTGCCTATGAGCTTGGACTTTTATAGAGAACTAGATCTTCTATCTTATTTAAGCAGCTGCTATTTTGGTCTCTGTTACAATAAATACAGTTATTTACATGGGTAAAGGACCTTGCAGTTTGCAAAGCACTTTTATATGTTTTATCTCTTAGCTTCACAAGACAAGCAGGTGGAGTAGACAGATGGGGAAGTGGTCAGAGCATCTACTTGACAAGGAGGGAAACAGGCTCAGAGAGGCTGTAACTTTTGTCCTCAGTTACATACCTATGCAGATATGGAGCCACATCTTGAACCCAGGTATTCTGACTCCTTCTCCAGTGCTCCTTTTACTATAATATTGCCTCTTGGTCCTTGGAAACCTTAAGACATAGTCCGATGTGTGCGTGAGAGGGGAATCTCCATTGATTAAAACTCTTGCTGTTTGATGGGTTAAGCATCTCCATCTAGCTCTTCTCCTCTCCTTCCACCTCCTACATACCATGCCCCAAACAGCAAAAAAAGCAAAGCTCCATAAAACAGGGTTTTTAAAAATAGTTGATGGACTTGCTTAATATCAGGACTGCCAAGGTTCTGGGGGGAAGGGAAGTTGCAGTGGGAGGAGTATTTTATCAATGACATTGTTTACAATTGTCAGCACATGGGGTAATAAAAAGCAGAACAACTTTTAGTCAGTTTTATTATTGTTTTTAAATTCTCTACAGACATTAAATTGTTTTTAAATTCTCTTATTACCTGTACCCCCTTTTTGCCTGCACCTTGTATGGACCACTTCTATCATCCCCTCACTAGTATGCCACAAAATAATAGCAATGAAGAAAAGCAAAATCATAAAATGCAAAATCCGATTGACTCTTCCCGTTCTCTCTTTGATGTGTGTACATGTGCAGGAAATGGCTGGAGTGTTTGTACCAATTGTCGCCTGTTACATTTAGAAGAGCTTCTGTAAAGAAAAGGAAAGCTTGTCTGTTTCCTTGGGTTTTTCCTACCCTCTTATTTCCCTAGTTACAAAAGTTGGTTCTGTGCATTTTTTTAAAAGCTGGCATCTTGCCCAACTCAGATTGATTATAAAGGTTGGGAGGGACAGTTGAGATCTGCAGCTTGATTCCCCAGTAAGTTGGCTGTTTAGAAAGATAGCATTGACAGCCGAGACAGCCTGCAGATGGGAAGGCAAGTCTGGAGATTCCCTTGTTTATTACGGAGCCACTGAATGACTCACTAGGTTGGGCTCTTCCTTGGAGGAACACAGAAAGATAAGTGCCTAAGTGCCTGGGAGAAATTAGCGGAAAGGTTCTTTCCTCAAAGGCTTTACAGTAGGGTTGCCAGATTAAATTTAGGACACCAGTTAAATGTGCATTTCAGATTAACAGCAAACACTTTTCTTGCGTGTAAATATGTCCCGAAATATTTCATGGGACATACTTATACTGAAAACACAGGTGCTCAGTTACATTTACATTTCAGATAAACGAGGAATAATGTTTATGTATAAGCATATCCCATGCTTACAATTAAACATTATTTCTCGTTTATATGAAATACAAATGTTTTATAATTAATTATTCATTTTACTTTTTTAACTTAAAATTAAAAATGTTTAATTTAATTTTTATTTTATTTTGGAGTATAGTTGATTTACAACACTGTGTTAGTTTCAGGTGTACAGCAAAGTGATTCAGTTATACATATACCTATATCCATTCTTTTTCAGATTCTTTTCCATGAAATGCAGATTTTAACAGGGCATCCTATATTTTTATTTGCTGAATCTGGTAGCCCTACTTATAGAAATCTAGCAAGATTTTATGAAATGTTCTCTTTCAATTCAGGAATAGCCAACACTGTTTTTCTCTTAAAGGATTATGTAGGCTGTTGGTTTTATTTATTGGCAGGGTGGAGACATGCAGGGGAGAAGGTCAAGGGGAAAGAGACTGGACTGGAAGACAGGAGACTGGGGTCTGAGTCTTGTTCTGCCAGCAAATGGCTGTGTGAAGTTGAACAAGGCACTTCACCTGTCCGAGCCTTAGTGTCCTAAAAGGAGAGGATTGACTAGTCCTTCTAAGGATAAAATGATTCCATTGTCCTATGTCATTCCCTATGTTACAAATATTATGATGGAATTCATTTTCCCAGGAGATGATACAGGTTGTCCAATAGAAATAAAATAACATCACATGTGTAATTTTAGATTTGCTAGTGGTCACATTATAAAAGTAAAAAGAAACAGGTGAAGTTAATTTTAATGATACATTTTATTTAACCAATTATATTAAAATATTATCATTTTAATATGTAATCAATATTCAAAGTATTAATGAGATAACTTACATTCTTTTTTTTGTACTAAGTCCTCAAAATCTGGTGTGAATCCTTACAGCACACCTCAGTGTTGGACTAGCCACGTTTAAAGTACTGATAGCCACATGTGGCTACTGTACGGCACAGGTATAGGCTAACTAAATAACTAGATAGACAAATAAATAAATTTTAGTAAGTTAGATTCAGAAATGAGCAATCTGTAGTGGGTTAGGGAGAGAACTTAGGCTATTGGGGAACATGTTCATAGGCTTTTAAAAATCAATATACAGTTGATCCTTATTATTCGTGGATTCCATATTTATGAATTTACCTACTCACTAACATTTATTTGTGACCCCCAGATGAATACTCATGACACTTCTGTGGTCATTCGTGAGCATGGCATGTGCACAGGGTAAAGAAATTGAGTTGTCCAGTGCACACATTCCCACCTGAGGTGGAATGAGAGGAAGCTCTGTCTTCTTGTAGCAACTCGCATACTACAAACAAGTGTCCTTTCTGTGGTCTGTTTCGTGCCAAGTTTTGGGCATTTTTGTGCCTTTTGTGAGTGATATCGCTGTTGAAAATGCTCCCCAAACATAGTGCTGAAGTGCTGCCTAGTGATCCTAAGTGCAAGATGGCTGTGATGCGCCTTCTGGAGGAAATACATGTGTTAGATAAGCTTTGTTCAGAAATGAGTTAAAGTGCTGTTCACCACAGATATTTAATATTAATGAATCAATTGTATATTAAATGAAGTGTCTTTAAACAGAAACACACGTAAAACAAGCTTATGTATTGATCCAAAAATGTTGTGACCAGAGGCTCTCAGCTGGGGGTAATGGCTCAACGTGCACCAATTCAGTGTTCGCAGAGATGTTATAAAACATAACTGTCAGAATACAGAGAATTGACTGTACTCTATTGTTTAGAATAGTTTTAGATTTACGGAAAAGTTGAGCAGATGGTACAAAGATTTTCCATACACCTGCCTCCTGCACCCAGTTTCCCCTGTTATTGACACTTTACACTAGTATGGTACATTTGTTACATTTAATGAACCAATCAATACATCAGTATTAACTAAAGACCATACTTTATTCAGATTTCCTTTGCTTTTACTTAATGCCCTTTCTCTGGCTATCAGGATACATTACATATAGTCACGACATCTCCTTGGGCTCCTCTTGGCTGTGATGGTTTCTCAGACTTTGTTTTTGATGACCCTGACAGTTTTGAGGGGCACTGGTGGTATTTCGTTGAATTCCACCCTCACCCCCCAACATTGGGATTTGGCTGATGTTTTTCTCATGATTAGAGTGGAGTTATGGATTGGGGGAGGAAGATCACAGTGATAAAGTGCCATTTTCATCACATCTTATCAACAGTATATACTATCAACATGATTTATCACTGTTGATATTGGCCTTGATCACCTGGCTGGAGTAGGACTAGTAGGTCTCTTTTCCAGGTCTCTCCACCATAAAGTTAGCGTTTTCCCCCCTTTCCATACTGTCCTCTTTAATTAATTAATTTATTTTTGGCTGTGTTGGATCTTTGTTTCTGTGCCAGGGCTTTCTCTAGTTGCGGCGAGCGGGGGCCACTCTTCATCACGGTGCGCGGGCCTCTCTTGTTGCGGAGCACAGGTTCCAGACGCGCAGGCTCAGCGGCCATGGCTCACGGGCCTAGTTGCTCCGCGGCATGTGGGATCTTCCCAGACCAGGGCTCGAGCCCACGTCCCCTGCGTCGGCAGACAGATTCTCAACCACTGCGCCACCAGGGAAGCCCCATACCGTCCTCTTTAGAAGGAAGCCACTCTGTGCAGCTCGCACCTAAGGAGTGAGGAGTGAGGCTCCACCTCCTTTAGGGAGAGAACCTACATAATTTACTTGGAATTCTTCTGCATAGGAAACTTGTCTCTTCTCCGCTTATTAAGATATTCAATCATTTATATCGGTATGGTTTCAGGGGTATTTATTTTACATTTTGGGTTATAATCCGATACTACTTTATATATTTTGTTACTCAAATCGTTCCAGCTTTGGCCATTGGGAGCTCTTTTACTTGACTCCTGTGACCCTTTGACATAATCCCTTCAGTGTGTGTGTGTGTGTGTGTGTGTGTGTGTGTGTGTGTAGCTGAGCACTTCCTTACTTTTTGTCTCTACAAGGTGCTTAGGCTCATATGGTGTATTTCCTGCCTCAGCCCTAGAATCTGCCATTTCTCCAAGGAGCCCTGGTTCCTTTTATTGGAAAATGGTGTTAGAAACCAAGGTCTGGGCACTAGGCTTTGTTGTTACTGGAGTGTCATTCCTTTTAGGCCGTCTCAGCTGACAGAGTAAAGAAATATATGTGTGTATACTAACCCATGCATACATACATATCTATAAATATTTCTTTATATATCCATCTGTATCTATATTAAGCTAAACATGAGTTCATACCGATGTCTCCAACTAATCCATTACCACATGGATCATTCTAGCTCCCTGGCTGATCTGTAAATTTCCACTCCAACAGTGGGAAACCTGGCTCCCACCATCTGCCATCCATTTACTTAATTGTTCAATTCCAGTGAACACGTATGAAAGTATTAGCTAGACATGACTATCATAGGCTTTTATGAAATACATCTATTTCCATTATAGAAACAATACATGTTTAACAAAGAGAATTTGAAAACGAGATACAAATTGGGAAAAGCATCAAAAGCACAACCTTTGCTGACGTTTAGGGTTATTTCCTTTCTCAGTGACCCTTTAATCCAGCCAAACTCTCCCCACACTCCCTAAAGCTGCTCTATACTGATGTCATCACACGTCCACAGGCTGTCACTGGCTACTGAGATGAGAGGAGAGCCAGCTTTTCGGGCACCACGCACAGAGATCCCAGAAGAATTCATGATCCTAGATGGTTTAACCATAAAGTGAGCACAAAATGGGAAAGGAAAAGTTAATGTGGCATGTTGAACAAAGAAATAGGGAAAGTGGAGAGGTGGGGTGGTTTCTCTACAGGCACTGACTTAGTTAAGCAACGTAAAAGCTTCTTGATTTTCTAGAACAAAACAAAACAAAAAAAAACAGATGCTCTCTAACTGCATGGTCTTTCGCATGACAGTTGACTGCTATGGGGTTTAGTTTATGCAAAATGCTCATGTTAGCCCAATTGTTTCAAAAGCGTCTTCTATGATCCTATGACCTATGAACTATAGAATGGTAAGGAACACTTCCAGAGCCCTGAGAAAAGCCTCCTGTTACATATCTTGATCTGGCTGGTGGTTACACACATGTGTTTACCTTGTAAAAATTCATTGGGCTGTACACTTATGATTTGTGCACTGTCTTTATGTATGTTATTCTTCAATTTCCAAAGTTTACAAAGGAAATAAAAAAGCCTGTCACCTTATCCATCCCTCTTCAAATATGGAGCCTCACATAGTTTTTCAGAGTCCAAGAGTCATAGAAACGGCAGAGCCCAGAGAAGGCGGCCATGAAGCCATGAGCTACCAATGAAAAGGTCCTACAGCTCCATTCCAGCTCCCACAAGGCCACCTGTACTGCCATTCCTTCGAGGTGTAAGCACAAGATCAAGATCACTGTGACCTTTATTTAATCTCTCAGCTCCTCCATGCATAAGACAAGGATAATAATAATAATGCCTATTTCTTAGCATTTTGTGGAGATTAAATAAGTCAATACATGTAAAGTGCTTGCAATAGTGCCTCCCACCTACTAAATGCTCAGTAAACATTTGTTAAGTTGATGGTGAAGATGATGACAATTTTCACAAGTGTTCTTAGGCCCACAAGACCCAAGGCCACCGGAGTGACTCTGTAAGTTTCAAACAAGACTCTAGTTATTTTAACAGGTATTTTAATTCCAAAGTGTATGGATCAGTATTAATTCCATGCCGGCCTTACCTCCACTCAAACTTTGCTTCCAAACACAGTCTAGTGTCCTCTCTCGAGGCTGTCCTCTAAAATGGTTCACTGTTTAGTTTAGGTTTATTTATTTATTTTTGGCTGCGTTGGGTCTTCATTACTGTGCGCGGGCTTTCTCTAGTTGCGGCGTGCGGGCTTCTCATTGCGGTGGCTTCTCTTGTTGCAGAGCACGGGCTCTAGGCACATGGGCTTCAGTAGTTGTAGCACGCGGGCTCAGTAGTTGTGGCTCGTGGGCTCTAGAGCGCAGGCTCAGTGGTTGTGGCGCACGGGCTTAGTTGCTCCGCAGCATGTGGGATCTTCCCGGACCAGGGCTCAAACCCGTGTCCCCTGCATTGGCAGGCGGATTCTTAACCACCGTGCCACCAGGGAAGCCCTGGTTGACTGTTTATTGTCGTGGCTATTAGTGGCTTCACCGTCATACGAAGGGAGCCTGTGGATGTTTTAGGCACTAGAGAACTTCTGGCAAGCTAGAAGCGCAGGAACCTTACAGCAAGGCTGATCTGAGCAGTGAAGAAGGAAGACACGCTAGGTATACAGATGTGAACTTGGAATGCAAAAATACCTTTTAAGATGAGTGGTAAACTGGAAATGTGTGCTCAGTTGGTAGAGCATTCTTGTTTTTAATTGAAGTATAATTGACTTACAATATTGTATTATTCAGGTATACAACACAGTGATTCAATATTTTTATACATTTCAAAATAGTCACCATGATAAGTCTAGTTACCATCTGTCACCATACAAAGTTATTATAATATTATTGACCATATCCTCTGTGCTGTACATTACACCCTTTGACTTATTTATTTTATAACTGGAAGTTTGTACCTCTTAATCTCCCTCACCTATTTCACTCCTCCCCCCAACCCCTTCCCTCTGGCAAGCACCTATCTGTTCTCTGTACCTATAACTCTATTTTGGTTTTGTTATGTTTGTTCTTTTTTTTTTTTTTTTTAGATTCCACAGATAAATGAAATCATTCAGTATTTGTCTTTTTCCATCTGACTTACTTCACCTAGCATAATACCTTCTCAGTCAGTCCATGTTGTCCTAAATGACAAGAACTCATTCTTTTTTATGGCCGAGTAATATTCCATTGTATATATATATACAACATCTTTATCCATTTGTCAAACGATGGGCACTTAGGTTGCTTCCATATCTTGGCTATTGTAAGTAATGCTGCAGTGAACATAGGGGTGCATATGATCCAGAATTCTAATATACGTCCTCCTCCCCTGAAACCCTGACATCTTGAAGCCTGCCAAAATGCCAGGTTGCCAGGACTTCTGGGAGAAGATAATTGTCTTAGCTTGGGTTCCTCCAGAGGCTGACTCCAAAACAGGGACTCAAGCACACAGAGCTGATTGGAGAGTTGGTCCGAGGAAACACAGTAGGGGAGCAGGGAAATGAAACAGGGAAGAGAAGGCTGCCAATAAAGAGTGTGGTATCAAGCCAATTATCACCGTGGGCAATTGGCATTAATTACTCAGCACTTCCGGCCTACCACATGGGAGGGCAGTGCAGACTTAAGGGGCCGGAAAAGGCAAAGAAATACAGGCTCTGGCACATGGAAGTCAGGCTGGAATGCACTGAAGTGGTAAGGACAAGGGGACACAGGCCAAACCCTGACGGTGTCTGCTACAATAGCCCAGGCCTCATTTGAAGTTGTGGCTACGTGTGCACTTCTGGGGATCAGGTGGTCGTCTTACAGGCCATACTGACAAGCTGCAATTTGTCATTTTGCAAATCATTTGGCTTGAGACAAATGTGATGGTTCTCCTAAAATGGTAATTGCGTTTTCCTGGAAATCAACCCAGGTTTGTTTATACGCCACTTGGATGTTGCAGCACATAACACATGCAGATCCTGAACATCTCGAAAAAGCAGTACAGGGACCCAGCACCAGTCTGTTCGCAGACCTGCCCGGAGGACACCAAATGGTGTGTTATTTCCTCCTCTCAGCTGCATGTCACCAACAAAGGAACCCTACATTCTGGAAGCAGTGCTTTTTGGAGCTCTTGCAGCAGGCTACAGACGTGAGATTTCTGTCAGTGACAGGTCTGGCATCCTTTCTGCAGTGTGTCAGTGGCACGGATGAATACTCAGGATTGGGACAGTTGCTATTTTAATTTACATGCTATTGCTACCCGTTTTGGCTGGCTTACCCAGAATGCCCCAGATACCTATTTGAATGGGAAGTGTTCCATATTTGAAAGACAGACCATCTTGTGGAAATTGGTGTTTTGTCACTCTCCTGAACCGTGTGAAGTTAGGAAAATGGCTTGTGTGTCTTGTTTGTGTTACAGAATTCTGGCATTTTTTTCTCCCTGTCTTTCTTATCAGCATCTTTCTCAAGGGAGCTGGGAAAAGCCAAAAGGATCCTTTTTACCATTTTTTCAGAACCATCCAACATGAAAAATACAACCTTCTGTTACACCTTAATTATTATTTCATTTTTTAATCTTTATTAGAGTATAATTGCTTTACAGTGGTGTGTTAGTTTCTGCTCTATAACGAAGTGAATCAGTTATACATATACATATGTTTTCATATCTCTTCCCTCTTGCGTCTCCCTCCCACCCTCCCTATCCCACCCCTCCAGGCGGTCACAAAGCACCGAGCTGATCTCCCTGTGCTATGCGGCTTTGAGAATTTCTTCTTTTTTTTTTTTTTTTTTTTTTCGCGGTACGCGGGCCTCTCACTGTTGCGGAGCACAGGCTCCGGACGCGCAGGCTCAGCCGCTCCGCAGCATGTGGGATCCTCCCAGACCGGGGCACGAACCCGTGTCCCCAGCATCGGCAGGCAGACTCTCAACCACTGTGCCACCAGGGAAGCCCGAGAATTTCTTCTTTTTATTTTTCTCTTGGAATATTGATAAAATAAACAAAAGTGATCCTTTGTCCAAGGCCCGATATGATGGTCTGATTTGCTTGAGATATTTACTGTTAGAAGCCGTATAATTTCTTTTATATCCTATTATTTTTGGAACATATTTCTGTGAATTATTGAGTTATCATATTTTTCTTCATTTTTATACATGAATTTTGTTTCTAGAACACTCAAATTGCCGTATATAATATACATGCATATTTAAAATGATAAAGAGAAGCATTCAAAATCTAACAAGAGTCTCATATAATTGCAGTGATGTAATATAATATAATGCAATAAAAATGCAATTTATCCCAAGGACATCTTTGGCAGAATGCAAAGGTCATTGTTTCCTGACCCTAATTTTCAAGCTACTGTCTGACATTTACATTGTATATCATTAAGAGCATACACAAGTATATCATGTCTTTTTGGGACTAATTTTACATAAATTATGTGTCTCTATGATTTCTTTGCATGATGGGGTATTCAGTCTATATTAGGAATGTCACACAGATCATCCTTCAGTCCCCTTCCCACCCCTGTCACAAGAACGCTGGAAGTAAATCAGAGTAAAGAGATCGTAGAGTTCTTCTGAGACATTCTCAAAAGAATCAACAGCAGACTCCTTCCAACAATATGACAGACTAAGACCTTTCTCCTATTACTAACACATAGTAATGCTGTAAAAACATATCCCCAGAATTTAAATACATATATGCGCTCAGAAAAGGATAAAAGGGCAACCCCCACATGCCAGACAGGAAGAAAGGAATCATAGAGTAGTAGGGCCAAATAGGTACCACAGCAGACGATGAAGATTGCACACCCAGATACAGGACCCAGAGACTGGGGGCTGGGGTTCTAATACCTATATGGTACAGGAAACGAGGATCCAGACCTTGACGCTGCAGGGGAGCCACCATCTCAGACAGCTGTTCCATCCAGGTTCTGAAAAGGGGACTGGGAAACTTGCTAGGGAAGCAACTGCGGCCCAGGGAATTTATGAGGAGGCTGGCATCTGGGACCTCGAGTAGAAAGAAGTCATCTGCAGGAGTTGAAAAACCCAGGACTGCACCCTACTCGATTTCGAATTCACATTCACAGTTCCTGTATGGCAGAGGAAACCCAAGCCAAACAACTATCATTAAAACGTATCTAAAACCTTTGACACCTCCAGAATTCCCAACTGAAACAAAAGCAAAACCAGTCCACAGGTCCATTCTCACACCTAGTGGCTCACAGGACGCCAGGGCAAAAAAATAACTTGCTAAAGAGAAATTCACAATAAAAGATTATGGATGTATATGGAATAATGCATCCATTGTGAGGGACAGATAGAAAACTCAGCAAATAAGAGAATTAGCACCACACAGTAGGTATAATAGATTAATTTTAAAGACACCATAAAATAAGTATATTTTAAATAGTTGAAGACATAAAAGAGAGAAACCAAAATGAAAGCCCAAAATAATGTGAAAAAAGACCAGAGAGATTTGAATGAGAACCAAACAGTTTCTAGTAATGAAAAATATAGGCATAGAAATTAGTCAACAGGTTAAACAGTAGTCTAGACAACAGTAAGAAGAGAATTAGTGAACTAAATGATATGTGTAAAGAAATTACCCAAAATGTGGCACAGAGTCGGGGGAGGGGGAGAGAGAGAGAGGAGAGGGAGAGAAAGAGAGAGAGAGAAATGGACTATGGTAGTAATTTAGAGGAAGTTCCAACATATGTCTAATCAAAGTTGCAGATGAAAAATTAAAAGGAAATGGAGGAGAAACACTATCCTAAGAAATAATGGCAGAAAATTTTCTAGGACTAAAAAAAGACATGAATTTTTAGGCTAAAAGAATATCATGTCCCAAGCAAGTAAATTAAAATAAATCCACACATAGAAAAATGTAAAACTACAGAGCATTCCAGCAGAGGAGAAAAATCTCAAAAGAAACCAGAGAGAGAAAAACAAACAAATAACCTGCAAAGGAACCACACAAGTGGTAATTTAGTCACATGACCAAACCTAACTGCAAAAGGAACTGTGTGCTTGAGAAGACAAGAACATAACTTTTGGAGACCAGATACCATCTCTACCATGTATACATGTGGCCCTCTGTATCCATGGGTTTTGCATCTTTGGATTCAACCAACTGCGGATGAAAAAAATATTTGAAGAAAAATCTTCCACAAAGTTCCAAAAAGCAAAACTTGAATTTGCGGCTCACTGGCAACTATTTGCATAGCATTTAAATTTTATTTACAGCTATTTACATAATATTTGCATCGTATTAGGTATTATATGTAATCTGGAGCTGATTTAAAGTATACGGGAGGATGTGCGTAGGTTATACGGAAATACTGCAGCATTTTATATAAGGTACTTGAGCAGCCGCGGATTTTGGTATCCACAGAGTTCCACTGTGGAACTAGTCCCCCACAGATACTGAGGGCTGACTTAATTATCACATTCTGAGTGTTGATCTCAGACTTATGGGAGAAGGGAAGAAGAAGGATGCTCTTGGGAAATGAACCTTTCCAACTCTCTCCAAATCATGGGAATCACTACCCAAAGCACGGGAACTTTCTTCTCTGATATTATTTTGGCTTTAGTATTGCAAGTGGTGGTGAAGGAATTCTCCCACCCAGGTTGAACATAACATGTTCTAGCAATGAACCTTGTCCAACTTAAGCTCACAGAGAAGGGTGCAAATTTGGATTTGTTTCTCAGACATCGAGCTGAGCCCCAGGCCAATGCACCAAGAGTAACCAGTGTCTGTCTCATTTGTGTGTGACACGTAACAGACTCCGCAAAAGCCTATTGAATACATTCACTGATTCTTACATTCAACAAATATTTGTTGGATGGCTACGCTGAGCCATTGTTCTAGATCTGCCCTGTCCAATAGGATAGCCATTAGTCACACATGGCTATTTAAATAAAGTAAAATTAGAAACTCAGGTCCTCAGTCATACCAGCAACATTTCAAGTGTTCAACAGTTACACGTGGCTGGCGGCTACCACATTGGACAACACAGATGTATAATATTTACATTGTCACAGAAAGTTCTATTGGATAGTGCTGTTCTAGATGCTGGAGATACGGTAGTGAACACAACAGACACTTCCTGTCTTCATGAAACCTAAATGCTATGTCAGATCGTAATAAGTTTATGGAGAAAAATTAAGCAACGATGGAAAATAGAGAGCAGGAGTGGAGGAGTGGAGGGGAAGTAGTTACAATTTTAAACATGGTAGTTTGGGAAGCTCTCACTGAGAAAGTGACTGTATTAGTTAACATAATGCTAGCTGATATAACAGATAAGCCCTCAAATCTCAGTGGCTACACACAATAGTTTATTTCTTGCTCCAGTCAAGGGTTGTAGGGAGAGACTGTGGAATCATTAGATGGAATCTGTTCCATGTGGTCATTCAGGGCCACAGGCTAACAGAGGATCTGCCATCCACAACCCAGAGCTTCCAGAGTTGCCCTGGGCGTCGCCATCAACCCAGCAGATGGGAGAAGAGAAAGAGTGTTGTTTAAGAGGTTTCTGTGGGTTTCTGTGGGTCAGGCCTGAAAATGGTGTAATCATTTTCACTGGCATTCACTTGACCAAAACTTAACCACATGTAGGGTGACCAGCTGTACCAGTTTGCCAGTTATTGAGGGTTTTCCTGAAATATGGGGCTTCCAGTGCTCAAACCAGGAAAGTTCCAGCCATGCTGGGATGACTTGGTCGCCTTAGCACATATCCTTACCCAGATGCAACAGAAACTATACCATTTTCTACACTATTGAAGGGGAGCATGAATTTTGGTGAGCAGCTAATGTTACTGCCATAGTAACATTTCCCTCAAAGAACTGAGGAAGCCAGCATGCGGATCTCGGCGGCGGGGCGGGGGGTGGTGGCGGGGGAGAGAAGAGCATTTTAGCCAGAAGGGACAGCAAATGCAAAGGCCTGAGGCAGGGGTGTATCTGGCACAGAAGAGGGGAGGAAAAGCAAGGGGACCCAGTAGGGCTGGAATAGAGTAGATGAGGTAGAGTATCCCAGAGTATTCTTTCAGGTTCCCACTGATCCACCAGCAACCCTCTTGAGATGTGATTGTTCACTTCCATCCAGTTGGCCATAATTTGTTTATCAAGAAATGATGGTAGGATGGGTGGGAGGGAGGGAGACGCAAGAGGGAAGAGATATGAGAACATATGTATATGTATAACTTATTCACTTTGTTATAAAGCAGAAACCAACACACCACTGTAAAGCAATTATACCCCAATAAAGATGTTAAAAAAAAAAAAAAGAAACGATGGGCTTCCCTGGTGGCGCAGTGATTAAGAGTCAGCCTGCCAATGCAGGGGACACGGGTTCGAGCCCTGGTCCGGGAAGATCCCACATGCCGTGGAGCAACTAAGCCCGTGCGCCACAACTACTGAGCCGGTGTGCCACAACTACTGAAGCCCGCGCGCTTAGAGCCTGTGCTCCGCAACGAGAAGCCACCGCAGTGAGAAGACCGCACACCACAAAGAAGAGTAGCCCCTGCTTGCAGCAACTACAGAAAGCCCGTGTGCAGCAACGAAGACCCAACGCAGCCAAAAATTAATTAATTTTTTAAAAAAAGGAAATGATGAAGATCTTGGCTAACTCCTTCGCTGAAATCCAGATACACAGTCTATGGCCTTTCCCTGGTTTAATAGTTTGATAGCCCTAGCAAAAAAGTTAACTGGCATGAGCTAAGAAACCTTAAGTTTCAAGGCCCCTCACCTGCACGGTCTTGGAAGGGGCCCTAGCAATGTGTTCAGGTGTCATGTATTTTTGCAAAATTTGCAAAAATAAGATGTTCTGACCACAGTTGGTTAAGTTCTCTGTCTCAAGTTCTTACCTCCCCTTCAAGTCTGGTGGTGGTGAAGTGGCCATGGACATTTTTGAGATCAAACTGGGTAATTTGAGTTGGGGGTACGCTTAGTTTACTCTTGGTGGGAGATATTTACGTGGTTCACAGTGACTTGGGTATATAGTTAGTTTATTGCTAGCCATCCCATTGTAAGCGTGACTCCAGAATCCTTCTGCTCCCCACTGTGCCAACACATGCAGCCTTGTGACATGAAGACTCAGGTTACGATACGACTCCTGGCCGTATTGAGATATCAGCTGGACCTACAGCACCTAGTACCAGAGATATGTGAGTAGTGGATGAGGAAGGTTTGGAAACTTTGGTAGCTTGATGTTGTAGAAGACTCTTCCCATCAACAGACACAAGTGGAGGATTCAGTTCTCATTGATGCTTAATCAAATTGGAAGTTCTGGATGGACCTAGAGACTGTCATACAGAGTGAAGTAAGTCAAAGAGAGAAGCAAATATCGTACATTAACACATATATGTGGAATCTAGAAAAATGATTTGGATGATCTTGTTTGCAAGCAGAAATAGAGACACAGACGTAGAGAACAAATGTATGGATACCAAGGGGGAAAGAGGGGGGTGGGATGAATTGGGAGATGGTGATTGACATATATACACCACTCCGTATAAAATAGAGAACTTACTGTATAGCACAGGGAACTCTACTCAGTGCTCTGTGGTGACCTAAATGGGAAGGAAATCCAAAAAAGAGGGGATATATGTATACGTAGAGCTGATTCACTTTGCTGTACCGTATAAACTAACACAATATTGCAAAGGAGCTATACTCCAGTAAAAAAATAATAATAATAATAAATGGAAGTTCTCCTGACAGGGATATACTGGATATGCTGGGTTGAGTAGTGTCCCCCCAAACTCATGTCTACCTGGAACCTCAGAATGTGACCCTATTTGGAAATAGTGACCTTGCAGTGTAATTAAGTTAAGATGAGGTCATACTGGATTACAGTGGGCCCTAAGGCCAATGGCTGATGTCCTTATAAGAAGAGGAGAGAGGCACACAGACACACAGAGAGGAAGGCCATGTGAAGATGGAAGCAGAGGTTGGAATGATGCTGCCACAGGCTAAGGAATGCCAGGAGCCACGGGGAGCTGGAAGAGGCGTGGAAGGACCCTCCCCCACAAACTTCGGAAGGAGCACAGTCCCGCTGACACCTCTGTTTTGGACTTCTGGCCTCCGGAACTGTGAGAGAATAAACTTCTGTTGTTTTAAGCCACCCAGTGTATGGTAATTTGTTACAGTAGCTCTAGGAAATGAATACACTTAATAAATGCAATGTTTACAACTATAAGCACATAATATGTCTTTTTTCTTTTATTAATTAGAAGAAATAGAAATAGAATTCCTGTGCTTGTTTCCATAAGCTTGTAGCAATACTATAAAGGATAAGAACGCGTGTGTGAAGTTGCATGTTATATGCATCCCAGCTATCAGTCTTTTTATGACGTATTTCATTTGGCCATGATGGAGGTAAGCTGAATTATTTCTATTATTTCTATAGAACATGATATTATAAAATTATTGTCACATGAAGATGTGATCAAAGAGGATCCAGCCCAAAATGGAGGGGAAAAAATATTATAAATATATTTCAAGAAGTTAATTAATACAAAATATTATCTTATTTTTATTTATTTTTGTTTGGGATATTTATCTCTTTTTTTTTTTTTTTTTGAAATTTACAATTTGTTGTGAGTTTTGTTCTCATTCTTAGTAAATACTTATGTTTGTACCTAATTTTGTATCTGCTATTTTGTATGCTTTTTAAACCATCTTCCCTCACCAAATTCTGTAAAGCTTCACGGCCCCCCAAAAATCTTGTCTGTCGTTGGGCATGAAAAACTGACTCCAGTTTTTGCGTCAGCATCTGTTCACAGCATGCTCTTCAGAAATCTACCAGCAATTTAAGCCTTCTGGAAGCTTATATCCTAAGCGAACCCAGTAATCTCTAGATTTACAACTATCCTGAGCAAAAAGGATTTTCATGAGGTCGTGTAAACAGCTCGAAAATTGCTTGCGCTCCTTGTGGTCTTTCAACAGCACTTTGAATGGCATCTTGGGTGGGACAAACTCAAAATGGATTAAAGACTTAAATGTAAGGCCAGACACTATAAAACTCTTAGAGGAACATATAGCCAGAATCCTCTATGGCATAAATCACAGCAAGATCCTTTTTGACCCATCTCCTCAAGAAATGGAAATAAAAACAGAAATAAACAAATGGGACCTAATGAAACTTTGGCATCCTGGCCCCCTGCCCACTAGGTACCAGAAACAGGCTCTGTCTTTGACAATCAGAATCATCCTCAAACATCACCAAATTTCCCTTAGGCTCGTGGTGGGGGAGAAGTACTGTCCCCACTGAGAACCTCTGGACGGTAGATGGCCCCGAGATATTCTTTGTAAATCTCATTTTATCCAATTAAAACCAAATTAGAATTTAATGTGAGGGCAAGGCCCCTTGCTCTGTATCTCACTTACCTGGCAGACCCTCCCCAGCATCTCCAATTCCGCCCCACTCCGCCACAAGTGAAGCCTGGGAAGCATCTTAAAACGGCTCCCCATGTGATTCTGACATCCACTGAAACCTGAGAACACTGGTTCTCAAATGATAGTGATTTTGCGCCCCCAGAGGACACTTGGCAATGTCTGGAGACATTTTTGATTTTGACAGCAGGGGAGTGGGTACTCATGGCATCTAGTGGGTGGAGGCCAGGGTTGCTGCTGAATAGTGCGCAGGACGGCCCCCCTACAGCAAAGAGGGATCCAGCTCAAAACATCAGCAGTACCAAGGTTGACAAACCCTGATCTAGACATTAGGTGGGTCCCTGAAATAGTCTATTTCAGTCCCATTTTAATAAGTCCTATTTTAACAGCATTGAGAGACTTGAGTCCACCAGGCTCTCTGGCTTTCAACCAGCTGACTTGCCTGGCAACCATAAGTAATGTGCCTGTGACATTCCTATCATCCCCTGAATTGTTGGGAACCCTCCGGCTTTGCTCCCCATCCCTTCCCCACATCTGTCAGGCTGCCCCAGCCCTTCTCAGGTCTGACGGGGTTGGTCTGAGCTCTCAGCGGGTCCTGGTCTTGCTTAGCCTCTCTAGGTAATTATGACACAGCCAGACTATAAGTACTCAGCGGACTGTCTTGTTGGGTATGCGGGAACCTTACATTTCCCAGCCTCCCTTGCAGTTAGCTTGGGGGCCATATGACTGAGTACTGGCCCATGAAATGTGGATAGAAATGACACATGCCCTTTTCCTGGCGATATTGGCTCTGGGATAGCAGGGAAGGCTTCCAGAAGGGCCCTGTGCAGTGGTCCCCAACCTTTTTGGCACCAGGGACCAGTTTCGTGGAAGACAGTTTTTCCACAGATGGGGGCGGGGGCGGGGGGGGGGAATGGTTCAGGCAGTAATGCGAGTGATGGGGAGCGGTGGGGAGCGGCAGACGAAGCTTCACTCGCTTGCCCACTGCTCACCTTCTGCTGTGCGGCCCAGTGCCTAGCAGGCCGCGGTGGACCGGTACCAGTCTGCGGCCCGGAGGTAGGGGAGCCCTGCTGTAGAGGGAAGCCAACAGTAGCCTTGATGCTGGCTGGTGAGCCCACCAGAGGAGGTGCTCTAGGTGGGGGCAGACTGACCCCAGGACTGAGGACTGCGAGGTGAACCCCAGACCGGGCGCCTTGTGCGGGCCCAGCTGGACTTCGGGGGATACACAGCCCGTGTAAGAGCCGGGAGAGAGGATGTGGGGCCCTGAGTGGCTGAGTCCCAGTTTTTCCAGCAGCAGAGACAACAGGGTGAACAGGGGCAAAAGAACAGGGATGTTATTGCTGTTGAGGCCTGCAAGGACTTGATGAGTGTCATGAGGACATGGCAGGTCTCTGACTCCCTACCCACACCCCCATCCCTTGAGGATGCTGAGTGGAGGGACTTTTCTCAGATCTTCCCCCAAATTTTTATTTCTAAAATTGTTAAATGTTAAGAAAAGCTGAAAGAATAATACAATTACCCCCTGTAAACTCTTCACCAAGAGTCCCCTAACATCTCTCCATTATTCTGACATTATTCCATTATTCTCCCCCGACCTCTCTCCTCCTCCTCCTCTCTCTCTCTCTCTCTCTCTCTCTCTCTCTCTCTCTCTCTCTCTCTCTCTCTCTCTCTCTGAAACATTTGAAAGTAAGCAGCATTATAATCCATTCCTGTCATTAGTCTTTGTGGTGGTAAATTTTATGTGTCAACCTGACTGGGCTAAGGGATGCCCAGTCCCTTATTTCTCGATGTGTCTGTGAGGGTGTTTCTGGAAGAAATTAGCCTTTGAATCACTAGACTGAGTAAAGAAGATCCATCTCACCAATGTGGGTGGACAGCATCCAATCCCTTGAGGGCCTGAATAGAACAAAAAGGTGGAAGAAGGGCAGGTTTTCTCTCTCTGCTCGAAGTGAGACCTCCATCTTCTCCTGCCCTCAGTGCTCGTGGTTCTCAGGCTTTCGGACTCATAGCAGGACTTACACCGTGGCGCCTCCCTGGTTCTCAGGCCTTCAGACTTGACCTGAATTTCCCACTGTGTTTCCTGGGTCTCCAGCTCACACGTGGCAGGTTGTAGGGCTTCTTGGCCTCCATAAGACCCGAACCAATTTCTACAATCAATCCCTTATTGACCTATTTATCTTTCCTGTTGGTTCTGTTTCTCTGGATAGCCCTGACTAATACAGATTTTGGTACCAAAAGTAGTACTAGAGGGACAGAATTTTAAGGATGAGTTTTCTGCATTGGTTCTGGGCTTTCTGGAATTGGCTCTCTAACCTGATTAGATTTAAAGATGCTGATGACTCTATTTCCAGTAGTAAAGAGAGTGAATGTAGTTTTATCACGTATTACCAAATTCTCGTCCATAGTGGCTATACCATTTTTCCCTTTCACTCGCCACGTAGAAGAGCGCCTGTTTCTGCACAGCATTGCCAGCAAAGCGTTTTGTTAAGCTTTTGGATTTTTGCCCAACGGATGGATGTGAAATGTGTAGTTTTAACTTATCGTGTGTGAAGTTGAGCGTATTTTCTTACATTTAAGAATCACTTGTTCATATTTCTTTCTGGACTGTCTTATTTATATTTGTCCATTTTTTAAAATTTGCTTTTGGTCGTTTTCTTCTTTAAGAGCTCTTTATATATGTAAAGGAGATTAACCCAGAAAAGGGTTTTTGTTTTTTTTTTTTTAACTGAAAAGGAAGTTTTAAAACTGGGGGAGATGAAGACATGATCAATTAAAAAGCCGAACTTGCTCTGCTAATAAACAGGAGGGAACATGAGGATGATTAGGTCAAATACAGAAAAATAAGATCGTTTACATGTTTCCCCCACATGAAAGTCTAGTGTGAACAGAGCTGTGATGCATTACATATGGCTGATGCTCCAGAAGAATTTCACATCAAGTGGGCCTTCTCCCTGGACTTCCTAAAAGTGAGACCAGTTTATGATATATGTAGCAAATGTGCCAACCAGCTCCTTTCTTAAGAACACAGTGATGTTGTGATCTCAAAAAGAAACCTTGTAAAGGAGGCGACACGTTTCTAGCTTTTTGAGGCATTAACTGGGGCCACAATTAGAGGATAGCTGTTTAAGTATCCCAAAAGCCAGGTGTTTCATAATTAGCAGCAGCACGCTTTTGGTCCTAATTTGAGTTTGGGGCGTCCGTTTAAAGTATAAAATAACAATAGAAAAATGTGGAACTCAAACTAGTCTCTAGATAGACATCTTGCGAGCAGTGATAACTTGAGGACGTTCTGAATTCAGAGTTTCAACACTGTCATGCCGTGTCTGCACGGGCATTCCGTCTGATGGGAAATAAAGGGAAGAGGAAAAGAAATCAGCCACCCTAAGGGAAGGCAGCTTGACTCTTCCTTCGAGTCTTTGCCGTGGCTGAGGTGTTCTCCAAGAAGAGAGGCCTCGGGTGGGACAGGTCCCAGAGAGATCGATTCAAGTTCCATTCTCAACCTTAGAAAGAGACAGCAACAGCTCTAGTGGCAGCCCTATGAAACGTCCCTTGCAGGGGTGCTCAGGGAATGGGAGTGGCAGTTTCGATGGAGTGATGGACAGAACCCGACTGGAGTGGGATCGAAAAAGAGGCAAGTGAAGATGGCAAGTATAAACAACTCATTCTAGGGATCTGGGTGAAAAGGGGAGCAGAACGTTAGGGCAGTAAGTGACATTGGACATCGAGTTGAGGGAGGTGCGTGTGTTTTAAAAGTTTTGAAGTATGTTCAGTGTGCTTGTAAGCTGGTACTGCATTCTCCTGTACAGAGGGGGAAATTGATGAAAGGCTGGGGTGAGTCCTTGAGAAGGCACGTGGGTAGGACTGGCATCCAGGCCTGCAACCCATGCAGGTGCCCAGGGCCCCATGCTCAGAAAGGCCCTGTGCTCGGTTTAGTGCCCTCTTG
Source organism: Phocoena phocoena (assembly GCF_963924675.1). Lineage (NCBI taxonomy): Eukaryota > Metazoa > Chordata > Mammalia > Artiodactyla > Phocoenidae > Phocoena > Phocoena phocoena. Next base: position 14,620,474 of record NC_089240.1, on the reverse strand, counting down.
TCACCGTCTTGAAACTCTTGGTATTTCTTCCTTTGTAAATAGAGTCTAAAGGAGCAGAGGAACACGTGCCAGGGGTTGGAGGCTCGGCTCACACACAGTCCTGCCTTCTCCAGCTCCCTGGAAGAGGTTCTTACACACCTGCTCCCCAGCCCTTTAGTGCCCCAGGTCCCATCTGGCTTCCACCCTCCCCAGTCCCTGCCCCGCGAGCTCACTGCCCTTTGCCTGGGATGGCGGCTGGGTTGCCTTGCGGGGAGATGGAGGGGGACCCGATTTCTGCTGTCTTCCTCCACTCCCAATGGGGCCTGGGGACAGGGTGGTGGAGCTCAGGCTTGCACACCCCGGGGAGCTTTAGGGCAGGCTGTGGCGGTGGCCGTCTTGCCCCAGGGTTGGCGTTGCCAACGCCGCAGCATGTCCAGGCAGCTTAACAGGCTGCATCTTGGTGGGGACAAGCCTGTCGCCCACCGCCAATCCAGGTACCTCGTGTGCCTTGGCGCACAGGTTTAGATATCCTTAAGGGTCATCCAACTGCCTCGGATCAGGGAGACAAACCCATGGGGAGCTGGGCTGGACTTCCGCAGAGCTCACCCCAGTCTCAGTGCAGTGGGTCAGCACGGAGGCTAGTGGGAGGGGAAACCCGGCAGCCAACAGGCCCAAGCGCATGCAGTAAAATTTATGCTAATAATTTAAACCTTTGACCCTTTTCTTTACCTAGAACGACACTGAACAGCAAATAAAAGGGCCACGACGAGTTGAGAGAGAGACTGAGGAAGAAAGGAAAAGGCCTTATACTTGAGCACCTTTGCCCCTGCTTTTCAAACAAGGTGGCCCATATTTTGATTTTGAACCGGTCCCCACAAATTTTGTATCGAATACCGTCTCTATGCCAGCCACTGCGCTAGATATTTTTTACATCAATGACCTCATCTGATTCTCCTGGTAATTCTGCCCTAATGACACTGTTCTTAGAGCTGAGGAAGAACATCCTTGAGTGAGCTCGATGCTTAAGGAGGGACAGGGCCTCAGGTCTGTCCTTTTCCTGGGAAGCACCTTGAAATTCTCCGGCCAGCAGAAGTGAAGCAGTATCTCGCCTTGAGCCTTTATCTTAATATCGGCTCTTATCAATTTTAGTAGCCACCTACTAACCCCTAAAGTGCTCTGTTTGTAAATCTTCCCTTTAAAAATGTATAAGGGCTCAGATTTTTGGAGACGCATGGGGGCTTTTGCAGGTGGGATGGTGTGCAAGATGCAGAATGTTAGGTGTCTGTAGTCGGAAGAGGATGGGCAAGATGGCTTTATCTGCCCTCCTTTCTCTCCGGTGGAGTGCTGGCAAATGTTGAACAACCAGCTCTTAGTAAAAATTAAAAACCTGATTTATAGCCTTTGCCAGTTTCCATGGTGTAAATCCTCCCACCGTGGCTGATTTCAAGCTACCAAGGTGAAGACGAGCTAGAGAGGGGCGCGCAGCAGGCAACGCAGCATCATATACTATTTCCATCGTACAGACGCGAGACAGTAAGAAACCCTTAGGAGCATAGATAATATAAAGTATAATCAAATGAGTAGTCAATGATGAGCACTGAGTGTTTAGTACCTTTGTTTTTAATATGATTTATGAAATTGTATGTTTATTCAATTTAATTTTAAGTAATGGCTGTTTCAATTCCTAAAAATTGAACAATCGGCTCTCGTGAGCCGGTGTGCGCTGGTGTAAGCAGTGGGGGCAGATGTGAGTTGGTATGAACCAGTACGAGCCAGCTCCAGCACATCACCGCTTTAGGGGAGCCAAGCCAGGGAGTGGGGGTGAGATGTGTTTATGCAGGCTCCTGGCGGCTGCGTGCCCAAGGAGGTAGGATACGGGGATCCCCGTGTCAGAGCTTTAGCCGTGGACCTGTCCCACTTACTCCCATTGTATGCACTGTCCTTTCCAGTTGCTCTGAAGAGCTTGCTCGATCTTTCTGGCCCCTTTCTCCAGCTTCTTCCCAGCTGTCCCCACCCCAGCTCAGAGGGAACCACTTCTGCCCTGCCCACAGCTGGAGGGGCTTCACAAGCCCTACCTCCAAGGAGAGCCCTGGCCTGATCCTGGGGCTGAAGAAAGCCTCCCTTCCCTTGGGTCAGTTTTCTTTCTTGCTGTGCACATCCCAGGGCAGAGACGGAAGCCCAGAGCGGGAAGGGCCCTGGGAAGCTGCTGGGTGCCTGCCCATTTTGCAGAGCTGGAAATGGAGCCCTAGAGAATGCCAGGGGCTTGCTCCCAGTGCACCGCACACCTGCGGACCTTGAGGATCCTGGGCAAGCTGCACGTCTTTTCCCCCATGCAGTCAATACAGGTTTTGAGGGTCAGTTCTGCACCAGGCACCATGCCAGGTGCTGGAGACTCACCAGTGACCAGCCTGTTATGGGGACCGTGTAGGGGGCAAGGAGCAGGTTCAAACGAACCCAGGTCTGACTCTTGACTGTGCCATTTAGAAGCCGCATGACAAGTCACTTCAGCTCTCTGAGCCTCGGTTTCCTCTTTTCCTATATGGGCAATGTAGCACTTTTCTTGGGGGATTGTTGTAAGACCTTAACAGGGTGATGTAAGTGTCTGGCCTGGAGTAAGAGTTTACCGTGTGAAGAGAGAAGAGGGGCACCTGTGAGACCACGTGGTAGCTGCTGCAGTTTGCCCAGTATCCCAGGCTACCCTGAAGGATGTGGCGTGGAAGTGCTAGATCCCACTCTCCCTGCTCTGCCTGCATGGACCAGACAGCATGTGCTCCCAGCGCCCCAGGGGCCCTAGGTGGGCAGACCTCCTTCTGCCTAACCCTGGGCCCAGTCATCTTATCTCTGGAGCAGGGCCTGGCACTGGCCATGTTCCTGGAGGCCCTGCCCATTCCCCTCTACCACACAGTACCTCCTAGGGGTCTCCCGCCACATTCTTCCCTAGCGACGGGCAGCCTGGGTGGGGTCTGCTTGACCTTTGTCCTTAACTCCCTTGTTGTGGCCCGGCAGGGTGGACACTAGTTCTGTCCAACTAGGGAAGCCAGCGGCCCCAGTGCTGAGCATGAACACCATGGGCCCTCTGCCTGCCCTGTCGCCAGGCCTGGGTCTCCCAGGGAAGATGACCAAGCCCACAGGTACCGCACCTGCACCGTGGCCAGTACTTCCTGAAGCTCAGCATTTAAGAGAAGCACATCCAGTCCTACACACACAAGAGGTCATTCCTGTGTGCCACCCGTGGCATTGATTTTGTAACGCCAAGCAACCTATATAAGCACAGGCAGATCCAGACACACCTCAGCACCTCCAGCTGTCCTGAGTCTGATGGGGACAGGGTAGCCTCCCGGAGGAGGGAGACAGGCTGAAGAGACACTCAGAATGGAGGAAGGTTGATGGGGCATCAGAGGGACCTCCTTCTCCGGGCACCCAGGGTGGTGGGCAGTGTCCAGCGTCCACCACGCATCTGCCCCTTGCTGCTAAGAGCCTAGACCTGAAATCAGAAGCTGTTCCCTGTCCAGGCCCACATGTAGGGACTGCCAACAGGGAACCCCTTTGGACTCTAAAACGCGGCTTCCCCTGGGTTCCCCCTGGCATAAGATGCCAGAGTAGACATCGCTGATTGCCTCTAAGCCTTGGCTGTGGCAGTGACAGCAGACAACATCCCTGGAGAAGTCCTCGGGCAGACACCAAGGCATCAGAGGGCAGGCTGAGAAAGAGAGAGGGCACAGACTCAGGCTACCTGCCCCACTCCAGCAGTGCAGAGTGGCTGCTGACCCCTTCCAGCGCCCTGTGCCTGCAAGGGCTCCTTCCGTTTTGATATCCAGGCTCCGGAGCCCAGTGGAGGAAGCACACTGCCCTCTGCTCGGCCCTTCCACCTGCACTCCTCTGGACAAGTCTTCTTTCACTCTGTCTCCATTCAGCTCTCCCCCCCCACGGAGTGCATATCAGTCATCAGCGGCAGCTTGCTGCTCTTCACCAACGGCAGCAGCACACGACGCACCCTTGGAGTCCTTTGGTGTCTCCTTAGCTTCTTCTTGGGTTGTCCTGAGACATGCAAGGCTGAGGGCAAAGGACCCCCGTTTCATTCTGTGGCTACCAGGCAGTGTCTCAAGACCCCAGATGGCAGTGGCTCCCTGCTGGCCACCTAGCCGTGGCTTCCTGGGGGTCCTTGCTTCTCTGGAAGACAATGCCTGTTCCCCAAATTACCTCCTCAGGTTACCTCAGAGAGAGACCCACTCACCACTGCCAGGATTCTCTCTGTGGGAGAGGGTAGCCCAAGGAATGGGCATCCTTTCTTGGGCCAGGGATGGAGGCCAGTTTCATGGACATGTGACCTGTGTGGTCACACAGGACTCTGGCCTCAGAAGGGCACCATGCTTGGCTTAATGTTCTGCTGTTGGTGTCTTGACATTTTTAATAATTTTCGAATAAGGGACCCTGCATTTTTATGCTGCACTGGGCCTCCCAAATTGTGTAGCTGGTCCTGCAAGTGGGGATGGTAACCAGTGCACAAGTGAAGGGTCAGCCTTAGCTAAGAACGGACACTTCGTCCATAGTGGAGGGGAGGCACAATCAAGGTAGGTTGGTGGATGTATCGGTGGTGGGAACCTGAGGGGCTTCCCTCTCACTGCTTCTACCTTTCCAGTGGAATAAGAAACAGGGTCATCAGATACTACCCAAGGCAATCTACAGATTCAATGCAATCCCTATGAAATTACCAATGGCATTTTTCACAGATCTGGAACAAGAAATTTTTTAATTTGCACGAAATACAAAATACCCCAAATAGCCAAAACAGTCTTGAGAAAGAAGAACGATGCTGGAGGAATCACACTCCCTGACTTCAGACTGTACTACAAAGCTACAGTAATCAAAACAGTATATGGCACAAAAACAGACACATAGATCCATGGAACAGGATAGAAAGCCCAGAAATAAACCCACACATATACAATGGAGAAAAGACAGTTACCTCAATAAGTGATGCTGGGGAAAACTGGACAGCTACCACGTAAAAAGAATGAAATTAGAACATTCTCTAATACCATATACAAAAATAAACTCAAAATAGATTAAAGACATAAATGTAAGACCAGATACTATAAAACTCCTAGAGGAAAACATAAGCAGGACACTCTTTGACATAAATCGCAGCGATATTTTTTGGATCCGTCTCCTAGAGTAATGGAAGCATAAGCAAAAATAAACAAATGGGACTTAAGAAACAAGGTCATCAGGTGTAAGGAAGAGAGAGAATTGTTTGTGGTCTGAAGAAACAAGATATGGTGTGAAATAGTAATCTGTGAGAGTGGGCTGACTTGGTCCTTCCCAACGTCTGGGACAATTCATGGGCCCCTCAGGGGCACTGTGTTTAGAGGGTCTGAGAGGGTCAACTGGCCAGGAGGAACTTCCATTCCACCCAATAGACAGGCTGCTGGAGCCAACCTTGACAGTGTTGTCCAGTCTGGGGAAAGAGCTTCAAAAGCAGTCCCACCTGATAGAGGTGAGAACTGATCAAGCTGTCTCAATGGCCCCCACCAGTCCCTGAATGGGAGCACAGGATGGTCTGAACTGCAGGTAGCCAAAGATAAACCACTGAAACTGCTCTTATAAAGGATGCTAATGACCTCCATGTTGCTAAATCCCATGGCCAGTTCTTAGCCCTCATCCTGCTTAACCCATCAGTAGTCGTGACACAGTTGACCACCATCTTTTCCCTAAATTCTTATTTTGTCGCTGAGACACCACCCTCTTTTGGTTTTCCTTTTCCTTACTGGATTCTCCTTCTCACTCTCCTTTCCTCTAGTACTTCCTTACCTTCCCGACCTCTAAGTTTTGGAGCACCCCCAGGCTTGATCTTCATGTCTTTTCTCATTTCCTTCACTTCCTAGTTATTTTTATCCAAGCCCACAGCCTAAAACACCTGTATACTGATATCTCCCAAATTTGTAACTCTAGCTCAGACCTCTCTTCTAAACTCCACATTTGTATGTCCACCTGCCTACTGGACATCTTGACTAGGAGGTCTAATACACATCTCAACTTAAATGAGCCTGACATGGAGCTACTGTTATTTTTCTCAAACCTTCTGTCGTAAAGACTTCTCCCTCTTAATGAACACCCAAAGCTCTGCCACTGCTGCCTCCCAGAAAGAAGGCTTCTTCCTCCACCACCCATCCCCCAGACCAATTTTGCATGGAGCCCACTCCCTTCCGTCTTAAATCCTGATTGGCAGAGCCTTGTGCCTGCTCCCCAGCTGCACTGGAGGCTAGGAGAATGAATTCTGACTTGTATCTTGAGAAAGGTAATTTTCCAAACCTAGGAAGGGTTTTCAAAAGATGCTGAGTAGTCACAACTTATAATTTCCTCATATTTTATGAGGAAATCTGAATACAAACTCTTTTGAGAGTTTTTAAATATTCACCTAATATTTTACACCTGAAATCTACTACATCCAAACCAATAGCCTTCTTTTTATATCCCCAGCAACTTGCCTTAATCAAGTCTATCCAATAACTCTCAGGCTTTTTATAGTCTTCCTTCCATCAATTTAAGTCATATCTAAATCGATTACAGAATTCTAATGACAGCTACAAGCATAAACACGTTTGGGGACAAATTCAGCTCACTCTTTGCTAAATACACAACTCAACCAGTGGGAACATAAGTATTCTGGTATCCTAGAGAGTAGCCTTCTAGCTCTGAGCAGTTTCAGGTCCTGGGCATCAGTATTATTTCCAGTGGAGAGCATTGGTTAATCAGGTGAATCAAGTAAGCAGAGATGGGTTGAGAGCTTCTGCATGCTTTACTTATTACTATTATGGGAGTGATTACTTTACATTTACTGTCTATCTGGATTTCCCGCCCCCCCCCCCCCACTTCTTTTTCTTTTTGGCCACGCTGTGCGGCATACAGGATCTTAGTTCCCTGACCAGGGATCGAACCTGTGCCCCCTGCAGTGGGAGTGTGGAGTCTTTTTTTTGGCTGTGTTGGGTCTTCGTTGCTGCGCACGGGCTTTCTCTACTAGCCCCCGCGTGAGCGGGGGCTGCTCTTTGTTGCGGTGCGCAGGCTTCTCATTGTGGCGGCTTCTCTTGTTGCGGAGCATGGGCTCTAGGTGCCTGGGCTTCAGTAGTTGTATCACACGGGCTCAGTAGTTGTGGCACGTGGGCCCTAGTGTGCGTGGGTAGTTGTGACTCGCATGCTCTAGAGCGCAGGCTCAGTGGTTGTGGCGCACGGGCTTAGTTGCTCCACGGCATGTGGGATCTTCCTGGACCAGGGATCGAACCCCGTGTGCCCTGCATTGGCAGGCGGATTCTTAACCACTGCACCACCAGGGAAGTCTCTGGATTCCCTTTTGATGTTGAATACTTTGGGCTCTCATGTGTTCCCTGCCCCATACTCAAGGAAAGGCTGGTTCTTTTCTCCTTCAGAGCCCTTTGCTGACACATCAGTCTGTTGCCTCCTGGAGGAATAACGTGTACTTCCAGCCTGATTCTGAAACGATCTGATTGCAGGGAGAAATAAATCATATATACATACATACTTATTTGTTTGTTTGTTTGTTTACCAACTAACAAGGACAGTTTTGAGGGTGAATAAAGGGGGCACTATTAAACATTAGGATGGAGCAACAGGTTTAAAAACTGAGATGTTTGTCTTGGTAAAGTGGAACATCTGATAACCCTGATACATAAATGCTCATGCAATGGCAGTCTTCTCCAGAGCTCACAGAGAGGCTTGTAGGGATTGTCAACATGGTAAAATTTGCTTATTATATGTCATATGGAGGATGCAGTGACTTTAGGGATTGAGATCAACCATTTTATCTGTGGTACAGTGGCATTGCGGAAGGATAGACTGCTTGGGATATACACACAGGGATAATGTGATCCTATCTGGTAAGATTCTGACCCATACCTGGAAAACCAACATCTGCTTCTGGTTCCAAACCAGTGAGTTCTGGTATGTACTTAGACTGTGCCAACTCAGAGAGTTTGAGGGTGATGGATACCACTTTGTTTATACTTGAAAATACCGTACCCTGCAATTGCATTGTGTATTGTATAACTCCAAGATTGATGAGGTGTACCTGGACCAATGGTTTGAGTCTTCCCAGCCCAGGTGCCAGACTATATGAATGAGTGAGCTTTCAGATGATTTCAACCCCAGCCATATGCATCCATCTGAGAGATCCGGGGCCAAAACCTGCCCAGCCAACCAATCTCAAGTTCCTGACCCATAGAAACTACGAGAGATAATAAATTATTGTTATTGTTTGAAGCCACTAAGTTTATGGGGTGATTTGTTAGGCATTAATGAATAACTAGAACGAGTACCTATGTGCTGTCTCAACAGAGTATCCAACAATCAATAGATTTCATGAATTAGAACTTCAAGGGAGAGCTCAATGCTGAAAACAATAATTTGGGGGAGAATCTGAATATATATAACAGTTAAAAGGACTGAAGATGAAACCAGAGGCCAGTGCTCACATGAGAAAGGTCAAGGAGGGATAGTCAGAGAGTTAAGCCTTGGTTTCCCAAACCCCACTTTCTCATGGCTCTCCTCTAGCTCAATGGCCATTGTTTCTCAGGGTCTTTGCTGCTTTCTCCTCATTTCTCTGGCCTCTAAACTTTGGAGTCCCAAGCTGCTTCTCCCCTATACATATTACGTAGACGGTCTTATCTAAACTCATGACTAAATATGATCCTTGTGCTGGTGACTCCTCGCTTTGATTGTCCAGATATAACCTCTGTTTTTCACTCCAGACACATGTACCCAACTGCCTGCTATACGTCTCCATTTGGAATTCTACTAGGAATCTCCAACTCAACATATCCAATACCAAACTCTCAACTTCCTCCAAAACGTGCTCCTTTCTCAGTCTTCCGCATCTCAGTAAATAATGAATCCATCATTTAGATGGCTCAGGAAAAATTTGGAGTCACGTTTGAATTCCTCCATTTGTTTCACATATTTGGTCCATCCACAAATCCTTTTGGTTCTACCTTGAACGTACACCCAGAAACCACCCACTTCTCACTATTTTCACAACTTCCTCCCTAGTCCAAGTCGCCATTGACTCACACCTGGTAGATGACAGTGATGAAGAGAGATAGTGAGTGGTACAGCCAGAAGATAATGATTCAAAACAGGAAGTTTATTTTGTATGTTTTTATTAAATTAAACCCTTTATTTAAGATAATTGTAGATCCCCATGCAGTTAAGAAATAACACAGAGGAAAAAAAAAGAAATAACACAGAGAGATCCAGTGTTTCCCCAAAGGGTAGCATCTTGCAAAACTATAGTACGATATCACAACAAGGATACGGACACTGATATGGTCAAGGTACTGAACATTTCCATCACCACGGCGATACGTCTATTGCCCTTTAATAACCACACGCACCTATCTTTCACCCCTCCACCCCATCCCTAACCACTGGCAACCATTACTCATTTCTCCATTTCTAAAACCTTGTCAGTTCAAAAATGTTATATAAATATTATCATACAGCTTGTAATCTTTAGGGATTGGCTTTTTTCACTCAGCATAATTCCCTGGAGATTCATCCGGACCTTTTTGTATGTGTCTCAATAGTTTGTTCCTTTTTGTTGCTGAATAGTACTGTAACTTGTTTAAGCATTCATCTGTGGTAGGGCATCTCGTTTTCAGTTTGAGGCTGTTATGAATAAAGCAGCTATGGACATTCATGTACAGGTTTTTTTGTGAACATAAGTTTTCATTTTTCTGGGATAAATGCCCAACAGTACAATTGCTGAATCATTTGATAGTTGCATGTTTCATTTTTAAAAAATAATTGCAAAACTATTTTCCAGTGTAGCTGTGCCATTTTACATTCCCATCAATAGTTCGTGAGTCATCAGGTTTCTATGCATCCTTGCCAGCATTTGGTGTTGTCACTGTTTTTTATATTAGTCGTTCTGATAAGTGTAGTGATAGCTCATTGTGGTTTTTATTTGCATTTTCTTTAGTTGTTCACGATGTTGAACACCTTTTCTTGTGTTTATTTGCCATCTGTATACCCTCTTCCGTGAAATGTCTGTTCATGTGTTTTGCCCATTTTCTGTTTGGATTGTTCATATTTTATTGCTGAGTTTTGAGAGTTCTTTATATATTCTAGACAATAGTCCTTTGTTGGATATGTGGTCTGCGAATATTTTCTCCCAGTCTGTAGCTTGCCCCTGTATCCTCTTACAGGGTTTTCACAGAGCAAAAGTTCTTAATTTTGATAAAGTCCAACTTATCAGTTTTTCTTTTTATGGATCATGCTTTGGTGTCAAGTGTAAGGATTTTTTGCCTAGCTCTGGCAAAGATCTTCTGCTGTGTTTTCTTCTAATATGTTTTATAGTTTTACGTTTTGCATTTAAGTTTGTGATCCAGCACCATTTGTTAAAAAGGCTATCCTTCTTTTGAATTGTTTTTGCACCTTTGTCAAAAATCATTTGGACATATTTATGCGGGTCTATTTCTGGGTTCTCTATTCTGTTCCATTGACCTATGTGTCTATCTCTCTGCCAACCACACTGTTCTGATTATGGTAGCTCTTTAGTAAGCATTAATGTTATGTAGAGCTATTTCTCCCAATTTATTCTTCTTTTCCCAAATTGCTTTAGCTATTCTAGTTCCTTTACCTTTCCATATATATATTGTAGAATAATCTTATCTATAGCTACAAAAAAATCTTGCTGGGATTTTGATAGGAATTGCATTAAACCTGCATATCAATTTAGTGAGCACTGACATTTTTTCTATTTTGAATCTTTCAATCCATGGGCAAGGTATGTCTCTCCATTTATGTGTATCTTGTTTGATTTCTTTCATCAGTGTTCTGTAGTTTTCAGCATATAAGTCCCACACAGGTTTTGTTAGATTTACACGTAAGTATTTACTTTAGGGACTGTAAATGGTATTGCATTTTTAATTTCAGTGTTCATATGTTCATTGCTCGTATACAGAAATGTGACTGACTTTTATATGTTCACTTTATATACTGCCACCTTGCTGAACTCATTAATTCTAGGACCGTTTTGTAGGTTTCTTGGGATTTTCTACATAGACAATCATGTCATCTGCAGATAGGGACAGTTCATTTCTTTCTTTCCAAACTCTATGTCTCCTTTCTTTTTCTTTACTTATTACACTGGTAGAACCTCCAGTACTATCTTGAATAGGAATGAGAAGAGCAGACATTCTTGCCTTTTCCCTGATCTTAGAAGGAAAGCAGTCAGTCTTTCATCATTAATGTAATATCTGTAGTTTTTAGTAGGTATTCTTTATCAAGTTGAGGAAGTGCCCCTCTATTCCTAGTTCTGAGATTTTTCATTTATTATGAATGGGTGGTGAATTTTGTCAGTTGCTTTTTCTGCATCAATTGATATGATCATATGATTTTACTTCTTTAGCCTGTTATTATGATTGATTTTTGAATTTGAACCAGGCTTGCATCCTTAGAATAAGACCCACATGGGCACAGTGTGTAATTCCTTTTGTATATTGGTGAATTTATTTGCAAAATATTGTTAAAGATTTTTGTATCTATATTTATGAGAGATATATATTTTTGGTACTGTCTTTGTCTGGTTTGGTATCATAGTAATACTAGTTTAATAAAATGAATTAAGAAGTGTTCCTTCCTCATCTATTTCCTGGAAGGGGTTATGTAGAATTGGTGTTAATTGCTCTTTAAACATTTGGTAGAGTTCTCCAATAAATCCATCTGGGCCTGGAGATTTCTTTGGGGAGAGTTTTAAAATTATAGATTCAATGTCTTTAATAGTTATAGGGCTATTCAAATTATTTATTTATTGTTGGGTGAGTTATACTGGTTTGCACTTTTTGAGGACTTGGTCCATTTCATCTAACTTGTCAAATTATATGTGTACAGTTTTCCTGGTATTTCCTTATCCTTTTATGTCTGCAGAGTCTGTTGTGATAACCCCTGTTTGATTCCTGATATTGGTAATTTGTGTTTCGCTCTTTTTTATTTTTCAGTCTTGCTAGAGTTTTGTCAATTTTATTGATTTAAAAAAAACCCAGCTTTTGTTTAATTAATTTTCTCTATTGTTTTTCCATTGTCAATTTCATTGATTTTTGTTCTTATTATTCCCTTCCTTCCACTTGCTTTGGGCTTATTTTGCTTTTCTTTTTCTAGGTTCTTGAGGTGGATATGCATAGTATTGTTTTGAAGTTTTTCCTCTTTTTTAATGTAAACATTTTGTGCAATAAATTTCCCTCTCAGCTTTAGCTGGGTCTCACATATTTTGATGTGTGTATTTTCATTTTTGTTCAGTTCAATGTATTTTTAAAATTTCCCTTGAGACTTCCTTTTTAACACATGGATTATTTAGAAGTATGTTTAATTTCCAGCTGTTTGGAGATTTTCCCATTATCTTTCAGTTATTGATTTCTAGTTTGAATCCATGATGGTTGGAGAACATACTCTGTATTATTTCAATTATTTTAAATAAGTTGAGGTTTGCTTTATGGCCAGGATATGGTATCTTGGCATCTGGTCTGTGGGAACTTGGAAAGAATATGTATTCTTCTGTTGTTGGGCAGGGTGTTGTATAAATATTAGATCCTGTTGGTTGGTAGTAGTGTCGAGTTCTTCTATATCCTTCTTGATTTCTTGTCTAGATGTTCTATCAATTGTATTGTAGTTTCCAAATATGATTGTGGATTTGTCTACTTCTCCTTTCAGCTTTATCATTTCATTGCTTCACAGATTTTGCAGCTCTGTCATTTAATGCATATACACATTTAAGATTGCTCTGTGTACTTGATGGGTTGACTCTTTTACTGTTATGTAATATGCCCCTCTGTCTCTGGTAATTTCCTTTGCTCTATTTTATCTGATATTAATGTAACCACTTCTGCTTTCTTTTTACTGTTTGCATGATATATCTTTTGCCATCCTTTTACTTTCAACCTACCTATATCATTATATTTAAAGTTAGTTCCTTGTAGATACTATATAGTTGTGTTGTGTTTTTTTATTTTGTTTGTTTGTTTGTCTTTTGCGGTATGCGGGCCTCTCACTGTTGTGGCCTCTCCCGTTGCGGAGCGCAGGCTCAGCGGCCATGGCTCACGGGCCCAGCCGCTCCGCGGCATGTGGGATCTTCCCGGACCGGGGCACGAACCTGTGTCCCCTGCATCGGCAGGCGGACTCTCCACCACTGTGCCACCAGGGAAGCCCTGTATCGTGTTTTTTATCAACTATGCCAATTTCTGTCTTTTAATTGGTGTTTAAATCAGTTACATTTAGTGTAATTATTAGTATGTTAAGGCTTAAGTCTTCCATTGTATAATTTTGTTTTCCATTTGTTCTCTATGTTTATCATCTCTGTTCTGTTCTTCATGCCTTCCTGTGGGTTACTTGAACGTTTTTTAGAATTAAATTTTGAGTTATCTATAGAGTTTTGAGTATCCCTGTGTAGCTTCTTTAGTAGTTGCTCTACATATTACATTATATATACACAACTTATTGCAGTCCACTAGACATTTTACCATTCAAGTGAAGTACAGAAACCTTAACCCCTTTACCCTTCTTCGTTTATAATTGTCTTAAATAATTCCTCTGCATACATTCAGAAACACATCAGACAGTGTTATAATTTTTGCTTTACTCATGAAACATAATTTAGAAGACTCAAGAGAAGGAAAATGTATTTAGCCGTATTTTTACTCTTTCTGTTGTTCTTCCTTCCTTCCTTCCTTCCTGGTGTTCTAAGACTCCTTCTTTTATCATTTCCTTTCTGTTTAAAGAACTTTCCTTAGCCATCCTCTTAAGTTAGGTCTTTTAGTGAGAAATTCTCTTAGTTTTTCTTCATCTGAGAATGCCTTTATTTCCTCTTCATTCCTGAAAGATATTTTCACTGGATATGGAACCCTGAATTAACAGTTCTTTTTGCTTTCAATACTTGAAAAGTGTTGCGCCACTTTATTCTGGCTCCCGTGGTTTGTGATGAGAAATCTGCTGTTATGTAAATTGTTTCTCCCCTCCAGGCAATTTGTTGTTTCTCTCTCACTGCTTTCAAGGTAATAAAAATAGTAAATGTATTAAGTGCTTATTAGATACCATTTTTCTGATGGCTGCTTTTACGTCTTTGTCATATAATTCTAACATCTCTGTCATCTCAGTGTTGTCATCTGTTGATTGTCTTTTTCATTCACATTGAGATTTTCCTGATTCTTTGTATGATGAGTAATGTTTTTTATTGAGACCTGGACGTATATGCTGTGGTACTCTGGCTGTGATTTAAACCTTCTGCTTTAGCTAGCTTCCTCTGACACTGCTCAGACAGGGGAAGTAGGAATGCCATTTTCTTCCTGACAAGTGAGTGCAGAAGCCCAGATTCCCCACCTAGCCTCTGTTGTCATCCTAGAGAAGTGCCAACTCCCCATATAGCCTTCACTGATGTCTGGGTGGTTGCCTCACTATCACTGGGTAGTGGTGAAAGTCCTGACTCTCCACTAGGCCTCCCCTGGCATCACGCAGCGGGGAGGGGAGGGCGAGGGGTGTCTCATTACTGCTAAGTAGGGATGGGGGTCCACGCTTCCCACATGGTATCCACTGACACTGCAAGGGAAGTGTGTTTGTTTCCACCAAGCAGGGATGCAAGACATGGCTCCCTACTCAGCCTCCTCTGACACCCACCCTGGTGAGAGGGTAGTCTAGACTACAATTCTTTGAGTGGTGTTTTTCTCAAGTAAGCTGGTTATTTTCTAAAGGTTCTGTGTTGCTAGGCTGTCCTTTTCCTGGTACTTTGGCTGGAGACAGCAGGCTTTTGTTTGGACTTTTTTTTTTGTCTGCACGTGTTTGTTGTTCCAGATTGTCAGCTTCTTCAGCTCATATTCTGTGATATATGAGACAAAAAGAAAACCCAGAGGGCTGGGCTTCCCTGGTGGCGCAGTGGTTGAGAGTCCGCCTGCCGATGCAGGGGACACGGGTTCGTGCCCCCGTCCGGGAAGATCCCACATGCCGCGGAGCGGCTGGGCCCGTGAGCCACGGCCGCTGAGCCTGCGCATCTGGAGCCTGTGCTCCGCAACGGGAGAGGCCACAACAGTGAGAGGCTCGCATATCGCAAAAAAAAAAAAAAGAAGAAGAAGAAAGAAAAAGAAAGCCCAGAGAATTCACCACCCTGTTGTTCCTCACGTCCTGAGGTCCCTAGCCAGTCTCCTTTCCTCTCTCCACCTTTCAGACTCTTCTTATGTTTGTTTCATATATAATGGCTAGGGGGTTTAGTTGTACTTAGTGAAAGGAATAGGGAAAAGTACATCTATTCCATCTTCTTGGAAGTGGAAGGTCCCCAGAAGGTTTTTATATAAAGGTAGAGGAACAACAGTTTGGAGGAAGGACAGTTGGATGATGATGATAATTTCCATGAAACCCAGTAGAATAAACAGTATCTGCCTAAAGGAGCTTTAGGAAGTAGAGCTTCGTGGGAGAGCCAGAATTCATTTAACACTAGGTGATGGAGGAGTGGCAGTGCACAGGGCTACTTGCTGTGGAAGGGGGCACTGGAGTTCCAGTGGACACAGTGGACAGGATTGGGAGGGACAGGAAGAGCAAGAGAGGTGATAAGCAGAGCAAAGAAATCCTTGGCTGAAAGTATGAGAGGGGAGAGATGACCTGTGGGGCTTATATTTGAGAGGCGACACAGGTGTGACAAGCTGGATTGACTGCCTCAGCAGTCACAGATAAATCTGGTGTCACATCAGAACCCAATCACAATACACTCTTGATCTCTTAGCGGCTGGGAAATGGCTCTTGCTACAATGGGGTGCATGTAGGTGAGAACAGGAGTGGCACCTGCAACCTTTGGGTTCCATTTTCTCATAGGCACAGCCAGCCCTCATACAAATAACCTAATGAAGGGTTTAATTTCCAAAATGTTCTGGAAGAGTGGTAGACCACTCATTAATTAATTCCCACCCATCATTTTTTCATTCTAGTAATGTTCTCAAGCAAACCAGGATTATTCCTTTGCAGCAGGGCATTATCTGGTATAAATTTTTGGAAGATCTGAATATTGAGGTTGTCACTTTAAAATAAGTTATTGTTGCAATTGCAATGATAATAAAAATAGTAAATGTATTAAGTGCTTATTAGATACCAGGTACCGTTCCAAGTGCTCGAAGTGTTTTAAGTCATTTGATCCTTAAACCACCCTATAAGGTAGATACTAATTATTGCATTCACTCCATTTTATGCCTGAGAAAACCAGGGATGTGGCAAAGGAATTAGAAATATGTTCAAAACCTCCATTGAATTAAAAACTGGCATAGCCATCTTCTTTGTTACCACATTCATTCCATGAGAATCACAAAGAATGATGTTTTCCAGTGCTTTCGCAAATAATTGCTACAATCCAGTTCTTGTATTTATTTCAGTTGCTGGGGTAAAAAGTAACGGTGTTAGTCTCATTCATTTCATCCCTGGCAAATCACTCGATCCATTATCCCTATTTTTCCTGTCTTTAAAATTGGGGCAGTCGTACCAGGCCACCACCCCTCTAGCCACAAAGAACAAAAGCAATAAGTTTTTATTGCAAAGCGTTTTGAAAAATATTGAACTTGTGCTAAGTTATTATTCAACCCGTAGGGAGCTGGGTGGTGGCTAAAGTAGGAGAAAAGCAGGAAATAGGAGAGAAACCACAGAGGAGAAGAAGGGTTGCCTAGTGAGGTGGAACCCAAGAAAACAAAGGATCCGGGACATTTCCAGCTACCAGAGTTTGTTTTCAACTGTACCCACCCCCATGTTGACTCTCGACTCCTTCATGCGGTGTCCGTGGGCTTGCCTTGGGGCCTCACAGATGGCTACATCAATGTTAAATAATGACTTGAGAATAGATAAAGCTTCCTAGTATTGTTTCCCAAGTCTTCCCCCTTGTCTCCCATTTCCTCTTCCATCTACCTTTCCAAAGGTTCCCAACAGATGTTTCTCAGGTTCACCCATATTGATTTTGCTTCATGCAGAAATATGCCCGAGCATCTCTCTCAGAGCAGAGACCCGTCCAATGCTCAATGGTGTGTGTGTGTGTGTGTATCTCCTCAGAGCACAATTCTCTTGCTTAATTTAGTATCGGTGTCACACACATTGCATTTATCTTCACAGAGGAAAAAAAAGAAAATTTCAGCGTGATCTTATTATAAACCATTTTTTTCAGTTTTATTGACATAAATGACATATAGCATTTATAAGTTTAAGGTGTATAGCACAATGATATTTGACTTACATGCATCACAAAATGATTATCACAATAAGTACAAACCATTTTTAAACACCGAAAATTCCCCCTTTGTGATGCACTCCCAGGGTGGGGCAAATTTGGACCTTTTTTGAGTCAAGACTATAAACAGAAAATTCCTCACTCCTGGGTTGAAGGCTACCACGGATCAACTTACTGCTTGAAAATCTGCAGATTCTCCCATCAAACTGGCTCAGGTTCAGAGCAGACTTGAAGATTTCCATGCTGTCACTTTTTAGGAAAACTTGAATAATGGAAGACCAAAGCTCAAATTCCATTTGTTTGCCTCTGTCTACTTTTCTGAGAGGAATGCTGGCCCAAGCTTCTCACCAAAATTTAATTCCCCGAGAAGCACCTCTTTCCTCACCTCTGTTTGGAAAGAACACTATATAAAATAGACGTTTAAACAACTTAAATAAATTCACGAGCTCTTTCATGTACTTTCTGTGTGTATCTCTTCCTCTCCCCTGCTCCACACCATGGAATATCCCGCAACCAGATTAAATAGTCCTAAAATAAGGTTTCCATCATGTCCTGTCACCACTCAAACGCATTCATTTACTCCCAGTTGCCTGCAGGATGAATTCCAAAATCTTCAGACAGACCTTTACATTCTTTTCTCCCAGTCTTCTTTTATACAATCTCTTCACTTCAGAATCCTCCTAAACACATCTTCCACTTTCCCAACCTTATTCCTCCTAACACTTCCTCATCTCAACCCTTGACATAGACCGTTGGTGTGTCAACTACCAATGACGAGAGCAGGTCCCAGAAAACTCTTGATTTAGGAAAGTTTGTTGGCCCAGTTCTGGTTACTTAAGACAAAAGGTCTGTAAATGGTATCTCAGAAAGGTCAATCTGATCAACCACTAGGACCCGGTGGCTCTTGCCCACCCCCACCCTACTCCCTGGGGAAGTGACCCTTCTCAACATGGAGGGCCTCATGGCCAAACATCATGAGAGGTAGCTCATCCTGTCTCAGAAGGTAAAGTGAGGGCCCCACCCTTTCAACGCCATCTTCTTCTATAATTTTCTTCCCTTCTTGCCCACCATGAATCCTGCATTCTGATATTTTCATCTGCAAGACAACCTGCTCTTAAATTCCATGATGCCCAAAGAGAAGTTAACCAACCAAGTTGCGGGAGCTTTGTGAGAACAGAGGGAGAGAGTCCTTTGTAAGACACTTTGGGGCAAAAAAAGGGGGTTTATGATTTTTGTTCTGAGGCTCTACTGTGGCCTGAGGTATTTCAACAGGATGTGTGGTTAGTGTTCATAAACCATTCTGAGATTCCAACCCCGCTTAGAGGAGTGAGCTCTAAAACTGTTTTGATCCAGGGCACCTGTATCAATAAAAATATTTTGTGCACGAACCGTCAATAGAGACACGTTTGTTTCTAGGTTATATTTGTGTACTCCTGATCTAATGTACTACGTACGTAATAAGTCACATACACAAAAATATACTTTGAAGGAATGGGGAAAAGGTAATTGTGTTAGCTTCCTACTGTAATTTTCTAAAACGTCAAGAAATTATACACAGTCACAGAAAGGTTCGTTGTGGTTACAGGCGCTGTCAGTGTCCAACCAAGATCCCCTTGGCCCTATCGGTCACCTGCAGAAGTTTCCTGTATAAGCAACAGCTTCCTGTGTCTCTCTTCACGAAAGCATTCTCTGACTATTAAAGCATGGTCAGTATGCACAGGAGAGGCTGGAAGTGCCAAGGACCTAACACACCCTAGGAATGACGCTTAACCAATGAGAGATGAGAGTCAATGGATAAATAGCCCAACTTCCTTAAACATCAGAGGGGCAATTTTGTTCCACAAAGTCCCTCAGAGGGTCCCCAGCAGGACAGAGTCCTGGTCGCCCAAAGTAGTAATCCAGTCATCAACATATCCTTTAGTGGCTTTGCTGCGGTTTTTTTTTTTTTTTTTTCTGTACACGGGCCTCGCACTGCTGTGGCCTCTCCCGTTGCGGAGCACAGGCTCCGGATGCGCAGGCTCGGCGGCCATGGCTCACGGGCCCAGCCGCTCCGCGGCATGCGGGATCCTCCCGGACCGGGGCACGAACCCGCGTCCCCTGCATCGGCAGGCGGACTCGCAGCCACTGCGCCCCCAGGGAAGCCCCCTTTGCTGCCTTTTTATGTCACTTCCCCACCCCCTCACTGTACATCCTGGAATCACCTCCCAAGTAAGATACTTGCATCTAAATCCTGGTCTTAGAGTCTGTTCTGGGGGGACTCCAAATGAAGATAATTATTAATAACATATTTTTAAATGATCTCCTTGACAGTTTCTACTTTAAAGTAATCTGAAGGAATTTCCTGGCAGTCCTGTGGTTAGGACTCTGTGCTACCTCTGCAGGAGGCCAGGGTTTGATTCCCGGTCGGGGAACTAAGATCTCTCAAGCGCTGAGTTGAGGCCTAAAATCTAAATAAATAAAAAATCAAGTAATCTGATTAGAATTCCTTATTTTATGTGATATGCTGAGCTATTACTAGGATGGGAGAATTGGCAGCGCTGCCAATCTTCCTATACTTTTGTGAGCTTGAGTTAATGGTAGTATCTTGATCTATGGTTTCTTTGCAGGGATTTTTTAAAAGTTACTTGCCAGTTTTGAAAGAGTTATTAATTAAAACTGGATAGCATAATTTGTAATGCCACCTGACCAGGAACATGTAAACCGTAATACTTTGCAATATGCTGAAAGGCACGATCACATGAGGGCTCCATTGTCAACCATTCCCAGTGTGGAACATTCGCTCCTTCCTCAGGACACCTTGTAAAACATGAAGCATATGACCCTCTCACACAGACCAAGAGAGGGCACCGGTGACATTCTATATATTAAATAGTGGTAAAACTGAGTCTATCTATCTATTCATGCTGACATTTGTTCCCTATACCGCAGTGTGTTATGTCACTCACTCCTGGGGTGTGATCACCCCATTTTGGAGACCACTGCTCTAGAGACTCTAAGGCCATGTCTAAACAGCCAAAGCCAAGTGGAGGACTGAGGCCAATGAAGAAGCCACTCTCTCACAGAGAATCACCACTCGGGGCACAGGGGGTATGGTAGAGTGGGCAGTATTTCTCTGAAATGATGTCCATGAGTCCTTGAGTTCTGTATCTGAAGGAAGAAAGAAGAATTAGATGTATGAAGTGTGCAGGTAGAGAAGGGTGGAGAAATTAGAAATCAGTGCGACAGATGAGAAGGCAAGATTTTCGTTCTTGCCTGGTTTGGTAGAATGGTTTTGAGCCCTTATGGAGAAAGGTACTATTGAGATCCAACACGGAAGGAGCCATTTTATGAGGCAGTCTGATGGGACTGAACACAAGCGTCTTTGTTTTGGGGCTCAGGTGACAAAGAATACCATACATGGACCATTTAGAGAGCGTGGCAAGAGAGCACACTCGGTGAGGAAGTTGGGATTCTCAGCGGCAGCAGTAACACTGGGAAGAGATTCTCACTCCTCTTATGAGCAAGTGAAACTGACACAGGGAAGCTGTTGATCCTAGTGGATGTGTGGGGCTTGTAGCTGCCATACTGGTTCCTGAGCTCCCTGTGAAATCTCCCCAGGGACATCCAAGAATACTTGACTGGGAGGGGGCTTCTCCAGAAAGCAGTCTGTTTGGGCTGCTATAACAAAATGTCACGCACTGGGTGGCTATGAACAATAGAAATTTATTTCCCACAGTTCTGGAGGCTGAGAAGTCCAATATTGGGGTGCCGACATGGTCAGGTTCTAGTGGAGGTCCACTTCTAGGTTGCAGACTGCTGACTTCTTGCTGTGTCCTCACATGGTGGAAGAGGTCACGGGGCTCTCTGGGGTCTCTTTTATAAAGTACTAGTCCCAGTGATGAAAGCCCCGCCCTCATGGCCCATCACCTTCCAAAGGCTGCAGCTCCTAATGCCATCAGTTTGGGGGCTAGGATTCAACATATGCATTTTGAGGGGGACAAAAATATTCAGACCTCAGCACTGGTGACTCTGAATTAGCAGGTGGAGTTAAGGGCCAGGAAGTTTGGATTAATTTGACCTCATTCATATCCCCCAGGAGACATTTGGTTCACAATAATAATTTGGGTTCTTTTTACTATCAAATAAGTAAATGATTATTTAACATCAAATAATCATTTCTTCACTTTGCTTTGGTACTGCAGAGCCAGCCACACTGCAGAGAAAATAACAGTGACTTTCTACCTGTTCACTTCACATGAGGGCAGTATTTGGTGCAGGAGAATAGAAGCATCAGTTGATGATATGATATTGAAGAACAAATGAAGAAGAGAATTAATAATATTACTGCTTCATCCAAGCAGCTTTGCAAGGGCAGACTTGCTTCCTGCTGCCCTGAGTTGCAAAATTATAGGTGTAAGAACTTGCCCTATGAACGAGTGTATCACTCCTCTTGGTGCTTCACTTGTACATCATACGAGTGATATTTTGTGGCTCTGACCCTTAGGTTCCCCCAGGTTGAGTAATAATTTATACTACTGGATGAATTTTTGCACCTGTAATTTATAAACTTGATCATTCTTACCCGGATCCTTGCCATCTCACCTCCTCATAGAGTCATGATTTAATAGCTCAGCTGTGAGGTAAGGTCTTAACAAAGCATTGTAACTTTTACCACAAATGCTACAAGACATGCAGGAGGAAGTTAAGACCCCCCAAATCAGTTACACCTCATATATAGGTGTCAGCTAACTGCATGTGGACACTTTTGGAAGCTCGGTTCACTTTTTGGGGATGCTGGGAAGCCATTTAATGCGCCAGAAGAAATTTGGGGGTGGGTGAGATGGCATCCTAACGTCTTAAAAGTTAAGAGATTTTCCAAACATACCTTAATCCATTTCCAGTGAGTAGTTTCCTGTGGCTCAGTATAACGAATACTCACTGCCCAATCACACCGATCAAAATGCATAAACCTGTTATATTGGGTAGTGAAGATCTAAATTTCATCCAGGATGCTATCTGCAGTTTGATTTCATTTGGAGGTAGTTTTCCTGGAGGATTTTGGGGGGAAGAAGGTCTCTTGTCTTGAGTTTCTTTTTTTTTTTTTTAACATCTTTATTGGAGTATAATTGCTTTACAATGGTGTGTTAGTTTCTGCTTTATAACAAAGTGAATCAGCTATACATATACATATATCCCCATATCTCTCCCCTCTTGTGTCTCCCTCCCTCCCACCCTCCCTATCCCACCCCTCCAGGTGGTCACAAAGCACCGAGCTGATCTCCCTGTGCTCTGTGGCTGCTTTCCACTAGCTATCTGTTTTACATTTGGTAGTGTATATATGTCCATGCCACTCTCTCACTTTGTCCCAGCTTACCCTTCTCCCTCCCCGTATCCTCAAGTCCATTCTCTAGTAGGTCTGTGTCTTTATTCCTGTCTTACCCCTAGGTTCTTCATGATCTTTTTTTTTTTCTTAGATTCCATATATATGTGTTAGCATATGGGATTTGTTTTTCACTTTTTGACTTACTTCACTCTGTATGACAGACTCTAGGTCCATCCACCTCACTACAAATAACTCAATTTCATCTCTTTTTATGGCTGAGTAATATTCCATCGTATATATGTGCCACATCTTCTTTATCCATTCATCCGATGATGGACACTTAGGTTGCTTCCATGTCCTGGCTATTGTAAATAGAGCTGCAGTGAACATTTTGGTACATGACTCTTTTTGAATTATGGTTTTCTCAGTGTATATGCCCAGTAGTGGGATTGCTGGGTCTTGAGTTTCTTTTAAAAACAATTTCTCTCTGGGAAAAAAATCTAAATTTTATATATATAAAAATGTGTGTGAGTCTTTCATTAGATTTCTAAAAATTGACCCTGAAAAAGGCGGAAATATAGATACCATTATATAGAGAGAAAGACTCTAATGAAAGATCTAATGAAGCACATTTAATTAGGACATGGTCAGCTTTTATCTGAGATCCTGTATATACCATTGGGAACAAAGGTTTAGTTTATATGGAAGTGACCATGAGCAAATGAAACTCAGAAATGTGACATTTTAGAAGTTGTCAAGGATAAATTCTAGAAGTCAGAAGCTTAAAGAAGGATAAGATACAGTTTCACAAACTTATCCAAACGCCAATTATCATTTAATACTCTCCTTCTAGGAGTAAGCACTCCATTGGTAATTATTATCTTGAAATGAATTCGTGAACATTCATTAAGCCCCGTCCAAGCAGGATGATTAAAAGACAGTTAATAAAAGACATTTAATACTTGTCAAATTTACTAAACATTTGTTGCTATTGAAATTTTTTGTTCAAAATTTTGCCAGATAGGTAAAAGGTACTTGACTGTTGCCGTCTATCTTCTAGCAAAGGTTGTGTTTGGAGTTTGAGAGTGGCACCCTGGGAAACAGTGTGCTGTTACCATGGACTTGGAATGCCATAGTCCTGAATTCTGCAACCATCCTGCAGCCAAATGCCAGAGAAATTTAACACTCTTTCTACCCTTGGCTTCAAGGCGCTTCTTCAAAACCTTTCTAATGTCTCCTTTTACTTTGCTCACCCTCAGTAGCAAAGCTAGTATATTTGACACCTGGACCAGATCATTTTTTTAAATGCCCTTTATTTCCATGCCAAAATTATTTCTGGTATCAATCATATAATAATCACAATGATCATCTTCTTCCGTTATTCTTTGGTCTTAAAATAAACAATTAAAAGAAATTTTGGTCTGGGCAAGATGGCTCGGACCCATTTCTCCCTGATTCCCCCTGCTAAGTACAACTATAAACCCTGGAGAGAACTTAAGAGGCAACCAAAGGAGCACTCTGAAATGTGGAAAGAGGAGCTGTTTAGGGATCTCAGGAGAACAACACAGCAGCAGGATGTCTTACATCTGTACCTCCCCTCAACGGAAGAAGGCAACCCAGGCCTAGCATTTCCAGACTCCCAACCTAGTAACACAGGGTGGCCCAGGTAGGCTCCTTCCTCCATCAGATGCAATAGTAGGCCCTCTGACAACACCAGGTGAACCTGACAGCACGGGCAAGGGGGATGGGTCAGGAGCCCCACTAAAAACAAGCAGCTAAAGGAAGTGCTCCTCTCTTTTGCCAGACCGGAGACTCCTCTCTCTTGCTGGGAGACACCTAGTGACACACGTTGGCACTGGCAAGAGAGATTCTGCCACACACAACAAGCTGCCTGGCCCAGGAAACACTCTTCGTCCCTATGGGCCCCCTGACTCCCTTCCTCCACGTAGAGACATCAGATGACCCTGCCTGGAGCAACCCCTTTGGCCCTCTCAGGCAACACCATCAGGGACCAGTGGGAGCCCCAGCAGCAGCAGGTAAACCAAGCATGCCAAAAAAATACTGCAGAAGCTGTGAAAAGTAAGCTGTCATTCAAACCACAATCCACAAAAGTAGGTCAGGACCTGCATGCTAAACCTAAACAGGTGACTACCTGCTAAAATAAAAGATTTAAATAGGAGCTAGAGTCTTACAACATAATAGTAAAAATGTTTTTTAAATAAAATTTATTATTTTTGGCTGCGTTGGGTCTTCGTTGCTGCGTGCGGGCTTTCTCTAGCTGTGGTGAGCAGGGGCTACTCTTCTTTGCGGTGCACGGGCTTCTCATTGCGGTGGCTTCTCTTGTTGCAGAGCATGGGCTCTAGGTGCACAGGCTTCAGCAGTTGTGGCCCGTGGGTTCTAGAGCGCAGGCTCAGTAATTGGGGCGCACGGGCTTAGTTTCTCCACGGCACGTGGGATCTTCCCGGACCAGGGCTCGAACCCGTGTCCCCTGCATTGGCCGGTGGATTCTTAACCACTGCGCCACCAGGGAAGCCCCAGGATACTATTGAAAATCACTCATCAGGGAATTTCCTGGTGGTCCAGTGGTTAGGACTCCGGCTTCCACTGCAGGGAGCACAGGTTCAATCCCTGGTCAGGGAACTAAGATCCCACATGCTGTGCGGTGTGGCCAGAAAAAAAAGAAAATCACCCATCATATCAAGAGCCAGGAAAATCACAGTATGATGTTGGAATTATCTGACAAGGAGTTTAAAGTAGCCATAACAATAACAAAACAAAACTTCAACAAGCAATAACCAATTCTCTTGAAACAAATGAAAAAATAGAAAATCTCAGCAAAGAGCTATGTTATGGAAAAGAATTAAATGGAAATCTTCTAACTGAAAAATATACCAAAATTTTTAAAACTTGCTTGATGGGGCTTCCCTGGTGGCGCAGTGGTTAAGAATCCGCCTGCCAACTCAGGGGACATGGGTTCGAGCCCTGGTCCGGGAAAATCCCACATGCCACGGAGCAACTAAGCCCGTGCGCCACAACTACTGAGCCTGTGCTCTAGAGCCCGTGAGCCACAGCTCCTGAGCCCGCATGCCACAACTACTGGAGCCTGTGCGCCTGGAGCCCGTGCTCCACAACAAGAGAAGCCACTGCAATGGGAAGCCCACACACTGCAACGAAGAGTAGCTCCCACTCACTGCAGCTAGGGAAAGCCTGCCACAGCAATGAAAACCCAATGCAGCCAAAAATAAATTAAAATAAATAGATTCAAAAAAAACTTGCTTGATGGACTCAATAGTAGAGTAAATATGCCAGCAGATAGAATCAATGAACTTGAGGAAAAATTAATAAAATTTACTCAATCTGAAAAAGACAGAAAACAGATTAGAAAAAAATGAAGAGACTCTTGGGGACCTGTGGAACAATAAGAAAAGATCCAACATTCATGTCATTGGAGTCCCAGAAGAAGAGGAGAAAGAGAGTGGGGCTGAAAGAATATTAGAAGAAGTAATGATGTAAAGCACCCCAAATTTGGCAAAAGAAAACATAAAGATAAAAGAATCTGAGCAAACCCCAAACAAGATAAATTCAAAGAAATTCATATTCACACACCATAGTTAAACCTCTGAAAACTAAAGGCAAAGATAAAATCTTGAAAGCAGCTGGAGAGAAATGATGATTACCTATCATCAGGGAACACCAATTCGAATGACAGTGGATTTCTCATCTGAAACCATGGAGGACAGAAGGAAGAGGTACAATATATTTCAGATTCTGAGAGGAAGGAACTGCCAACCCAGGACATTCTTTAGGTGAGAAGGGGAATCAAGACATTCGAAGATGAAAAACATTAAGAGAATTTTTTGCTACCAGACCTACTCTTAAATATTGGCAAAAGGATGTCCTTCAAGCAGAAATGAGCTTATAAAAGAAGGAATCTTGAAGCATCAAGAAGGAAGAAAGTTAATTTTGTATGCTGAAACTTTACTGAATGTTTATTATTACTTCTAAGAGTTTTTTTTGTGGAGTTTGGGATTTTCTATATATAGGATCGTGACATCTGCAAACAGAGACGATTATACTTCTTTTTTTCCAATGTAGATGCCTTTTATTTCTTTTTCTTGCCTAATTCCTCTGGCTAAGATTTCCAGTGCTTTCTTAAATAGAAGTGGTGAGAGTGGGCATCCTTTTCTTATTCCTGATCTTACAGGAATTGCATTTACCTTTTCACCCTTGAGTATGATGTTAGCTATGGGCTTGTCATATATGGCCTTCATCATGTTGAGATACATTCCTTCTATACCTAATGTGTTGAGAGTTTTTATCATGAAAGGATGTTGAATTTTTTCAGATGCTTTTTCTATATATGTTGAGATGATGTGGTTTTTATCCTTCATTCTGTTATGTGATGTTTATCACATTTGTTGACTTGTGTGTGTTCAACTGTCTTGTATCCAAGGGATAAACTCCACTCGATCATGGTGAATGATCCTTCTAACATGCTGTTAAAGTCGGTTGCTAGTATTTTGTTGAAAACTTTTGCACTGTGTTCATCGAGAATATTGGCCTGTGATTTTCTTTTCTTGTAGTGTACTTGTCTGGCTTTGGTATCAGAGTAATGCTGGCATAATAAAATGAGTTTGGGAGTGTTCCTTCCTCCTCAACTTTTTGAAAGAGTTTGAGAAGGACTGACATAAATTCTTCTTTAAATGGTTGATAGAGTTCACCAGTGAAGCCATCTGGTCCTGGGATTTTCTTTGTTGAGAGGTTTTTTTATTACTGATTCAAACACCTTAATCATTATTGGTCTGTTCAGATTTTCTATTCGTGATTCAGTCTTGGTAGGTTGTACGTTTCCAGAAATGTATCCATTTTTTCTAGGTTGTCCAATTCACTGGCACATAATTTTCATAGTAATCTTTTATGATCCTTTGTATTTCTGTGGTATCAGTTGTAATGTCTCCTCTTTCATTTATAATTTTGTTTGAGTCTTCTCTTTCTTTTCTTAGTCTAGCTAAAGGTTTTTCAACTTTACCTTCACAAAAAAACCTCAGTTTTATTGATCTTTTTATTGTTTTTTCTAGTCTTTATTTCATTTATTTCTGCTCTTACCTTTATTACTTACTTCCTTGAACAACAGAAAGAGCAGAATATGGATGAATATGGATGAATACAATAGACTGTCCTTCTCATGAATTTTATAAGTTATATTTTACAATTGAAACAAAAGTCATAACACCATCTGATACTCAAGACAAAGATATTTGAAAGCAATGAGAGTAAAAGGGACCTAATGGAAGTAAGATTTCCACACTTTACTTGAAGTGGCAAAATGCTGATCTTTGACAAAGAAGCAAACGCGATACAGTGGAGTAAAGAGAGTCTCTTCAACAAACGATGCTGCCGCTATGCTTCCAGAGCCTAAACAGTGCCTGGCACATAGTAGGTGCACAACAAATATTTGTTAAATGAATAAATGAATGATTTAAAAAGTCAAAGAATGACCCTTACTCCAACGCCAGTGGGCAATCCAGAACTCTAATGCTAGTCAGCAATCCAGTAGGCTTGAAAGATTATACTCCCTAATGGTGATTATTCTGTAATGAAATCATTTTTAAATTCTAAAAAAACCCCCCAAAACAAATGGCGCTGGAACAACTGAACATCACATGCAAAAAAAAAAAAAAATCACACAGACCTTGCACCTTTCGCAAAAATTAACTTAAAATGGATCCTAGACCTAAATGTAAAATGCAAAACTATGAAACTCCCAGAAGATGACACAGGAGAAAACCTAGATGCCCTTGGAAATGGCAGTGGCTTTTAGATACAACACCAAAGGCACGATTCATGAAAGAAATAATTGGTAAGCTGCATTATAAGTTAAAAGCTCTGCTTTGCAAAAGACAATGTCAAGAGAATTAGAAGATAAGCCACAGCCTGGGAGAAAAGGTCTACAAAAGACACATCTGATAAAGGACAGTTATCCAAAATATACAAAGAACCCTTAAAATTCTACCATAAGAAAACAACCCAATTAAAAAATTGACCAAAGACCTTAACAGACACTTCACCAAAGAAGATATATAGATGGCAAATAAGCATATGAAAAGATGCTCCACATCGTATGTCATAAGGGAAATGAAAATTAGAACAACAATGAGATACCACTACACACCTATTAAAATGGCCAAAATCTGGAACACTAACAACGCCAAATGCTGGTGAGGGTGTAGAGCAACAGGAATTCTCATACACTGCTGGTGGGAATGCAACATGGTACAGCTACTTTGGAAGATAATTTGGTGGTCTCTTACAAAATTAAACATACTCTTACCATAGGATCCAGCAACCCTACTCCTTGGTATTTACCCAAAAGAGCTAAAAACTTCTGTCAGCACAAAAACCTGCACATGGATGTTTATAGCAGCTTTATTCATAATTGCCAAAACTCTGAAGCAACCAAGATGCCCTTCAGTAGTTAAACAGATAAATAAACTGTGGTACATCCAGACAATGGAATATTATTCAGCACGAAAGTGAAGTGACCTATAGGCCGTGAAAAGACATGGAGGAAACCTAAATGCCTATTATTAAGTGAAAGAAGCCAATCTGAAAAGGCTAAATATTGTATGATTCCAACTATATGACACTTTAGAAAAGGCAAAAACTATGAAGACGTTAAAAAAATCAGTGGTTACCAAGAGCTGGGGGTCAGAGGAGAGATGAATAGGTGGAGCACAGAGGATTTTTAGGGCAGTGAGAACACTCGGTATATTTATGACGATGGATACATGTCGTTATACATGTGTCAAAGTTCATAGAATGCACAACATCAAGAGTGAAATCTAAGGTAAATCATAGGCTTTGGGTGATTATGATATGTCAGTGTAGGTTCTCCAGTTGTAACAAATGTACCCCTCTTGTGGGTGATCTTGATAATGGCAGAGGCTATGCTTGTGTGAGGGAAGGAGGTATATGGGAAATCTCTGTACCTTCCTCTCAATTTTGTTGTGAACCTAAAACTGCTCTTTAAAAAAGTAAGTCTTCTCACAGACCTACTAGAGAATGGACTTGAGGATACGGGGAGGGGGAAGGGTAAGCTGGGACGAAGTGAGAGTGGCATGGACATATGTACACTACCAAACGTAAGGTAGGTAGCTAGTGGGAAGCAGCCTCATGGCACAGGGAGATCGGCTCGGTGCTTTGTGACCTCCTGGAGGGGTGGGATAGGGAGGGTGGGAGGGAGGGAGACGCAAGAGGGAGGAGATATGCGGACATATGTATATGTATAACTGATTCACTTTGTTATAAAGCAGAAACTAACACACCACTGTAAAGCAATTATACTCCAATAAAGATGTTAAAAAAAGTCTTTTAAAAAATAAATCAATGAAATCTATCATATCAATAGAATAAAGAAGAAAAACCAAATAATCAATATTAATTGATGGAGAAAATACATTTGACAAGATTTAATACTCATTCATGATACACGCTCTCAGCTTTGTTCTTTCTCAAGATTGCTGTGGCTATTTGGGGACTTTTGTGGTTCCATACAAATTTCAGAATTGTTTATTCCATTTCTGTGGAAAATGCCATTGGAATTTTGATAGGGATTGCATTGAATCTGTAGATCACTTTAGTTAGTATGGACATTTTAACAATATTAATTCTTCCAGTCCACGAACATGGGATATCTTTCCATTTATTTGTGTCTTCTTTAGTTTCTTTTCATCATTGTCTTATAGTTTCCCATATATAGATTGTTCACCTCCTTGGTTAAATTTATTCCTGGGAATTCCCAGGCGATCCAATGGTTAAGACTCCACATTTTCACTGATGAGGGCCCAGGTTTGGTCCTTGGTCGGAGAACTAAGATCCCACAAACCTCATGGCACGGCAAAAAAAAAAAAAAAAAAAAAAAAAAAATTCCTAAGTGTTTTCTTCTTTTTGACTCTGTTGTAACTGGGATTGTCTTCTTAATTTCCTTTTCAGATAGTTTGCTGTTAGTGTATAGAAACGCAACTGATTTTTATACGTTGATTCTTTTATCTTGCAACTTTACTGAATTTATTAATTCTAACGGTGTTTTGGTGTAGTCTTTAGGGTTTGCTGTGTATAAGGTCACGTTATCTGCAAACAGAGACAATTGAATTTCTTCCTTTTGGATTTGGATGCCTTTTTTTTTTTACATCTTTATTGGAGTATAATTGCTTTACAATGGTGTGTTAGTTTCTGCTTTATAACAAAGTGAATCAGTTATACATATACATATGTTCCCATATCTCTTCCCTCTTGCGTCTCCCTCCCTCCCACCCTCCCTATCCCACCCCTCTAGGTGGTCACAAACCACCTAGCTGATCTCCCTGTGCTATGCGGCTGCTTCCCACTAGCTATCTGTTCTACGTTTGGTAGTGTATACATGTCCATGCCACTCTCTCACTTCGTCCCAGCTTACCCTTCCCCCTCCCCATATCCTCAAG
The DNA here is from genome assembly GCF_963924675.1 of Phocoena phocoena. Lineage (NCBI taxonomy): Eukaryota > Metazoa > Chordata > Mammalia > Artiodactyla > Phocoenidae > Phocoena > Phocoena phocoena. Next base: position 14,589,462 of record NC_089240.1, on the reverse strand, counting down.
TCCATGCTCTAGTAGGTCTGTGTCTTTATTCCCATCTTACCCCTAGGTTCCTCATGACATTTTTTGTTTTTTTCTTAGATTCCATATATATGTGTTAGCATACGGTATTTGTCTTTCTCTTTCTGACTTACTTCACTCTGTATGACAGAGTCTAGGTCCATTGGATGCCTTTTATTTCTTTTTCTCGTCTAATTGTTCTATCTAGGACTTGCAGTACTATGTTAAATAGAAATAGTGAGAGTGGACACCGTTCTGGTATTCCTAATCTTAGAGGAAAAGCTTTTAGCTTTTCATTGTTGTGTATGATATTAACTGAAACACAGGGAAAAATCTCCTTGACAGTGGTCTTGGCAGTGATTTTTTTTATATGACATCAAAAGCAAAAGCAATAAAAGCAAAAATAAACAAGCAGGAGTACATCAAACTAAAAAGCTTCTAGACAGCAAAGGAAACAATCAACATAATGAAAAGGCAACCCGTGGAATGGGAGAAAATATTTGCAAACCTTATATCTGAGGTATATAATATGAGAGGTTAATATCCAAAATATATAAGGATCTCACACAACTCAATATCAAAAAAAAATCACAACCTGATTTAAAAATGGGCAAAGGATGTGAATAGACATTTTCCCAAGGAAGACACACAGATAGCCCACACATATATGAAATGATGCTCAACATCACTAATCGTCAGAGAAATGCACATCAAAACCACGAGATATTGCCTCACATCTGTTAAGACAGCTATTATAAAAAATACAGCAGATAACAAATATAGGCAAGGGTGTGGAGAAAAGGGAACCCTCGTGTACTGTTGGTGGGAATGTAAATTGGTGCAGCCATTACGGAGAACAGTATGGAGTTTCCTCAAAAAATTAAAAATAGAACTACCCTGTGAACTCTCACTTCTGCGATTTGTTTGTCACTATTATGACATACATTTATTTTGTATTAAATAAAAGACACACACATAAATAAAATGCAAACATGATTTAATTAATAAGTGAGTGAAAGCAGTAAACTCACAATTCCCTTAGGTATACAAGGAGAAGGCACACAAAGAAAAATGGCCCGTCTCCCTAGAATCAGTGAAATATAATTTAAAACAAAATGAGACAAATATTTTGGTGTAGCCTAGTGAGTAGTCCTAAGGCAAGTACTCTCAGAGCTCCTATTTGGGGTTGTAAGTGGAACATACTTTTTTTTTTTTTTTTTTTTTGCGGTTCGCGGGCCTCTCACTGTTGTGGCCTCTCCCGTTGCGGAGCACAGGCTCCGGACGCGCAGGCTCAGTGGCCATGGCTCACAGGCACAGCCACTCCGCGGCATGTGGGAACTTCCCGGACCGGGGCACGAACCCGCGTCCCCTGCATCGGCAGGCGGACTCTCAACCACTGTGCCACCAGGGGAGCCCTTGGAACATCCTTTTTAAAATCAGTTTGGCAACATGTAAGTGTTTCTGTGTCTGCCCCAGAAATATTACAGCTGTGTATTTATTCTGAGAAATAATTATTAATAGGAAACATTGATATACACAAAGATACTAATTGTAGGGTTCTTTACAACAGCAGAATTTGGAAATAACCTACACTTCCAAAGTAGGGCAAAAGCTAAGTATATGGTGATGAATCCACTTAATAAAATTATCCATTGAACCATTGAAAATGTTTATTTTGATTATGTAATATTATTAGAATGCTATTGGAAATACTTATTAGTTGAAGATATTAAGAGACAAAAGCAGGGCTAAAATTATATATAATATTATTTCACTTGAGTAAGTGCTATAAGGAGAAAAACTTGAAGGGAATATACAGATATTTGAGAGTGGGTGTGATTGAATGTTTATACTGAAGATAGAATAGCCTTTTACACTTATAATTTTTAATGAATGTTATAATGAAAAATCGTTTTTAAAAGAATAAATTATATGTATTGTACAGTACTTCTACGTTAAACATGAATATTTTCTAAAGCAATAATGTACTTTTTAAAAGGTCGCCTCTATTTGCAAATAAAATGTTCGTTCTTCAAAAAAACAAAAACAACCACTATAAATCTCTAACGAGGACCCATCTAATAGGAGTGAAAGAGATAATCCAGGATGGTGGTAGTCTGCAATGTATGCAAATGCTCTTGTCATGTTTGGGGGCGGTCTCTTTAAGGCAGGATGTCAGTGAATGAGAAACCAGCTCTGTCCTATACAGACAGCAATGTGGACCTCAGAGACTGATGGGGATGCTGGTGAGTGAGGTTTGGTGGTGGAGCTCCATTTCCAATGCAAGTCATGAGAGCTATGCAGAGAAACAGACCCAGAAGCCTAATCCTAGGGCTGGGGCCAATGTGGGGGAGGGTCGTGGAGAGGACGACCTGGTGAATGCTGTGACCTGGTGAATGTGGCTAAGCGATGCCTCAGGGGCACTGGGAGAAGCCAGCTTCATCTCAGATCCTCACACTGGTGGTCTGGCTCAGAAATTAGGCAGGGATAATCCTAGGAGTGAAGAGTATTGAGATTCACCTGGAGGGGCCGAGGTAGGCAGGGGCTGATGGAGAGTAATCTCGTGAGAGCACTTGGATGTTGACCCGGCAGAGAGGCCACAAATGCAAAGGCCAACGATGAAAACTGCTAGCCATCCTAGCCAGAGAGATTTTTACTCCTGCTCTCTTTGCCTCCTTCTATAAAATTGCTCTGTTCATAAAATTCTGTGATCTGAGAAATTTCCCAGCTGAAGAAAAAAGAAATGATTGAAGTCCGTTCTGTATTATACATTGATGTCCTGTTCAAAATGAATGACCTTGCAACTCCTTTTACCCTTGAAATTATAGCAACAGAAACCTTGTCAGTTCTGTTAGAGAGACTTGCCACTCTTGAATCGGACAAACCTGACGGTCCATCCACACACTGGAGCTGCAGGAGTGTGCGGTGCATTTTGTGGCATAAAGCATTTGTGAAATTGATGGCTGTGTTCTCGTTTGTTTATAAGAGGCGTGCTAGCTAGGTCAAATAGGGTGTATCTATGGGAGAGCTAGCTAATCACTCCCAACAGCCGATGGTTGGATGGCTGAGAAGGCCCTCAGTTGCTCGAGACAACTGCAGAGATAGAATCTTGTCCTGACCACAGCCCCAGGCACAGGGGACTGTGGTTTTCAGTGACTGGGGATATTAAGGGGCCACTGTTTGTTGTCCCCTTTAACATGAACACTCATGCCTTGGAGTGTCTCAGCAGTTATTTTTTAGGATTGTTTTGGCTAATATTCTAATTGTCAGTGCTCAGTTACTCCAGGGTAACTTTGTCGATTTTTCCTTTCTTATTGGGAGATCAGTCTGGCTCATTTGTGAAAGGATCTTTAAGAAAGGAAAAGGTGAGTCTGACACCTGGAAAGAGAAGAGGAGTTGGCAGGTGTAAAGGTGTGTGTGTGTGTGTGTGTGTGTGTGTGTGTGTGTGTGTGTGTGTGTGTGTGTGTAGTTCTCTGAGCATCATTTTCCCCATCGAAAGGTTGGGCAGTGTGGGACCATCTCTGAGAGAGCCTGTCGTTGGTCCTTTGTGTGCCAGTATTTCAACCACACTCATGTCATAGTTGGCATTGTTATCCCATCCAGCAAATTAACTTGCCTCTCCAAAACCAAATCTGGGTGTGTTTTCCACTTAACCAAAATCCACTGCCTTATTGTTTCATGCCCCTGAGTCCAGCTCTCTCTCCCAGCTATAATTTTTGTTTCTGGTCCTTTCTTGGTGGCGAATCTGCATGCTACTCTGTCTCATGCAACCTGGCTTCTCACTTGGCTTGTACAGGGCTCTCCATTGATTTGGACAAACCCTGAAAGCCTCAGGTGATGATCACCCGGCTTCAACCCCCAAACTCACTCAGTCCACATCCTCCCACCACATGGAAAAAGAAAGTGCGTTTGACAGTCGTAAGACTTGTACAAGATGGGGAATATTGATGCTCCTTAGTAATAAGACCAAAGCACTTACTGAGTGAGGGGAGATAATCATGGATTTAACCGTTACTTGTTTTTAGATTTATTTTTAATATATTTATTTTTATTGAAGTATACTTGATTTACAATGTTTCAGGTATACAGCAAAGTGATTCAGTTATACATATAACTATATTATATACACATAATATAACTATATATATATATATATTCTTTTCCAGATTCTTTTCCGTTGTAGGTTGTTACAAGATATTGAATATAGTTCCCTGTGCTATACAGTAGGTCTTTGTTGTTTATTTATTTTATACTTAGTAGCGTGTATCTGTTCATCCCAAACTCCTAGTTTATCCCTCCCCACCTTTCCCCTTTGGTAACTGTAAGTTGGTTTTCTATGTGTCCACGAGTCTATTTCTGTTTTGTAAATAAGCTCCTTTGTATCATTTTTTTAGATTCCACATATAAGTGATATCATATGGTATTTGTCTTTCTCTGACTTACTTCACTTAGTATGATCATCTCTAGGTCCATCCATGTTGCTGCAAATGGCATTATTTCATTCTTTTTTATGGCTGAGTAATATTCCATTGTATATATGTACCACATCTTCTTTATCCATTCCTCTGTCAATGGACGTTTAGGTTGCTTCCATGTCTTTAACAATTACTTGTCGAAGTCCCCCTACATAAAGAGAACTAAAGTAGGTTCTGTGGGAGATGTAAGCCGTGGGTCCTCCCTTGATATTGACAGTCAAGTCAGAAAGACAAGACATAAGGGTGATGGCAGCTACTGCTGGTACAAGGGATCCAAGTCCAAAGAGAGAACCTTGCTGGCTCAAAGCCACTCAGAGCAGTGAGAGGACAGGAGATAGAAACAAATTCTCCTGACCCTGGGCGCAGGACTCTTAGCGCTCTGTCAGAGTCAGGGGAGTGCCTCCAAGATGCTGCTAGTGTGAGAGCCACCAGTGTACAGTGGGCTTCCAAATTCGGCAGAGCCATGTACTTCAACCACGTTCCAGTTCAGATCATTTTCTGCACTTGTCTTCAGTCAACTTAAAATATCAATTACTGACCTACTTCCTCCCTCCACTTATTTTTGTTAGATCTCTTGATTTCAGAACAGCCCTTACCCCTTATCTGGGACTCAAGCAAAACAAAGCAAAACAAAAACAATCCTGTAATCCTGCATGTACGTCTTATGACGCTTTCAGTTGCAAGCAGTAGAGACCTGAGTGGAAGAAGAAGCTTTGAAGCAGTGTAATGATGTACGTAATAGGAAGTGCAAGTTCAGGTGGCTCCAGAGGTGGCTGGTTGCTCTAGCAGTTCAGTAACATCCTCACAGTTCCAGGTTCTTTCTCTGTTTCTGTTGTGCTGCCTTGAGCATCAGCTCCCTCCTAGCATCATAGTGACCATCCATCCTGCTTTGCTGCGAAAACCCAGTTTATGCCTTTTGCCCTGACATAATTAGCAACAGCAACCCCTTTCATCCTCAGTAGTGTCCCTGTTTAGATGATCAATTATATGGTCACCTGCATCGCGTTCTTGCTGCCAGTTGCAACTATGGTTACATTGTCTTCACGTCCGTTGGGAGAGGGTGGTATTCTCTCCTGGAACGGTAAGAACTTACCCATAAAGCCCCCAGCAAATCTCTCCTCTCATCTGTTTGGTCCAAGTTATAGCAGGAGGGATGCAATTAGCCTCAGATCAAACAGGCCCCACCCTAAAGTTAGGATCAAATTTAAGGTACGTGATTTCATAGGAGAGGGATGGATACCTGAACAGCATTAGGTTTCTGTTAGGAAAGAGGAATGGAGAATGCAGAATGGAGCGGCCACAAGCAATGCCCTTTATAATAAGCCTCCTTCTTACTCTTAACAATTTACCCAAATCCTCTGAAATCACATGTCCTCCTGATTGAGACTAGACAGAGCTACAACTGGACTGTGAGAGACTCCATTGCCTGACAGGGACGGTACCTCATTACTCTGGGTGTTGTAGCGTGTAGCTTATTACTGTAAAGTAATAGCTGTTTGAGATACGCTTGTCGATTGCCTAACTGAAGGACCACTCACAAACCCTTTGATTCACTCTTTGCTAAAATGATCAGAGATTTCACATGGACTCTACTGTGGTCTTTGGATAAAATCAGGGCATAAGAAATTTCATATGAAATCTCTGAATGAAGAATACTGAAGCCCCCATGCCGACCACATTGGAAGTCTCTGTTCTATCAAAATTGTCAAAACCTTTCCCTTACCCTGTGGCTCTGTATATTCCTTAGGTTAAAATGTCATTGCAGCTGGACTGTCTCTCTCAATGCTCTCCATCTTCTTTCCCGGAGCCTGGGTTGGATTTCAATCCTCTGTGATTTAATTACCCCTCGCATTTTTTTACCAGTATTTGTCCCTTTTGCATTGTGACTATGTTTTCAAATGCCTGCCACTTTCAATCACTTAATCATCCAGGAAATATTCTTGACCACAGAAAAATTTTTAAAGAGTTTCAATTTTAAATACATTATTCAACTTCAATAAAATATAGGCCCCTTAAGAATTTCTTTTAAGCAGTGGACCCTTTCCCCCAGTCACATTCATACCCATGAGCGTTAACTGACATCAACAACTTCATGGCTTCCAGGAACTCCTGCAGAAATCCGCAACAGTGTTCATTGCAGATCAGATCAAATCACGTTGGCACGGCCCAGGGTGATGGGCTCGGCCAACAACTCAAGTCACGTGTGTCTTCTGCGGAGCTCATCAACACCCGCTGCTTCGACCAACACCCAGAGCCCAGTAACTCCCAAATCTAGGTCTGCAGCTTAGATTTTGAACTCCAAAATCTAGGCAAATGCCTATTGGACTTGTCTATGTGGCTACCCAACGAGTACTTCCAACTCAAGATGTCCTAACCAGAGCTCCCTGGAGCGCACACTGACCGTGCTCCAGCCCCCTCCCTGGGATGCTACCATTTTAACGTGCTTCACAGACGTCCAGCTGCCAGTATCTTCTCCCTGTACCCGAGAAGGACTCGCTGCCTATGCTGGGTAGCAGGTCAAAAGTGCCAGAAACTCAGCACCCCCTGGGTCCTTAACCAGCTTCCTCACCTCTTGATGGAACAATTCTGAAGTGAGTGTTTTTCATCGTGTCCAAGAGTTTGCCTGTGGGATTAAGCTGCAGCTGCCCATGGTAGAAATTGGCCTTGATAACATCCCCGCTATTGGCTGCCGCCCGCCTCTCTCCCTTCTCTACTCCCCTACCAGTGTTTCCTTCACTTTCACATTCAGGATCCGCTTCTGGGGGACCCTACAGCATTCATCATCCCCAGCCCCAAATCTGCTTCTCTTCCTAAGGACCTCTGTCTCAGTGATCACACCCTCACCCACTCTGTCACCCAATTCAGAAAGTCAGGCGTGAGTTACTCCAACTCCTGTTTCCTCCGGCACTAAGTCCTGTTGATTCCGTATCCCGAGTATCACTCGACTCAAGTTCTGATCCTTCGTCTCTGCTGGCACTGCTTTGACTCAAACTCCGATCATTGGCACAGTCTCTCTCACCTGGTCTCCCTGCTGCCAATCTCACCCCCCTCCATTCAGCCCTTCACACCCAACACCAGAGCGATCATTCCTCAACCCACATCTTCCCTGGTCACTCCCTTGCTTAAAGTCCTTCAGTGGCTCCCCATTGACTACAAGAAAAAGCTCCTTTACAGGACAGACCAGGGACCTCAACTGACCCCTAGCTTCCTCCAGCCCTCTCTGCTGCTGTTCCTCACAGCCCCTGCTCCGGCCTCACAGAGTATTTGCAGCCTCCAGAACGTGCTTTGCATCCGAGCTTCGGTGCCTGCTGTTCACTTGTAATGACTTTTTCTTACTTTGAAAAACTCCCATTCATCTCTCACTGCTCTGCTCTTGTCACCATCTCTATGCCATCTTTTCTGACTGCCCTGCTCCATGCCACTCCCACACAGTGATGGGCCCACTCCTTCGGGGTTCGCCTAGCCCGTTTTACAACTCCTCGTGTACATATAGTGTCACACTGTACTATTAATAGTTTATTTACTGGCCTGTGAGCTCCTTGAGCTCAGCAACGTATGTTGACCGTCTCTCTCACTGCAGTCCCTAGCTCAGTGACTGGCATACAGCAGATGCTTCATAGATGTCTACTGGACACATGAATGAATCACTCGTCTAGCAAGTATGTGAAAACTAGATTATTAATAGATGCTGTATTAGAGAAGCAGGATATAGATCAAGAATCAGATCTGAAATGGGAACTTTCCTGAGTCCTTATTTAAAATCACCAAATATTTGAATTTTAGATCTCAAAAATCACCCTGATCAACCCTGAAAGATTTTTTCGCTTCTTTCCTGCTGTTTGGGCATGTCCTTTCCTCCCTCCGTTTTCCGTATGAATGCAGTTCTTCCATATTAATGTCCTATTTCTGTCCCCAAACATCTCCTCCCCCCAGTCCAGACCCTCCTTTATGGACTCCTCTTTTCCCCTTCTCTCTGCAAGGGCAGCCACAGTGAAAATACAGAGGGGTGCCACTGCACATTTCTCTGGAAATGGGGGCCATGATGCCTGTTTATTATGCATTAATCTGAATCAATATAGTCCTTCCTGAAAACACAAGCACCTCAAAGGGCAGCAAATATGAATCACAACTGCCAGTGAGGATCAAACATTAACCCAGGGCTGTGATGAGGCCAACAAAAGAAATAGGCTAGTAATTGCCTTCCAGGATATCAGTCCCTACCTTATACACACATACCCCCTCAACACACACAAAACCTTTATGGATCTTTCGGCCATGAACTTGCCCGATTATAATTGCCCAGCTGTGTCTTTAGTTGTATTCAGGCTCGGTCCTGGCAACCGAGACCTCACGTACCTGACCCAGAGACTCGGTTCTGAGATCTATAGAGGAAGTGTTTGGTTTCTGAAATGGTTGAAGACGAATTCACAGACAAATATTTCCACAGGTATCATTAATGACTCGGAGCTGACTTAAAACTCCCAGAGCCTGACTGAAACAAGTAGGAACTGGTACTTTTTGTTGATATTCATTTCTATCAGTTCTTAAACTTGCATTGTGTGTCTTTCTGCCCTTAAGTCGATTGGGTACTCCTTAGTTGAACTCTTTTTTTTTCAAAAGAGGAAATTCAGTATCAAGGAACGGTACCACCAGGGCTGACTTCTCCCTTAGGACCAGTAGGCACGGTGCCTGAGGCCCAAAATAATTTTCAGGGCCTCAGGGAAATGTTTTCATTTCTTTTAAAATCAGAAGAAAATGTGATCTTCGAGGTCGAAGAAGTTGTTTTAATAGATAATATTGATTCATTCGTCTTCACACCAATGCAGTCGTAAAATGTAGTTTTTACTATTTTTTCTATGGAGGAAAGAGTCCACAAAGGCAAAGGGCCCACGAAAGGTATAACGTGGTCCTGGTTTCTACCACATCATGCTTGCAGCACGACAGGGTTAGAGTAGAACCTTTCAAACACAAGTTCAGGTTCCCATACTAATCATGAACTTGCCAGACTGCTCTCTATGTACTGTACCCTCTGGCCACCCCAAATTCTACAAGAGGGAAGTCATAGCCACTACTCATGTGAGTGTTGAAACTCAAGGAGGTTTGAACGACTGCTCTCAGCTCTGATTCAAGTAATTTCTTCTCTGCCCTTCTCTCTCAAATGTCTGCATCCTGTTTTGATTACCAGAAAAAAAAATCTTTTCACCTTTCGGGATTAATTAAACCAATGGAGTTGCTTCCTTTGCCCTCTTAAAACATTTATAGGATTTAGGTTTTTTACTTTGTTTTGAAATGATCAATACTGCTACTGACACCTATGATTTATTTACTGGTTAGCGAGCCCATAGTCATCATCTCTGTAACGCCAGTTCTTAGCCCAGTGTCTGGCAAACACTAGGTGCTTCATAAATGTTAACATTAACAGATGAATCACCTTAAAGGCAAGTATGCGGAAATGAGATTATGTCTGTGGGCTAATTTTGTCTTCAATAATCTCACACCTTGTGAGAAGGATCTCCGACCTGTATCACAATTGGCATTTTAGGAGGTGGTCGCTGGGCCCTCACCACCTCTCCGGCCTCCATCCACCAGTCACTTCCTCCCTCCTGGGCTATGTTCTCTCTCCTCTGCATCCTGGGGTCTGAAATGGTCCCCAGCCCGCCGGGAGGCAGCAGGGTCCCCGCTCCGCCGGCTCTCTCCGGCGTCGGCTCCGCCCCCCGCGCCCCGGCACCCCTTCCACCCGCCACCCCGCGCCTCCGACAGCCACGCCCTCCCCGTGGGCGAGATCACCTGTCCCTCCTCCGCCGCCGCCTCCTCGGGTACCCTTTCGCCCCCCTCCTGCTCCCCCTCCTCCGCCACCTCCCCCAAGCCCTCCCCTTCCCCGCCTCCTCCCACCCCTCGGTGTATATAGTAAAGGCCGGGCGCCGCACGCAGACACACTCGTCTGGACACAGGCGCACACACGCTCACGCACGACCGGCAGCAGCGGCGGCGATAGCAGCTCGGTGACAGCGGCGACGGCAGCTCCCACCGCTGCGCACCCCCTTCAGGCGGCCGGCGGCGAGGCCAGACCGGAGAGTTCCCGCACCCGCGACCACCCCTTGGCTTCCTGGAGGCGGCGGCCGCGATTGCAAGGTAGCGGCCGCGACGCCCCCGTGCGGGCCGGGGTACCCCCCCCCCGTGCCCTCCCCGCGCGGACCTGCCACCGGGACGCAGGGGGCGCGCCGGGCTGGGCGCGCCTGGCGGGGCCCGGCGCCCGGGGAGGGGCCTGCTCCCGGAGGCAGGACGGCGCCCGGAGGCCGGGGCCAGCGGGGAGGGCCGGGCGGGGGCGGGGACGCGAGCCGAGGCCGCCACCCGCGCGGCGTCCCCGGGCCCCGCTCCTGCTCCCGGCGCCGCGCACTGGCCGGCGGGGCTGGGGCCGGCCGGGGAGGCGGCGCCGGGCGGCGGGGCGGGGGCCCCGAAGTGGGTTTCGGGCCGCCACCGGCGCTGGCACCGGGCGCAGAGGGCGGCGCGCGGCGGACTCCGCGCCCGGGCATCGCACCGGGCCGCCTTCGGCTCTGCCGCTCTGCCCTGGCCCGGAAAACCCGGCGCCTTCCAGGCCCTTCGAAAGATGGATTCTGTTGACGTATCTGGCGGCCCTGGCGAGCAGGGTGGAAAGTTGGGTTTTGCCAGATCTCACTGGGCTCGTCTTTGTGACGCTCGGCCAGCCCCGCATCCTTCCGGAGCTGGGTGAGTGTGCGTCGGCGCCCCGCGAGCCTTCGTGCCCCCCAATGCCCAGACCCGGGGTGGCCGCACCAGCTCGGGCTTTCTGCCATGTTAGGCACCGAGCAGCCTTCTCGCTGCATTTTTTGCGTGCGTTTCAGCGGTGCCTTTTGCTGCGGAGGGAGTTCTTGCCTTCCTCCGCGTTGGCTTTTTCGGGGTTGGGGTTATGCTCTGTGTGTTTGCTTGTTTGCCGTTTAAAGCCCGACTATTGTTCAGGATAAGCTCCGCCTGAGTGGGGAAATGGCATCCCACCACAGTTGCCGGCGAGGGGGTAGAAATGTTGCCAGACAGCTGCTGCTTTGTTTTTCCCTGTCAGAAGTCCCTGGAGTAGGTTTGGGGCACGACGGATGGATGCAGAGAGGGATGGGGCACGGAAGAAAAAGGTGGCTGTGGAGGAGCGAATTGTCACCCACCCCCAAGGCACGCAGTCAGCTTCCCTCTCTGCCTGCCAAACTTTTATGAATATTCCTTTTGTGATGGGGGAAGCTTAATGAATTCAGCCCAGTTTTCCGGGGAAAAGCAACCCGGCTTTAACAATGGTTTGAGAACTTAATCAATGAGAAAGGCAGGGGGAGGAGGAGGAGGAGACGCTGACACCGTATCGGGGATGTGGCTGCTTCTTACAGAGTCAGGTAGGGGAGAGGTGGGCAGGGCAGGGCGCAGCGCCTGCGTGGCCGCGTTGCCGGAACTGTCAGCAGCTTTTACCTGTGCCCGCTGGAGCCACCCACCGTCGTTAGCCACCTCACGGTCTACCCAGAACTCGGCGACGGGGCTTGAGGGGCCGCTCGCGGCGGTGCGGGGGCGGCCCCCCCCTCATCTGGCGTTTTTAAGGATGTGTAAATATTTTGCTGAGGATAAGTGACATCAACGGAATGATATTCCGCAGAGCCCGGGTGTGCAGCGATGATAAATAGATACGGCCAAACAAAGTTTTGATAACCGCGGATTCTCAGGCTGGCTCTGTTTCATTTGGGTCTTTGTTTTTGTTGGTTTAGCATTATCTCTCATCCTCTAGTGTGAGCCCTTTATTTAGCTGATTCTTGGAAGCTGCTCTTTAGAACAGAGAGAAAAGCAGCCAGCAGGGAGAAAACAATTCTTAGCCTTGCGTGCATCGGGCAAGGTTTTGTGTGCTTTTCCCGAGGAATCTCCCACCGTTTTCTAGACGTCTCTCTTCCTCCTTTTGCGTCATCAGAATCGTTTGTTGATTGACCAAGAGACTTTTGATAACTTTGAAAATGTGTTGTGATATGCCTTTGTTCCAGTAGAGGGGTGGCAGCACGGGAGGAGGGCAGTGGGGCGGCGAGTGAATGGGAGCTGCTCACCCGAGCAGCATCACGTCCCTACCCACTGTTTTGTCCTCGGTGTTTTCTTCTCAAAGGGGAACACGGGGAGCTCTGCTACTTTCTGAAGGCGGGGTGGCTGGAAGGCTGTAAGCCCGGTGGCATCCCGATTTCTCTGCCCCTTGGAAGCCCAGGGAAGCCACCTACCCCCCACCCCACACACAATATCCTGTGAATGGGCGCTTCCGCCTCATTCTGACAGATGCCCACTAGAGATGTCGACAAGGTGGCCGGGCACCACGAGCCGAGTCAGACTGGATCTTGGGGTACTGGCTGCTTTGGCACCAGCCCATGGTACCATTCAGCCAGCCAGAGAGGTCCTTTATCATGCAAAGAAGCCCCAGACCTCCACAGGTGAGTTTTGGCTCAGGAAAATCTGCCCATCTCAGGAACAAATGAGAAAACAGCTTTCCAGGTGATGCCAATTGCCAATATGAGAACTTGGTTGATGGGCATTTTGGTCAAGCGCTGTAAAATAAATGAAAAGTCTTGTAGCCAGAAAGCAGAGCCACCAAGACAGGACCCCTGAAATGGAAAAAAAATAAGAAAAGAAAGAAAGAAAAAGGCTGGAAGGTGTGTGACGAGGCGTTGCTGGAAGTGGTATAGCACCGGAAGACCAATATAGCCCTAGCTATAATGACCTGAAAACTAGATAGGACTGGTCTCCCCAGACCCATTTGACCCAGAATGGAGGTATTCTGTATGTGGAGACATCCACACACAGTGTGCTCTGAATCTACAGTAAGAAAATAGCAAGCGTCTATTCTCTGGCTCCTTCGGTAACCTTAGATTCAGGGAAGGAGGGTAGTGGAGGGAAATAAGTCAAGGAGGAAATCAACATTTGTTGTTGCCCTCTGTCTGCCAGACACTTTACATGTGGGAAACCATGATGTAACAGAGGCATTATTTTACAGATAAGGAATCTGAGGCTCAGAGAAATTTCCAGTTGAGTGTCTGATTCCAGACTTCGGTGGTTATGACTTAAAGGGGCAACATGTTCCTCTACCCTTCCCCCAAGTCTCTTATTTATTTCTCCCAGAGACCGGAGTCCTCAGCCCCTACCGAATATAGTACCTAACTGGGGGAGGGGGGCACCAGTGAGGCAGCCCAGCCACCCAGGGTACATGCTTATGTGCCAAGTAGATAGACCCCAAATAGCCCTTAACTATTTCAGATGGAAAGACCGTGCCTTTTCATCTTGGAATTCCCAACACCCAACCGTTGCTTCATGAATGAGAGTCGAGTGACTAAACGATGGAACTGATGGAGTGAATGGTGGCGGGAGGGAGCTGTAAGTTATTATCAAGGGAGAGCAGCAGGGAGAAATCCAGAGATTTGTGTTTGGTTGGGGTCTCGGAGCGCCTGGTGTCATGCTGCAGTTCTAGCCCTGGGTAGTTTCCAAGCCTACGAGCCCCTGTGAGATGAGCATTGGCGTTCCCATCTTATACACGAGGAAACTGAGGATGAGACAGATTAAGTAATTAGCCTGAGGTCTGTGGTGGGCCCAGAGGGTAGGTAAGGTATTTCTGACTCTTAACCGTCTCAAACAAATAAACTCTAAATAAAGATAAGGTGGGTTCTCGCTCTGCAACTGCACCATCAAAGCAAGTCTTTTAGCCCCCTTCCAACCAGATGGTGGCCTTTAACCCCCTAGAAATTCTGGGGCCACTGGGAGAGCCAGGATTTGAATCCACATATGAGTTGTTTCTGACTCTGCTGCCTCCGTGATCAGAATGTGAGGGGGACCTCAGAGAATGAGGCTCTTGAGGAAGGGGAAAGATGGCTAATTGCACTCTCCCGTGCACAAAAGCCTGTGTGGGACCCTGAAATAAGCTTGATTTGGGGATCAGGGTGACATCCTTGCTGCAGAGTTGGCAGCGCTTGTCCCTGGAGAATGCCTCTGATTGCCGCTTCTCCCTCCCACCTGACCGTCTGCCCGGATGCCCATCATCTCATTTTTACCAGACTCAAGGCGTCTCCTTTGTGGCTCGCAATTTCTGATGAGCCTTTCAAGGCTACCGCTCTGCTGTGTTCTGATGGCAGCTGCCGAGGAGGTGATTTGGGCGGCCACGTTAGTACTTCTGGATTTCGCACATGACCCTCCTTCTCTCTCCAGCCAAGAACACTCATAGGAACACACGTGCACGCGCAGACACAGGCGCATGTAATTGGATCATGTTTCTGTATCTGCTTCACCAAATTAGGTTGCAAACCCAGAATTGTTAGTGAAAGAACATACGTGACTTCGGTGATCTTCTGTCCCGGCCCCTGCCTTAAACAGATCCGAAGAGCTAAGATACAGGCTGCTCAAGCAGCAGATGCCTTAAGTAACGATTGTACTCGCTGGCCTTGCCACCTCTGTGAGGGCAGCCCGCAGCCCCCCACCATGTCGGCATGGGCCCTGGGCCTTTCGTAAGAGCCCATTTTAATCTCCGCTTAGAGGTAGGGCTGGGCTCCTAGAACATCCCAATCCTTGCAGTTCCCATTTCTGCTGTAATTCTTATCGCCCATCCTGCTCTCACACGTCACTGTTCTTTCCACAGCTTTTTTGGTCTTTCAGCCCAGCACTGTCTAATAGAACTTTCTATGATGACGGAAATATACCTGCACCATCCCACATAGTAGCCGCTAGTCTCATGTGGCTTTTCAGCAGGTGAAAGGTGGCTAGTCCAAAGCAGGGTATGCTATGACGATAACATACGCACAGGATTTCCAAGACTTAGTACAAAGAAGGAATGCAGAATAGCTCACTAATAATTTTTACATTGATTGCATGTTAAAATGATAATATTTTGAATATATTTGTTAAATAAGCTAGCGTTAAGATTAACGTCACCTGTTCCTTTTAATCTTTTTAATGGGCCCACTAGAAACCTTAAAATTACATACGTATTTCTGTTAGCTCTGCTCTACCAGCCTGTGTCTTCAGCCTCGTAGCACCTCCAGAAGTTTTGGGGGGCATAAACGCCCTCCATCCCCATGGCAGGTGGGAGGCATGGGACTGACTCAAGAGCCACACCAGTCTGGCACCAGGCAACTTTGATTATCAGTAGCTAAGGTGCCATTTTGGGGGTCCCCATCAAGCCTACCCATGAGCATGTTTGCTCAGTCACCTCCCGTGAGGAATGCGGGCTCCTGAAACTGAATGGAGATGAGAGAGCGAGACAGGGGTGGGGTGGGCGGGGCTGGCCGTCCTTTCCTCCACCCCAGGCCAGTGTCCTTGCCCACTGGAGAGCTGTCTCCCTGCTGAGCGACTGATTTCCTTGACACCTGCTCTAATAATATCCTTCCCGGGGATGTGTGTTTGGAGAATAGTGTCCCAAGTCGGCAGCCTTGTGCCGAGAGTGGGTTATTTGGGTCTGGGGCCAGTCTTAAAGAAGAGAAAGGAAAAGAGGGGGATGTACATAGTCATTTCCTGACAGCTTGATGAAAACAAGAGCAAGGGAATAAATGCAGTTTCCGCGAGAGAGACAGGATGAACACCAGGAAGGCCGGTTTTACACACATGTGGTGCCACCGATGAGGAGCCCTGAGCAAGGGGCAGTTCAGGAGGGTGGGGGAAGGCTCACGGCAGACACTGCGGTCTTCCTGGGCCCTACCCTGGGCCCTGGGCATGGCCCGAGGAAACAGAAAGAGCTGGAATAATGAACTTGGGGCTTCGGTGATTTATAGGTCAGGCGCCTGTGGCTCTGGCTCCTGAGGGGGCTGCCCCCACAGGGGACCCTTGGCTGACCTCCTTGAGCTCCTCGGAAGGAGCTGGTTTTGTTTCCCATGGCAGAAGCAGACTGTTTACTGGAGCACAGGAAGAATCCGACATTCTGGCGAAAAATAATTCATTAACAGCCAGGGTATTACCAGTTCCCTGGAAAAGCTCCTCCAGCTGCAGTGTAGCAACTGTTCTTTCTCAGCAGCGGAACTGGGCCTCACTGGCAGCCAAGGCTGGGTATGCTTTGGCGTTTTTGTCACTGCTGTTATTTTTGCCTTTGTGTGTTTGCCCACTTTGGCCTTATAACTCACGGAAAGGAACGGTGGCCTGGAAGGGTCGAAATGCTATAGCTGTCAGCCATTCTTTCCGCCACGGTTTTAGCCTGGAAGCTCTAGGCCAACTCTAGGAACACGCTTTTTTTCCTGCCCGAAGCCCATCCTCATGCTGGGGACACCACACAGACACACAGAATGTTCTAGAACTAAAGGAATTTTAGAGAATCTCTGCACCTGCTCTTAAGACTTTATGGAAACAGTTGGCTGAAGGACTCCCACACCCACCTCACACCCACACACACGCCCCCCCCACACACACGCACACACAGTGGGGCCACGAAGTATGTGATTCATCATGCCAGTTTTGAGGGTATTTGGAAAGCCATGCAGGCGTAGCCAGCAGAATGGGCTGCATGTGTTGTTCACTAAAGAATGATTGAACCTATAGTAAATAAAATAGAATGATTCAGAAAGCTTTTTATGCTCTGGAAAAATCTGCTTAAAAAAGGGGGGGGGCTTTGTCTGCTTGTTTGCTTTTTAACGCCTCATGCTCAGAAGTGTGTACCCGGCTAGCAAGAAATGGGAAAGAATGGCATTTCCTTGGTTTAGTTTTTTAAAACACTAATTGCAGGTTAAGTAGGATGCAGTGTATTGATTTTGGTTTTGTACGGAATGTAACTAGATAATCATTTTATTTTATGAGATATTAATTTCCATCCATTTAGACTGATGAAATATGCATTTAAAATGTACCCTACCTAGCTCCACCATCATCACAGTATTTCTTTAATGTTCCCAGATTCAGATTGAGAACCTGCTTCATTTATTTGGAAAGGAGTAAATATGTCCTTAGTAAACATACATGTAAACCAACCTTAGATTTCAAGGAAAATGGGATTTTTTCTCCTTTGATGACTGCCAAAGATACAAATATTGAAGGCCAAGCGTATTTGCCTTTATCCGGAGCGCGGTTTCTCCACCTTGGCCCTGTTGACATTTTAGGCCGGGTCACTCTGCTGCGGGGCTGCCGTGTGCCCTGTAGGCTGTTTAGCAGCATCCCTGGCCTCCACCCACCAGATGCCAGAAGTGTTGGCCCCTCCCCACCCCCGTTGTGGCAGCCAAAAATGTCTCCAGGTCTTGCCAGATGTCCCCTCTGGGGCAAAATGGACCCTGCTTGAGAACCACTGGTCTAGACCAAGATTTAATAGGTAATCTGTGGCTTTTGGAAATTTTCAGTTCGAAATAATAAAAGACACGATTTCGCCCTCTGAATTACATGTACAATTCATGGGGGTGATTAATTAACAGTTGGAAGTGGGTCATGTGCCTGATTTAATTTTAAAGTGGGTGGAAGGGTCTATGAGATTGTATAAGAGATTATACAGAGAATTTTTTTTGTTTTTTGCGGTACGCGGGCCTCTCACTGCTGTGGCCTCTCCCGTTGCGGAGCACAGGCTCTGGACGCGCAGGCTCAGCGGCCACGGCTCACGGGCCCAGCCGCTCCGCGGCATGTGGGATCTTCCCGGACCGGGGCACAAACCCGCGTCCCCTGCATCGGCAGGCGGACTCTCAACCACTGCGTCACCGGGGAAGCCCCAGAGATTTTTTTTTTAAGTCAGGTGATCAAATAAGTCATAGGTAATTGGGGGGCACATTGTAACAACTAACAGCTCCTCTGTTTCTTCATGAAGAGAACAGGTTTATTTCTCCCCAGTTTCTTTTTCATATGCACCTGATTCCAGGCATGCCTTCAAAGCCACCAGGCATCTTCCTCTACCCCACCCCCGCCCCCCACCGTCATTTCTCCTGTAGTGTCTTAAGCCTGAGCCATTTAATTTAGCCCTTTAGTGTACTTGGGAGAGCTCTGCTCAAAACACCGTAATAGACTCATTTCAGATCGTAGCAGCGCTTTACCCACCACTCACTTCTGTGTTTTCCAGCACTGTTGAGAGAGAAAGTCAATGGTGAGGAGATGGAGAATTTTTCAAAATTATTGGACGTTCAAATTCAGGTGGGCCTCACCACCCCTTCCGGTTTCCCCCCCCTTACTCCCTGCAGCAGTTCTGCTTGGGAAAGAGAACGGCAGCAGGGCTCCTTCAGCCAGCTCCGTCCTGGTAATGCCTGCAGTCAACAGTAACAGATGGAATGCTGCCGCTGGATGAGCCCTCGGCCATCTTCCTACTGGTGGTCCCTGGAAAGGCTAGAAGGGGGGTGGTCCTGCCTTCGCGGGGAAGGTGTCATGGGGTTGAACCATTCCCTGCCCATCCGTGGAAATGGGATGGGCGCTTGGGGGACGGAGAGAGAGCAGAGAGGTGGATTGCTCGTTCCACAGGACAGTGTCCCAGGACCAAGCCTGCCCTGACAGTCTTTGGAGGGGGATGGGTGTTTGCGGGTGCTCAAGGGTATGGCCAGGTGCTCAGTGCAGACATCACTGGGGGCCACTTCATTTTGCAGCCATCCGAGGCAGGCCGACCTTTTCTAAAGAGTGTCCGAAGGAGTTCCAAGTGTCGATCGTAGAGGGATTCCTTTGCAGGCTTAGCCAGTGAGGAAAGGTGGAAAGTTGAGCATGGAGGGGTTGGCCAAGCCAGCAGTTAGACCCTCAGTGGTGGGTTCTAGCCTCCCTTGAAGAGTAGTTGGACTCTTCCTTGTCAGCGTGAAGGAAGAGGCAATGAGCTGGCAGGCATCCACCGAGCGCTGGGTCCAGGCAGATAAATAATTGACACGCAGCACGTGACTCTTGGTCACTCTGAATTGCCCAGCCCTTGCAGGGTAGGATTTGGGTGATGGCTGCAACAGTGGGAGAGGAAGCAGGATCATAAATCTGGGCTTTGGAGGCCAGTTTCGTGGTGCAGAGCCCACTGGGGCCACCACTGTGCTGCAGAAGCCAACAGACAGGTCCAAGTGGTATGTTGTTCCTCAAAATAATGGCAATGGAAATGGCTGTGAAAAACATTTAGACCCTTGTCATAAAAATGCAAACAGTCTTCCTGCTATAGGGAAAAGCTAAATAAACTCTATTGCAGCTGTATTAAGTAGAAACAGATTTGAAAATCGGGTGTTTTTTTTTTTTTCCTGAGACACTTATTTATAGCAGGTTGGGCAAAGGCTGCCACTATCTTTCGCGACTCCGGAAGAGTGTTTTCCAGATGGTCCTTGCTGTTTTTCTCTTTATTAAGCTTAGCTGAACACAGCCTCGCTTGGAAAGGTTCAGAGAAACTGGTGTTATTTTTTTCAGATTACAGTGGCCGTTGATTGGCCGACAAATCAATGGATGGGAATGGATTGAGCCTGTGCCGATGAATTTCCTTTTGCATTTAAAAATAAGAAAAATGTCAAGGAAAGCTCAAAATAGAGGCGCTATTTCCACTGTGTACATTGAAGCTTTGAAAACCATTCAGGACTGCATTTTCTATTAATTTACATTTGCATTTTTTTCTCAAATAATGCCCTCCTCTTTGCTAAAACTCTGCAGTGTTACCGTTTCCTTTCCAACATCTAAACAATGTCCAGATACATTTCAGATCGAGCAATTAGCTCTGGGTGCAATTTCCTTTTGTGAAAAAAAGAAATCACTAACCCGCTAGACTAAATATGGAATTATTGAATGTGAAAATATCAATATTTGTTCTAGGATCTTTGTGGCTTATCACTTGCATTTTAAGAAGGCTAGAAGAGACTGATTCTGCCTGGCCTTTCCACGTTAGACACACCCACGCCAGAAACCTTAAGCCTTGTTTTTGCTCTTAGGAGCTGGGCAGTTGGGTTTGGGGTCATCAGGCCTGATTCTTACAGCCCAAACTGCACAGGGAACCGTTTTGGAAAGTCACATGAACCCGTGATCCCTACGGACCGGGCTTGAGGACTACCACGCCATGTGGGACAAAATTTCTACCCACGCACAGTTAAATGGAAGAAGAGTGAAAATGTACTCAGTCTCTTTTTTAAAGCTAAACCTTTTCCATTTTACAGAGCTTCCCTTTATTCTAAAATGGCCTTTCCCACTTTTCTTAGTGTTAAAGTCTCTTTTATGAATGATGACATTTGTAGTTTAACATCTTTCTTTGACAAAGTCGGAAGTTGTCCAACTCATGTTGGATCCTCCTTTTTTTTTAATGTTACTCATCCAGAACATTAGAAAGTCTGGGATTCACCCAGGAGGCCTGAGTAGATCAGGAAAGGGAGCCTTTGTTATGATTTCTAAGCCAGAAAACCCGACCTGAGCAAGGGTCCTGCTGCCAGTCCCTTACCTGACTCTTCTGACCCGTTACCCACAGAGCTGGCTTTGTCCAGAGTCCATGTGAAGAATGGAAATGCTTCTCCAGAGGAGTTGATTTTCTTTTTTTTTTTTTTGGCCACACTGTGCCGCTTGCAGGATTTTAGTTCCATGACCAGGGATCGAACCCGGGCTCCCTGCAGTGGAAGCGCAAAGTCCTAACCACTGGACTGCCAGGGAAGTCCCTCCAAAGGAGTTTGAAGGGGAAAACTGGCCTCTTGGACATGATGTCTGAGCATGCAGCCTCAGTGCCGGGAGCCTGGACCCTTTATCCCTGGCTCCCCATGTCAGCTCTGCTGCCGGTTCACATAGGCTCGACCCACCGTCCTCCTCTCCTCAGCCCTGCCCACCGCTGTCGGGAGCACAGGCCTCAGCATGGCTCACCTGGCAGGATCCTCAGTCTCCTTACTACTCTGCCCCACTCCTGTCTTGCTCCCCCAGCTGCTCTTCCTCTCGCTAAAGCAACCCTCTAACTTCGTCACTCTAGCTCAAGAACATTCAGTGACTCCCTATTTCCTAATTAGAATAAAACCCCATATGAAGTATTATTCCCATTTTCCCAGCCCATTCTCTCCCTCATGACTGCTCTTCAGCACAGAGGATGTTTCCAGGTTGTACAGTTGCTCTTCGCTGTGTGTGTGTTTTATTGAAGGATAGTTGATTTACAATGTTGTGTTAGTTTCAGGTGTACAGCAAAGTGATTCAGTTGTATATATATATTCTTTTTCAGATCCTCTTCCATTATAGATAATTACAAGATATTGAATATAGTTCCCTGTGCTATACGGTACGGCCTTGTTGTTCATCTGTTTTATATACAGCAGTATGTATCTGTTCATCCCAAACTCCTAATTTATCCCTCCTCCCCCTTTCCGCTTTGGTAATCATAAGATCATAAGTTTGTTTTCTATGTCTGTGAGTCTATTTCTGTTGTGCAAATAAGCTCCTTTGTATCATTTTTTTAGATTCCACATATAAGTGATATCTTAGATACCTGGTTTTCTCTGACTTACTTCACTTAGTATGATAATCTCTGGGTCCATCCATGTTGCTGCAAATGGCATTATTTCATTCTTTTTTATGGCTGAGTAGTTTTCCATTATATGTGTGTGTGTGTGTGTGTGTGTGTGTGCGTGTGCGTGCGTGCGTGCGTGTGTGCGTGTGTGTGTATGCATGACACATCTTTATCCGTTCATCTGTCGATGGACATTTAGGCTGTTTTCACGTCCTGGCTATTGGCAGTGGTGCTGCTGTGAACGCAGGGGTGCATGTATGTTTTCAAATTATAGTTTTGTCTGAGTATATGCCCAGTAGTGGGATTACTGAGTCATATGGTAATTCCCTTTAGTTTTTTGAGGAACCTCCATACTGTTCTCCACAGTGGCTGTATCAATTTACATTCCCACCAACAGTGTAGGAGGGTTCCCTTTTCTCCACACCCTCTCCAGCTTTTATTATTTGTAGGCTTTTTGATGATATCTCGGCTATGTTTTGTTTGCTTTCTTTATGGGGGGAGGTTTGCAGGAAGGTTACAAGATCTCTCGGGCATCTTTCTAGATGAAGAACACTGAAGCCTTGAGTCTAATGTAATGGCCCCTTCCCATGGATTGTGACATTGGTGGTTTAAAAGGAAAAAGGAAAAATCTCCACACAAAATGAGGCTCTCTGACTTCAAGAATTGTAGCCTTCCTACAAGTCTTCTTCAGTACTGCTTCTGGATTAGAATGCCCCATTTTTCGACCTGCCAGCAAATGGGTATTGCATCAGGATGGCACTGCTGGCTTGTCCTGCTGAAAACAGAGCCACTCCCACAAGCTTCGAAATTTGCAGTCAAAACGTAGTGAAAGGAGTCCATCTTAGCCAGTGCAGATTGTCCATTCTATTAGAAAATGTCTCTGATGGTTGCTTATAAAATCATAGTAGCAAGAGTATTACCTCTTACTTATCAAGCTCCTGCTATAGCCTGGACAGTTGTACCAGGTGATTTACATTTATTATTTTAGTTCCAGCTCCATAACAGCCATATGAGGTAGGTGGATGTTATGAGCTTTATTTCATAAAGGAGGAATCGGGGGCTCAGAGACGGTTAGTAACTTACACAAGGTCACACAGCTCAAAGGAGGTGGAACTGGGATTCTCTACAGTGTGGTTCAATAGAACTTTCTGCGATGACGGACATGTCCTACGCTGTCCAATATGGTAGCCACTAGCCGTAAGTCGCTGTTGAGCGCTAGAAATGTGACTGGTGTGGCTGAGCCCTGACTTTTTCATCTTTTTCTTAACCATTTTTAACTGTACCGTTCAGTGGTGTTAACTACATCCATATTGTGCAGCAATGACTACGGTCCGTCTCCAGAGCCCTGAGTCTCTGTCCTCGTTAAACACTAACTTGCTATTCACCCTCCTCCCAACAACCCCTGGCAACCGTCCTTCTATTTTCTTTTTCAGTCTCCCCTTTTGCCTCACATCCCAGCCTCTGGTAACCACCATTCTACTCTGTGTTACTATAAATGTGGTTTTGTGGTTTCCTTCGAAATATTCTACATTTAAGTGAGATCATGCAGTATTTGTCTTTCTGTTTTAAATGTAAATTGCCACTTGTGGCTAGTGGCTACCATATTGGACAGCGCAGCTCTAGAGCGTGCTTGCTTCCCTGTGCCATTCTGCCCCTCTGCTCTCGCTTGTGTGCACCTCTCCTGTAACACCCAGCCGCTTTGCGCCTCTCTTCCTCCCTCCCAGCCCGGCACAGCTCCTCCCTTTCTTGGAGGCCCGTAGACCAGTGGTTCTTAAGCTTTAGCGTGCATTAGAATCATCTGGAGGGCTGGTTAAAACACAGGTTCCTAGGACCCGCTCCCCGTGCAGGCCTGGAGTGGGGCCCAAGAATTTGCATTTCTGACAAGTTCCCAGGTGCTCTGGGGCTGCTGGTGCTAGGATCTTTGGATGAACATTATCTATCGGGGCTTAAGGACTAATTCCTGCTTCTTAAAGTGGTGTGGCCTGGGGCTTAGCTGTTACCTCCCGGTCCCGCAAGGAGCAGTGGTTGCTGGCTCACATCAGCTGGGAGAATCCGCCTTCCTGCTCCTGTCCCGAGGACCTGGCCCTCTGTCAGTCCCAACTTTACTTGTACCGCTGTTAGCTTGGGTCACTCCCTTGTCAGTTGTTCTGGAGTGCCTTCATTTTAACTAGGGGCTCCTTGGGAGGGGCTGGAAAGCCTGGCAGGGGGAAGGAAGAAGCATCATCTCTAGGAATTGCCTAACCATGTAGGGCAGGCCTGGTCGGAGAGGCCCATTTACTGTCCGAGCTGCTGTTCTCTGCAGTTCAACGGTGGCAGAAAACTTAAACAGGAAAGAAAAAAAAAGTGAAGCAGGTAAGGCAGACGGGTGACAAAGCTGAGTCGCCCATCCTTGTATCTTCACCCTAATTAAGGTCTTTGTCCATTTTGGAGGTCAAAGGACAAATGCCCTGGGGCAGGACTGGAGGTGAAGTGGTGGGAATGGCCAGGGGGCCAAGAGAGGTCCCTGGAAAGGGTGCTGTCGTGTTGGCCACCTTGATTCTTTTTTTTAAATATACATTTATTTATTTATTTATTTTTGGCCGCGTTGGGTCTTCACTGATGCACGCGGGCTTTCTCTAGTTGCCGAGAGCTGGGGCTACCCTTCGTTGTGTGCGCAGGCTCCTTCTCACTGCGGTGGCTTCTCTTGTCGTGGAGCGCGGGCTCAGTAGTTGTGTCTTGCGGGCTCTAGAGCGCAGGCTCAGTAGTTGTGGCGCACAGGCTTAGTTGCTCCTCAGCATGTGGGATCTTCCCGGCCCAGGGCTCGAACCCGTGTCCTATGCATTGGCAGGCGGATTCTTAACCACTGTGCCACCGGGGAAGCCCTGGCCACCTTAATTCTTGATCTAGCTTTCATCCCTGCTGAGAATGTTGTTCTTGTTAAAAATAAATACACATGTAAAGAAGTAGCTGCTAGGCTGTTATTCTTATGAATATTTGTAAAATAAAAAAAATCATTTTTTTCCTAAGTGTACACATATCCATATTTTCTCCCACAGAACCTGAGCTTTTTTTCTTTTCTTTCTCTGTTTCCCCCTCTTTGTTTTGTTTTGTGTTTTGAGGGCAGGAATCACGTGTCTTTTTTTTTTTTTTTTTTTTTTTTTGTGGCTTGGTCTCAAACCAGCATTCATTCTCTTGAGCCAGGCAGCACTTCCTAAAGTTCATTTTAATCACCATCTAGGACAACCCAACCCTCCGTGGCTCCTGGCAGTATGCTCCGTAGTACTTAGATGCTGATAATACGTTTAATTAAAAAAATTACAGCTAGGCAACTTTCCCCGTTTGTCCGTTTCCGAAAGCAAGTCTTCAAAGGCATGAACTCGAAGCCTCATTTCTCTTATTTACAGGGGTCTGTCCCCGTTAATCGGTGGTGAAATGTCAAATTCTTGTGCTTTCAGTACTTCCCTCTTGTTTTTAATCACCACCGCTCATCCCACCTTCCTCTATTCAACTGGACCCACTCTCAGCTCCATCTCGGACGCTTGGAACACAAAGCTCTTAATCCCCCGACTGTATGGAATGCTTCTTCCCTTCCTTCAAATCTGTTGCTTTCCCCCCTCTCTGGGATGGCCAGTGCCAAGTGCCCCGTTCCTTTTTCCACTTCTGTGGGTGGAGTGGAGATTCCAAGTTCTCCAAAACCATGATGGAGCTGAAGCATCTGGACAGGAATTTAATTTACATGCTCTCACTTAAAACTGCACAGTAATATTTAGAAACAGCTGTTTTCATTTGCAGATGAGGAAACTGAGGTGTCAGAAGGGCAGGTTACGGACGACGAGCAGAAAAGGTGGGCGGGGTCCAGATCATAATGGGTCTTGTAAGCCTTGGTAAAGAACTTGGACTTTATCCTAAGCAGTTTCACAGCAGCCAGTGACATTATTTACTCTACATGTTTTGTTTTTCTCCCTAGTGGAGAATGAACTGGGGCAGGAGGGAAGGTAGACCAAAAAGGCTCCTTTGCAGAAATCCAGGGAGACCAATGGCCTTGACCTTGAGCTGAAGCGGCATGGTGGCTGTGAATGGGGAAGCAAGTGGCCGGATTCCAGAAGCATCTAGGAGGCTGACTCTGTGAGACTTGGTAATGGCTGGTAGAGTAAATTGTGACAACAGCCTGGTTTCTCTCGTTTAGGCCCCTTGATGGGCCAGGAGCGGGGGGAGTTTGGGTACCTGGGTCCCACCCTCCCTTTGTAGCCAGGGATGGGGCGGCCCAGATATAGGCGAGTGGTCAGAAAACCTTGGCACTGGCCCACGTAATCATATGAGCACCCAGTTCTGAAGGGAATATGATGAAAAGAGTGAATGAACCAGAAAATGGGGGAAGAAAGGAGACCTGACAGACATAGTCAACAGCAAGGAGCACCTTCAGTCAGCAGCTTTAAATACACTTTCCAAGTTCATATGCTTTAAATAGGTCAGAATTTGTAAGCACTGGGGGACATGGGTAATCCTGCTGGTTCAGGCTTTGACTGGGCCCAGCTGGTAGAGAGGAGTTTGGCTGGTGGCCTGCCACCAAGGTGACCAACTGTTCTGGTTGGCCTGGAATTGAGGGGGTTCCTGGGACGTGGGACTTGCAGCTTTAAAACCCGGCAGTCCTGGGCAAACTGGGACAAGTTGGTCACCCCACCTGCCGGGGGAGGAGTTGCAGTCTGGACAGCCAGGCTGATCAGAGCGAAAGCAGTGGAGACTCATTTCAGCCTGGGGACTCGGTTATGGGGATGCCACCACAGGGCAGAAAGGGAGCTTGGGAATGGAAAAGGCAAGAACATATCCCGAGCCCTTTCACATAGCCTCTCTGGGTCTGCATGAAAACGCTTCTCTTAAAATAAGAGCCTGAGCGCTCCATTCTGCTTTCCTGGAAACTAGCCTGTGCCTCGTGCTCCTTAAACTCCTGCGCGTGTGGGGATTCAGCCGGGCATTTCCAGTGAACGTTATAGGTGAGTGAACAAATTCTCTGGTCCTGCTGGCATCCTGGACTTGCAAGTCCTTAACCAGACGTGGGAAGAGTTAAACTGGGTCCTGGGTGAGCAGAACACTTTCTTTACATAATGTGCTCCTATGTCCAATATAGTTAGAAAAGCCTTTTTATGTTTTTAAAAGCAGCAAAATGCAGAATCATTTGTAGCAGGAGAACATTCAGATCTTCATTTGCAAAGCGACCACAGCCCTCCATTATTCATAACCCTTTTGAAACCAAATGACAATTTTTTTGTCCTCAAAACTTCCCTTCCCCACCCCCATCCCAACTATTTCTCTTCCAAAATAAACCTCAGTAAATAAGCCGACTGAGTGTCCCAAATGGTAGGACAGAGGAGCGCTTGGAATAGGAAACTAACGAAACAGCTCTTTCCTTTGAAGGCCTGGCCTGACACAAGCCTTCCACTCCATTCAGAAATGCAGAGAGAAATGGAGGGTGAGGTGACACTCATCTGAGGACACCAGTGATACCAGCGACAGGGAAAGGTATCAGAGTCCATTCTTGTGGTGGACAGCAGCAGCAGGAATAAGGAGAGATTCCGTGCGGGGAAATAAAAGAGAAAGAGAAAAATAGAGGACGATGTGAAAAAAGTAAGGATGAGATTCCTCAGGCCCCAAGGCTCAGATAGCATAGGAGCGAGAAAGGACGCGAGTGGGACTTGGGTCTTTGGAAGGAGCCTCCAACAATAGCCTGTCTTAAAGTGAGTCGGAGAGTGAAAATGAGCTTTGTCGTTTCCCTGTGCCCTTCTGGATCACTTTCTGAGGAGTGGATATTAGTTGTAGCAAAATTGCCTACAGTATATTCTTTCCCAAGCATAAAGGGCTTGGTGGGTAAAAGCTTAAATGATAGTATCAGCATTTTAAAAAGGTTTTCTATTTCACATACACTTTAAATAGGTCAGAATTTTTAAGCAGTGAGGGGATAGGGTTTATTCTTTTATTAGCAAAGTTTGACTTCTAAAGCCACTTATGTGGATGGGAGAAGTCCTAAAAGTTATCCATCACAGATTTTTATTTTCAGATTTTCGTCTGAACTCCTAACATACATACAGGAAAGTGCATGTGTTATTAAGTGCACTGCTTGAAGACTTTTCACAAACAGCACACTCACATCACTAGCATCCTGGTGGAGACAGGGGACCACACCAGCTCCCCAAAGCCCCCTGTGCCGTCTTCATTACCCCTCACCAACAGTAACCACCATCTTCCCGCAGCACAGATGAGTTTTGTCTCACACAAGACTTTTTCAGTCAGAGCTTTGTGTATGAGTACCCAAAAAAAAAAAACCAAAACAAAAATAACCCCAAAACTCCCCGTAATTTTTTTAGGGAGGAGGGCAGAAATTCTGTAACAGTTTCCTTTCTCTAGCTGCTCTGAGTTAGGCCTGTTAAACAGGAAGTTTCTGAGCTGGGGCCCTGCTAGCGCAGGGCTTGGGGCAGACTGGTCTCTGCTGCCCAGAACGATGACCAGGCTGCAAGCCAGTTGCCTGCCCTTGGCACCACCTCTGCCAGAGGCAGCCACCGAGCTTGCCTTATCTGCCTCCTTAAAGCCTCTGTCAGATCTTGCCGTGACACGTGTCTGGAGGTACTGGGGACAGCACAGCAAAATGGCCGAAAGTTCCCCGAACGTGTTGGCCTTCTGGAAAGGAGGGCCAGGCACCGCTAAAACAGCTTACCCAACAGGCTCGTTTTTCTCCGACTTCCAAATGAGAGTGTGATTGATTAATTTCGCTTCCTGGTAGGTTTCGATGTGCTTTCTGCCTCCTTTTCTTGTTGCTGCAGGAAGCAAACAGGATGAATGCAGGAATAAAGCTATGGAACATACATCGTAATGTTTCTGGAGCGGCATCAGAAAAGGACTTATTTGTTCTCCTGGGTTGTGTAGTGCCGAGTGATTGAATGCTCGCCAAGCTGTCAGTTTTATGAAACAAATTCCCTAACCCCCTTGGCCCAGAGCTTTGCTCAGCCTGAGATGGAAAAGAAATAACTTTTAATAGAAAACTCATTGCTAAAATCTAAGATAAGATTTCAGAGTTACTTCTCTCCTAAGAATAAAATGAAATATTGAAGAAAGCATTTGATGGGGGACTCTTAGGGAACGTCATTTCTCAGTTCTTGGTTAACAAACTATGTTAATAAAAATATTTAGACCTTCGTGATGCATAATGCATATTTATTCCTAGTGAGCTGGCCTGTTTGTATACACAGATGTTTCCTGTGGTCCTTCTATCATTGCTTCTACTTTTTCTGAAACAATATTTCTAGCAGGAAACAGAATCTTATGTTAAGATCCTAAGTCCCTCACAGACCCTGTTAGTTCGAGTGAGGATATTTCCATTTCTGTGTTTGATATTGGTGGGGGAGGGGCGGTAGGAATCTTCTTTTATTCAAAAAACGTGGAAGATAATGCATCGAATCCACCATATTGAGACATTAGTAGACGATTATTCCTTGGCTTCTAAATTAGACCTGGCCGATTTATCCGGGCACATTCATTGCTGAAGGGCTGGATGGCTTTTCAGTCTCCGTTCTCACTGTCAAAGGCACCGTGAGTAATGCCTGCCCTTTCATACAAACCTTAGGTGTGTTTGACTGGGTTTTACAGATTTTCCAAGGCATTGTTCTCACAGAGCTGCAGTTTCCTTTCCAGCACCAGGAATACTGTGGCAACACAGCTCACCAGCCCAGTTTCTCTGCCAGTCTACGCAGCGCTTGGAAATCAATTAAAAATAAAATCCATAGGCCAGCGTGCTGAGGAAGAAAATGAGGTTTTACACATCAGCACTTCTCAAAAAAAAAAAAAAAAAGATGAACCTGTCTTAATAGAAAAATGGCACAATGCCCTAATGAAAAATTAAGCTTCAGGACTCAGTCCCTAATATCTCAGTGCTGAGCGTGTATTTCCTCCTGTGGCTGCCCCTGCGAGTGAATTCTGAAACAATCAGGCAGTGTGTTGAAATAAGATATCATTCCGCGTGACTATAGCGGTGAAGCATCACCCTGTCTGGCTGACTTGTCAGTTACTGCCTAGATGCTCGCAGAGGAAGGTTCTGGTTCTTGTGAAGTTTATTTTTCTTTAACATTTGAGTAAATTTGTTTCTCTATGATTATAAAAGTAATAATACTTATTTTAGAAAATTTACAAGTATAGAAAGGTGACAAGAAAAGAATAAATATGATTGTTTTGGGTTCTTGTCCTTAAGAGTCTTTTTTTCCTGTGTGTATGTCCTTTTATCTTCTCCAGGAGTTTGGAAGATATATTCCGCAATTCAAAGTGTTTTTGTGCTTAAATTGATTCCCACCCCCACCCCAAAACTCTGTTAACATACATTTCTCTAATTACCAACGTCAAGAATGAAAAGCCATCTGTTTATTACCCCCTCATGTGTGACAAAAAATTTGGCTTATTTACTCCCCGCTCTTCCACTGTCCCTTCCCACCTCACTTGTTCACTGCCGTATCCCCAGCACCTAGAACAGCGCCTGGCACCTAGCCAGCTGTTGCTTGATAAATTTGTTGAATCAAATCAGTGAATGAGTGGTGAGAGTTTATCCTCACATTACTTCCAGGAGGTGAGCACTGACTCCTGAGGCCGACCTCTTTCCCCACCTTCCTTTGCTGCCTCTCCCGACTAGTACATTTAAGCCATGGGTCCCATGGCTGTCTGTTGGGTCTGCTTTCCCTGATCATCCACGTGGGGAGGCAGTGAGGGGTGGCGGTGAAAAGTGCCCAGTCTGTGGAGTCAAACAGACCAAATCCCCAGGTCTGCAGATTGCTACATAATGGGGCAAGAGTCTTAATCTCTGTGGGCCTCAGAGATGCTATCTGTAAAATAGGCAGTGATAATACTTTCCTGACAAAATCAGTGACAGGTATGCATGATATTTGGTACACAGGCTCCAAAATCTCTAGCTCCTCGTATCGTTCCCACTTCTTTTTCCAATGACAGCAGAAATAAAGAGCCCATGCGTCCCAGAACACTGCCTTTCTCCTTGCATTTGCAGTCATTTCATCTAACGAGCATAGGAGACTTTCTGATGAGTTACTTTTTGCTTCTGTGCCAAGTAAATCATCAGTGGCAAAGAATCAAGTGGCCTTTCTAATAATCTGTGCTTCCCCTGCAGCACATGTCTTGGTGCATTGTTATTGCGTGTCTACCTAGCTGACTCCCTCACTAGACAGTGAATGGGTGGGCCTTCCATCTTGGTATCCTCAACCTAGGACCCACAGTGCTGTAACTGAGGAATCACTCAATATGTATTTATTAAGTGAATGAATGAATGGATGACTAGTATGTTGTACACATCTTGCCATATCTCAAGCACACCTGTGGGCTTTCTGTAATCTCCTGGATGACAAAAGTAAACCGAACTATACAATTAGGTTTCTAGCCCTCTGGATCTCTGATGTAAGCTTCTGACAGACAGACGCAATACTTATTGGTTCTGCAGAGAGCCAGCTTAAGGAAAAAAATTCTAGTTCCGCTTAGTTCCCGTGATTAAGTCCATGGATTCGCTGGCTGGCGTATAATTCCTTTAGAAGAGGAGAGATGATACTGTGTGCACGGTAAAGCTCATGTCTGTAGCTTTTAGTTTGAGTTATGTGTGTTGGCATCTCTTTCACACAGAATCTGATGAGTTGGCATTTATTTTTGACAGCATCTCAAATCTTGTGAAAGTCAGAGCTGGGGGCTGATGATGTTTTTTAGTAATATCTCAGATGGTGGCAGAACAATCTTGATAATAAAAAAGAGAGGTTTAAAAAGATATCCCCTTAGAGTTCAGCAAAGAGCTTTGGAACTTTCCAGAACAAAGGCTTCCTGAGCATTGCAATTTCGCAGACTGGACACAAACACACACACACACACACACACACACACACACACACACACACACACACACACAGAGTCTCTGAGGTGTGTTTCCTCTAGTTCACTGTGACAGCACTTGCTGATTAGTCCCCCAAACCTGTTCTGTTCATCTTCCCGGGCACCCAACTAGACTACATTTCCCAGCCTCCCTTGCAGGTTTATGTGTGGCCATGTGACTAAGTTCTGACCAATAGGCTGTGAGTGAAAATGATGTGTGCACCTCTAGTCCAATCATCAAAGCTTTCCAAGTTTTCCTCCATACTCTTTTTCTCATCCACTGGCTGTCTGGGATGGAGCAAAGTCCCGGGGTAGCCTTGGAAGGAAGGTGGCTGAGCCTCCTCTGCCTGGAGAGGATCACTGTGTGAAATGGAAGTGCTTGATCCAGAGCCCTCACCCTAGACTGTTACATAAACAAGAAATAAGCTTATCCTACCTTAACTAAGTCATACTCTACGGATATTAAAAAAAAAAAAAAAGAATAGCCAGCAGCTTTCCAAGGCCTTTTATTTGCCAGGAATTGTTTATGTTAATAATAATCCTTTCATCAGGCCTGCGACGTTACCCTCATTTTACAGCCATAGGTACAACTCCAAGTGGGAAGGGGGTGAGGATTTTGTCCACAACGATGGTCCTCAGGGCTGGCACAGAAGGTGGCGTTGAGTAGGCTCTCAGTGAGGCTCGTTGATGATGGAGGAAAAGAAGGCTCAGCGAGGCGGAGTCGCACGCCCAGGGTGCACATCTGGAAAATGCTGGACTCACTATTTTATCCTGGTGTGCCTGGCTTCAAGGTCCAGCTACCTCTGAGTATCTGTAACCCAAGACTTTAAAAAGAATGGGTGGGGAGCCAGCGATGGGCCCTTAGAAAAAAGGTTTTAGTCTCTCATCTTGTATTTTGGATGGGAAAAAGTAACATATTTTAAAAAAGAAAATATTATAGACATCTAAAACAAAGAAAGGAACACCCTCTTTAATCTTACCAGAGAAAACTGGTACAAGCTTGGTTTTATTCTTTACATTGTGAACGTATACACACATTTAACAAAAGGAAATCTAGGTTCTCTCCTGCCACGTGACCTTTTCACTTATTTTCCCCTTAAATAATTTCTTGGCCATTATTTCCATATCAGGACATACCAATCTGTATCATAGTTTGCAATGACTGGTAGTACTCTGTATTACCAGCAACAATCTGCGATAGTTAACCAGTTCCCTCTTGGTTATCATTTAGGTTGTTTCAGTCTTTATAACACAAAGGAGCTGTGATCAACATGCTTTGCATATCTCTCGGGTAGAATCCTAAGAGGGGAGCTGTGGGTACACCGACAGGCACGTCTCATTGCCTTCCGTGCGTGGAGACCTATTTCTGCAGAAGGTCCAGGTGGTCAGCAGATACTGAAATGGACTTGATGGGTTTAGTTCTTCAAGTGAAGGTAACAAAGAACAGTGGAAGAAAGGGTTTCCAGCATCTCAGAATGTGGCAGGTATGCTCCAAGCCCGTGACAGAGATTAACAGTGAGGAGGCCCTGGCATCCCATCTACCCATCTAGAGGCGGTGGCACCTGCTGGGCATTGGCTGCTTTCCCTGCCACCTTCTGGCAATGAGGTCAGCATTGTCTGCAAGGCCGGGGCTGATCTGGGCCCCAGGGAAGATACTGCCCTGCACAAAAGTGAAGCCAGGCTTCCTTTTGGGGGAGGGGGCGGTGGCCAGTAGGCCAGGGAGAAAGGGAGGAGGAGGGTGTATGGACGTCGCCGCAAGGTTCCTGCCGGGGCTGAAGCTGGAGGTGACAGGACACTCATTCCTCAGGACCAGACGTAAGCCTGATGTGCCTGGACAGCTTTCGGGGCGAGCAGGCAGCTCCAGGCAGATGTCTTTGTGGGCACAGCTGTGTATGTGCTGAGACGTCCTGTCCGTGAGGGATGTTCCCGGAACGGTGGTGATGATGATGACAGTGGCCTTGGTTGGCAGCAGGAGGAGGAAGGTGGTTACTCGGACGGCGCTGGGGCCTTCAGAGCTGGACCTCTGAGAAGGGCTCCTCCCCTGTGTGTGTGTGTGTGTGTGTGTGTGTGTGTGTGAGATCCCGTGTGTGCTGTGAGCATCTGCTGTGTGTTGGGGGGGTCTGTGCGGTGTGTTGTGTATGTGAGTGTGACGTGTATGTGTGATGTGTGCAGTGCTCTGGGTGTGTGTGACCGTGTGGGCTATGTGGGGTGTCCCAGTGGTCGTGTGTGAGTGGGCTGTGTGTGGGTGTGTTTGAGGGGGTGCCGATTAAGTCCCCCGAGGCATTAGTGTGGCCTACTGGAGACTCCACGCTTCTCACTTTGAGTTTTTCCTCCTGTCTCCCCTGTTTCCTGTGGCAAAGATGCCAGCTTCCCCCAAGAGAACCCTCTTGACCTTTCTGTCCCTTGGGAGGCCAAGCTCTAGGGAAGCACTAGTTCCTGCTCTTCCTGCTGGTCATTGCATCACCTGACAGAGTTAGAGAAAGGGACACAGTGTCCTCTAGGGCCGTCTTATTTTATTCTTTTTTGTACTTACTGTTCTCTTTTACCTTTTCACTGAGGTACATATAACACATAAAGTGCACGGAGTGCACAAATCTGATGGTTGTTTACATGTGTAGCCACCCCTCAGATCAAAACAGAATCCACCTCCAGCACCTCATAAAGCCCCCTTGTGCCCTTTCCCAGTCAGTATCACCCAAAGGCAACCATGATTCTAACTTCTGTCTCCGTAGATTCGTTTCGTCTGTTCTAGAACCCCGTGGTGTTTTGTGCTTGGCCGCCTTCAGTTCGCACAGTGCTTTTGAGACCCGTCCGTGTTGCCGCGTGCATCAGCATTCACATCTTTTTATTGCCTCGTAGCATCTCATTGTATGGATGTATCACAGTTTGTTTATCTGTTCTCCTGCTGACGGACATCTGGGCGGTTTCCAGTTTGGGGCTATTGCAAATAAAGCTGCTACGAACATTCTTGAACATGTCTTTTGGTGGCCATATGTAGAGCCGTCTTAATGTTGCCTGTGAGAGCATCTGACAAAGATAGAGCTTGCAGAAATCAAACAACAACAGCGAAAGCCCCAACTTACTCCAGCAGGTTTCCCAGGAAGAAGGAAGCAGTCGACTTGCTGGCCTTGACTCGGACCACTCCTCCGCCTTGGGGAGAGCGGCAGGCTGTCTGGGCTCAGACTCTGCAGCAAAACTGGCATCACCTCTGAGGACAGCGCTGTTTCCGCAGCCGGGTTTCCCAGTGTAAAAGTTACTCCTTAGGGGTAACTTGGGTAAACTGGGGTCTTTGAATGGGCCAATAGCTGCTGCAGGGTCTGTGGGCTGTGATTTGGGCTCTAACGCCAGGATTTTCCCACTGGGAGCCCTGTAAGGCTGGGTCCAGACAACTTCGAACGATGCCCCAACTCACTCCGAGGGAGCTGGGACCTGGGCAGCAGCCGGCCTGCCGCCTGACCCCGGGACACAGGGAGGGACTTCAGGGAGCGAAGAAAAGAACCAACAGGCCTGCACCTGCCCAGTGGCCCTTTCCGACGCTCTGGTTTCTGCAGCACCTACACTCTAGCCACGCTCTCCAATGGAAGCTCTGGGGTGACCCCTGCGTCCCTGGCACTCCATCCACCTGCCTGTCGGCACACCGCCACGCCCTTCCCCCAGGGCTCTCCGCAGCACTCTTCAGGGGCCCCGGGAGCATGCTTGGCCCGGAGGCAGAGCAAGCAAGAGGTGCTGGAGTTTATGTCCCCAGGGGCAGCCCCCAACCAGTGGCACAGTGGAATTGGGAGGCAGACCCTATGGCTTCCCCATCTCAGCGGGGATGGCCCTGAGGTGAAATTAACTCCCAGAGGGACTGAGCCCCGCAGCCCATGGCAGGACCTGCTCATCAGAGCGCCTGGGACCAGCTGCATGCCCACCCTGACTCCCCGCCCTGGGGCTACCTGGGACCCTTCCCACATCAGCTCTCTGCCCTTGAGTCTCTGTCTCAGGGTCTGCTCCGGGGGATCCCAAGCGAAGCAGTGCCTTTCCCCAAACCAAACACGCTCTCCGGCACATACATTCATTTTGTCTGGGAATTTTGCAAATTCCATGGTGCCTTTTGACCACCCACTCCGGGATTCAGCCAAGCCAGTGCCAGTTACCTTTGCTGTGGAGAAGTTTGAGATCGGTGGCTGACCCAGGGGAGAACAGTGATCAATAGTATTTCATTTTCAAGCTACAGTGAAGACGGACAACCCTTCTTCCCATTACTCCCCATCAGTGTTGCTCCCAGTACTGTGCATGATGGGTGTGACATTGTGGAAAGTTGCGGTGAAATGAAATCATTTAAAAATGACACCCACGGGGGGTGTGGGGAATACGGAGGTGTGAGGAGTAGGATGGGGGATGGGCATTGCTACTTAAGGAGATTCCAAGCCACTCTGTAGCCCCCGAGGAAAATGGCTTATCATGAAACACAGAGCGAGAAAGAAACGCCGAAAATTGTCTCTGCCACGATAGGTTGTTTCCTTAAAAATGAAAACAAAATCAAATAGTTTCGATCTGTTGGGGGCATAAGACTCCTGAATGAATTTTTCCTTTTGTTTTTGTTTTTCCAAAATGCGGTTGTAATGTAGGTGTGAACATCTTCAAAGGATTCTAAGATGAATTGTTAGGGGGAGAAAAATCATAATGCACAAAGCAGCAGTTTCTTTCTTGGAGAGGTATTTTTCCACATAACTGAAGAAGGGAAACAGAGGAGGAAGGTGGCGTTGGGGGCACAGAGGTATAATTAGATAGAGCATTCGATGATTTGAGTTTGAGTTTGCCGTTCTGAAAGGATAAACACGCAGACCTCTCCTTGGGGCCGGGGCGATCGGTGGTCTGCAGCACTGAGGGAGGGCAGGGTGTGAGGTTGCAGATACAGACGGTGGTCCCTCTGTGTGGAGGGCACAGATAAACTCACCCTCCAGGGACCGGGAGAGGGGCGGGTGTGTTCTGGGTTCTGAAGAACTCCCTTTGGCTTGGTTCTTTCTCCTCACCACCCGGGCACATTCAAATC
Source organism: Phocoena phocoena (assembly GCF_963924675.1). NCBI lineage: Eukaryota > Metazoa > Chordata > Mammalia > Artiodactyla > Phocoenidae > Phocoena > Phocoena phocoena. The sequence continues at coordinate 14,552,711 of NC_089240.1, read as the reverse complement.
CTTTTTTTTTTTTTTTTTTTTTTATTTTTTGCGGTACACGGGCCTCTCACTGCTGTGGCCTCTCCCGCCGCGGAGCACAGGTTCCGGACGCGCAGGCCCAGCGGCCATGGCTCACGGGCCCAGCCGCTCCGCGGCCAGTGAGATCCTCCCGGACCGGGGCACGAACCCGCGTCCCCTGCCTCGTCGGGCGGATTCTCAACCACTGCGCCACCAGGGAAGTCCACCCGGGCACATTGAGAAGCACGCAAGCCGTTGAAGCTACATTCTATTAACCTTTCCCCAGGGCTGTATTTGCCTGTGTTGATCCAGCACACCACCACACACATTTCCTAAACGTTCTGCTGTTTCACTGATTGTGGAATTAGAAGCCTCCCCTGCCTGGTAAAAGTAGGTCAGGGGAGTTCCTGACTTTGGGATGTTGCTAATAGATTTCTGAATGGCAGCGTAAGGGCGCCTGGATGTGACATTTGAGCAGAGCAGTGGTGATCACGCACTGACGATTTTGAGCTTGAGTCATTTGTTTCTCCAAAACCAATGGAGAAACCCACACAGGAGCATGTGTGGGTGAGGTCCCACAGATCGCAGGTGCTGCTGAGAAGTAAACTGGCCCTGGACTGTTCATTTAGAAGCGAAGAAGTGCTTTTATCTGCGCCTTATCTCTCCATGTCGCCTCTTCTGGGGGCTCTCTGCCATTTCCCTTTCCCATCAGCACCCCCCCCCCTCCCCGCCGAACCACGGCCACAGGAACCTTTTCTGTAACTCTTCATCTGGGGTAGCGGTAGCCTTGTGCAGGATCCCACGCTATCGGCCCTCCGTTCCCATCCTGTAAGCTCCCATGGCTTGGCCATCTCCCCTCTCTTACCTGGCCTTCTCCGGAGCTTCCTTCTTCTCTTGGTGTTTTATTCTCTTCTGATATTATTCTAGCTTTAGGATACTGTTGGCCACGCAGAAGCCATAGGAAATGGCACTGCATAGCCTTATGATACAATAGCTAAAAGCCTTTAGGTTGCCCTCAGGAAAAAAGTAAATTGAATCAAATTATTAAGACCTAGACATTGTCAAATTCACCATCTGGGCATTTCTACTGTGAAGTAATTATTTGGACAGGGCTTGCTGTGGGTGTCTCTCTTAGCTTGCTCTCTCTCCTTCTTTTTAATTTTTAATACGAACATTTTTTTGTTTAAACCACTTCTTTCTTCTAGTAGACAACGGCGATCATAATCGTGTCCAGCTAAAACGTATTGCTCGTGTGTGTTCACGTTTAATTTGAAAAATGACAACAGTGATTTCTTTGAAGTCTCATACTCACCCAGAGCTAGCCCGCCATTGGTTGCTTTAGAATCCAGAATCTCCTAGAGGAGGAGAAAGAATAAATCAACATAAAATGATGTAATAAAATCCTCTTAAATAACAACCAGGTAGTAAATTAACATATACACGACCTTTGAAATGATCATGTACAGGGAAGTCGAATGCAGCAAACAGCTGGCTGGGTGCCTGTCCTTGACTAATAGGCTGAGAGATACAGCTGCTGGAAAGATTTTTTGAGAGTGAGTTCTAAATGCAGAAAGCTGTCTTTTATGAAAAAAAAAAAAATAGAAAAAATCAGATCTTTCATTTGACAGACCCTAATTTCATTGAGATTGACAGCACTGCCTTTGTCGAGCGTACATTTAACAAATGAGATTGAACAAGCACACCACTCAGTTTCATCTAATTTAATTTGACAACCAAAGCAGGCAGGTAGAATAATGTACTTACGGGGGTGGGGGGTGGTGGTGGTGAGAAAGCTTCCTGGGGTTCAATGACAGGGCTTGCTGGATCAGGCTGAAAGTGGAGAGCTCCTCCGTCGCTTTTGTATTTTTGTTGTTTTCGTTTCCCTTTACTTCTTTAATTGATGTATAAAAAGTACATCAAGTGAGTTTATCTTAAAGGTACAACTTAATAAATGTTTGTCAATGTGTACATTTACATAGCCACCATCCAAATTAAGATATAGATCATTTCCATCCCTGCAAAAAGCTCACTTCCCAATCAGTATAAGCCCTCCTCCTGCCCGCAAGGTAACCACTACCCTGACTTCTAACAGTTTCTCAAAACAGTCGCCTGTTTCTGAACTTCACATAAAGTGTATCAGGCAGTAATGTCCTTTTGTGTCTGTTTTCTTTCACTCCGTGTGAAATTCATCCATGTTGTTGTGCGTGTCAGTAATTCACTCTCTGCTATTGCTCTGTAATATTCTGTTATGTGAAGATAGCAGCGGAGTTTATGTATTATTGATGGACATTTGGGTTATTTCCAGTTTCCCCCTTGGCTTCAGGTTTAGCTTATTTTTCTAGATAGTCTATAGAAGGGCATCCAGAAATAAGCAAGAATGATATGCCCATGGGTGAACTTGTTGCAAACTGGGAGCAAAATCTACCCACCATCCCATAAGCAAGTGTCCTGTCTCCTGAATGAAAGGACAGTCTTGGGTTATCTTCCTCCTAAGAATCAAGCCAGCTTCATGTTCTCTCATCCTATCCCCCACAGAATTGTGGGGCGAGGAGGCTGCTTCATCGCCTTGCCTCCGTTATCCCTGAGATGGAGGAAGGGGAGGTGAGCAGGGCCTGCGGCCAGTTATGACGAGACAGCTTAGCAAACAGATGGGAGGGTGGGCCTTGGGGTGGGTTTGAAAGCAGCGAGGAAGGGAGAGGAGCAGCTTCTCATCTGGAGTGCCTGTGTATCTGGCACCATGCCCACCTTCGGGCAGACTCAGGGACGTGGCTTAAATGTGGGCATCCTTCCTGATCATTCTGACACCTTCCCATTCTCTGAATCTGGGAAATAAAGAAACCATTCTCATCTCTCATAAAGAAAGCGATCAGGGACTTCCCTGGTGGCGCAGTGGATAAGAATCCGCCTGCCGACACAGGGGACACGGGTTCGAGGCCTGGTCCAGGAAGATCCCACATGCCGCGGAGGAACTGAACCTGTGAGCCGCAACTGCTGAAGCCCGGTCACCTAGAGCCCGTGCTCCGCAACAAGAGAAGCCACCGCAATGAGAAGCCCGCGCACCGCAACGAAGAGTAGCCCCCGCTCGACGCAGCTAGAGACAAGCCTACGCGCAGCAGTGAAGACCCAATGCAGGCTTAAATAAATAAATAAATAATTTAAAAAGGAAAAAAAAGAAGAAGAAGAAGAAAGTGACCAGGCAGTAGGGCTAGGGTAGGCATTTGTCGTTGGGCGGAAATGGAGCACAAAGGGTTGTCATCTTAGAAGGCCGCCCCCGCCCTCCAGCTGATGGGTAAGGCCAGCAACTGTATATACAGGTGCGGCAGGGCTGGGACCTTCTGGGCAGGGCAGCTTTGCCAGCTGGATCTGGTGATGTGGAAACGAAGGGAGAGGGTAAGCCGTTTAACAGTCTCTTTTGCCCGGGCCTGTCTCAGGGTGAGCGCTGAAAATCCCAGGTCCTGAGAAGCCCCTCAGTCCAGGATGGTTGGTCGCCCTACAAGAGGAAGACCTTTTCACTCACTTATCTGTGCATTCAGTTAACGAATAATATTGAACTTTTAGGACAGACCATGCACCTTGCAAGGTTTGGGGGTAGAGTGCTAATCAACAAGGCAGTAGTGGTGCCGGCCCCCCTTCCAGAGTACTTCCTCTAGAGGGAAAGGTGGGATTTAAAGAAGTGATTGCAGTCCAGGGCAGTGCTTGCTCTGATAGGGATAATAAGGCAATACTTTTAATTGGGAAAATCCTGGACGCTACGGAAGCAGGTGGGGAAGACAGTGCACCACTGATCCTTGAGCTCCTTTGCATATCCACAAAGTTCTTGAGCTGCTCAGAAAAGCAATTTACAGCAAACTGATGCGTTCAGAATGGCCGTGGAACAAAAAAAAAGGTGGGGCTGGGGGGTGATAAGGAAGTAGACAGATTTAGGTCTTCTTTGTGATCCTCCGAACCCGCTCAGACCCCCGGGTGTGCCTCCCTGCATTTCTCCCGCTCAGAGGGCACCTGTTGGGCGGTGCAGAGCAGGCAGTTGTGTGGTGAGATCTTGGAGTTGTCCGTGCGCGTGAATCCACACTGATGAGCATGGCCTGGTAAACCTGCTGCCGTCTTTTTGGGTCGTGTTGATAAAATATTGTGGGGAGGGGAGGGGGCAGGGATGATGTACTGGGGTTAATAATTCAGTATGTTTGGAAACAGGGCTCTAGGAGTGAAAAGTTAGTGCCAGAACAGAACAGCATGTACTTCTAAGTATGTAAAACTAATAGACATGTGTTCTTGCCTAAGAGGCCCAGTTATTGTTGGTTTAAAAAGAAAAACAGTTTAATGCATTGGAAATATATGGCAGCTGTTGTAAGATCTGAAAGGCTAGCCCAGTGCAGGTTTGTTCATTTTCCATTCATTTCACAGATATCTATTGACATATATGCCCCTGAATATTTTACTTTCCACCCAGCCATCACGTAGCACCAACAAAAAAGTCCCCCAGGGCTTCCCTGGTGGCGCAGTGGTTGAGAGTCCGCCTGCCGATGCGGGGGACACGGGTTCGTGCCCCGGTCCGGGAAGGTTCCCACACGCCGCGGAGCGGCTGGGCCCGTGAGCCGTGGCCGCTGAGCCTGCGCGTCGGGAGCCTGCGCGTCGGGAGCCTGCGCTCCGCAACGGGAGAGGCCACAACAGTGAGAGGGCCCGCGTACCAAAAAAAAAAAAAAAAAAAAAATCCCCCCGATGAAAGCCCTTACCTCCATGAGAAGAAGGTCCAAACATTTAGTCCATCGTCAAAGACATAGCCAAGCAGGATGGGTCTTGAATCTCAGAGTCTCTTTCTTATATTTCTCAGCCTAGACGGTGTGAGTGGTGTTTCTGTAAGGTGTGTGCTTTTATTGGTGTCTCTAGAAAAGATAGGGGTGGAGGATTTTTTCTAGAGGGGAACTTTCATCGTGCGTTAGCACAGATCTGTGGGGTGAGGGTTTGTTTTTTTCTTTTGTTTCATTTGTTTCGCTTCTTGCCCTGCCTTTACCACTGTGCAGTTAAAGCAAGTCCTTCCAAACGATTTTTCTTTTCTATCACGTGGGAAGCAGTGTACCACCCACCTGCTCTGAGTAGTGACCCTTGGGGGTTCCCAATTATCATGCAGCCCTTTGCCGTCGAGCTGTGGCGGGTTAGGGAGGGACCATGACGCCCTCCCCTAGATGACCTCCGAGCTTTCCTCCGAAAGGAAGCAATAATGGAGACTTAGCCATGAGGAACGAAGCGCCTCTTTCCTTTACAGTTTGACGATGCCTTCCTTTGTAGCTAGTTCAGCACACTTGTCCTGATTTATGAGTTTTTGCCATCTGGTTTATTTCTCTTGTTGTTTTGTATTGTTTTAAATACGCCCAAGGCCATCTTTGAGTCTTTTCTTTAAAAAATACAAATTGAAAAAGCAAATCATAGGAGTGTCATTTGAAGGTTAGGGATGAAAGAGAAGTTTAAATAGGACTCAGATCTTCCCTGTGAAGTTCAGTAGCTAAAAATAAAGTTCTTTTTACTTTGTTGATTATGTAATAGAACACATTCTCAGATGTGAACGCTATGGAATGTCTCAGTTGTTCAGAGAATTCTTGTCTCGGTTTTCTTAAACAGAGGTGCAAGCGTTCTATCAAACAATTGAATTCATTCACTTGGTGATTGAGCACCTATTGGGTGGAAGCCACTGTCGAGGATCACTTTGTGATGCCGATGAGTTTTGTTTAACCAGAGGCAGGACTTGGTTTTTGTTTGGTCTAACCTCAGTTTTCATTCTCTTGAACTAGGTTACTCTCTCTAAAGAAAAACTTGTTCCAGGAGGGAGTTAAGGAGGTAGATAGACCTTTTGTAAGAGGAAAGGGTGCAGTTGGGTGGGGGCAGTCTTCATTTTTAACAGAGAAGGTTCTCTGGGTGCTGTGTGCTGCGTTTTGGGGTGACCTGGATAGCTATGTTTAAACCATGTTATTATTAAAAACAGCAGTTCTGGCTTTCCCAGACAAAGAAATTCTGAGACAATTTTGGAAATACATTCACAAGAGCAGAATTCATAAGTGGAACTGTACGGCCGTCATCTGCACTGTTTAGACATAAAGTTGGATGAGCAAAGGGGGAATTTTACAAGTATGGATTCAAAGCTTTTAAATGAACTTGCCTAATTGGTAGTAGTGATGTAGAGCATCTTGCTGGAAGGAAAACAAATCCCGTATCTAAAAATGTTCTCTTTGATGTAAAAGCAAACGCAGCTTCAAACAATGCTCGGGAAGTATCTTGGTTAAGGATTTTGAAAGTGATTTAAGGATCGTGGTTTAATGCCTGGCACTCGGTCAGTTGCCTCACACAATTTAGAAACCTCATCAAGAGGTTCCCAAATCCAATCGACTGACCTTAGAATCACCTGGCGGGAGTTTGGGACCTGCACATTTCCGGACCCCGTCCGATGTACTGGGCGGCCAGGCACGTGAGGGTCACATAGAGAATCTGTATGCTCAGAGGGCTCTCCTGGGGATGTTGACGATTAGCCCAATTTGAGAACTGCTGGCCTCGTCCATTCCTCTGGACAGGATCCTATCCGTACCATCCCAGACAATTTTTTGCCACACAGCTGGCCATGAAATGGCATCTCTGCAAATGCCATTGACCCTGGATTATACGTTCGTTCATTCATTAGCTGAAGCCCAATTTTAAAATCCAATGAACTATATGATTCCTTTAAATGACTTTGAATCAAGCCCCATACAGGGCTTCTCAAGGTTTATTTTTGTTTGTTACCATTGTGCTGAGTACCCAGGACATCTGACTGCTCCTGGGTTGGTGGGCGAGAGATATAAATGGCTTTCGGATCCCTCGGGTGTCGGGATGGTTAAAAGGATAAATGGTGATAGTTGGCTAGGGAGCGAACAAACGTTTGACGAGGCTCTACTCTCATCTACACGGTGTGAGGCCCTTTACAGCATCCCCTGCTGACCCGCGCAGCATCTTTCCGGGGGTGTCGGGACCCCCACTTCACAAGTGGGTGAGGTGGGGTGATGATCCGGAGCTCAGGGGCACCGACAGCATTGAAGCCGGGCCTTCGGGATTCACCCCGGCCTAGTTCCCCCCACTCTCTCCAAGCCCAGGTCTGCCTCTGCACTTTCTTCTTGCTGTCATCTGTAAAGAGCGTTTTAAGTCATCTGTGGCTCTGCCCTGGGGTCCAGCTTGGAGATCTTGTTCAGCCCCAGCTGGGCTCCTGAAGGTCCACTGGCTTCTCAAGAGACCGTCATCATTTCTTTGGAGGAACGGCACGTTCTGTTCTGATTTGGCATGTTTGAGGGCCATCAGGGGTAGGACTGTTCGTTTCTGAATTATACATAGGCTGCCCTTCAGCTCTAGAATGTAATTAAGAAAAAGGGCTCGAGGAATACCAGGTTCCAAGCCAAGAGTCTTACGAAGCTGCCAAAGGAAGTGGATATTAGCAGCCTCTGCTGTGTGCCGGGTGGGCCGGGCTGCTCTTAGCTTCTCAGCAGGAGGGAGCGGCTGCGGGGCCAGGAGACGGCAGAGAGGAGGGCCCGGGGCGGAGGGTGGGGGGCGGCGCTGGCCTTCTGCCCTTCAGACTCGGTAGAGGTGAAGCAGGACCCAGGCGGCATTTCTCAGGGATTCCCGGATGGGCGTCCCCTTGCTGGCCTTGCCGCCGTGTTCGTGAGTTTTCTGAAAGGTGGTCTCTGGATCAGCAGGGTCGCTCCCCCTTGGCACTGTGGACGTGGACCAGGTCTGTCTTTGTTGTAGGGCCCGCCCTGTGCGCTGTAGGATGTTTCGGCAGCATCCGTGGCCTCCACTCCCTAGATGCCTTAGCACCCTCCTCTCACAAGTTGCGACAACAAAAAATGTCTCCAGACATTGCCAGATGTCCCCTTGGCAGCAGGGACAGAATCACACCAGGTTGAGACTCGCTGGCCGAGACCTAGAGTAGAAATAGGAAAGGAGGAAGAGATCTGCTGTGGGGGGCAGGGGGCCCCCAAATTCCATCTCCCCACCTTCCCTCAGGCATATAAACCCTGCACCACCCAGGTTCCCTTAAGGGGTAGGTAAGCCTCCAACTTTCCCACCTCCCCTTTCTCCTTGCTGCCCTCCCTCCCACCTGTCCTTGGTACACAGTGCTGTGGCCCCAGTTCAAATCCTAGCTCTGCCACCGAGCAGCAAGTCCCCTGTTCTCTTCATGCCACTGTTTCCTCATCCCTAGTGATAATAACAGCGTCTCCCTTGTGGGGTTGTTGGTGAGGATTGGATGCTTATAAGCATTTAGAAGAGTACCAGCACATAATGAGCACTTTGTGTAAGTGTTCTGTAAATAAAACATAAATAATCTGGACGCAGAACCTCCGTTAAATACAGCCATTCAACAAATGTTTATTCGGTGTTGAACAAGGCCCCACCCCTACCTTCCAGGTGCTCAGAGTTTGGCCATGAGCCAACAGTAACTTCGGTGTGTTAAGCCAGTAAGTAAATTAGTGAGAAGCACTGCCCTGGCCATTGCTCTCCTATATAGTCCCCAAGGAAAGCCCTCGGTATCCCAGTGGACACACCATCCGGCCTTAGCACCCCACGCGGTGCTTCTTGTTTATCATAAGCGGAACCCTAGTTCACCTTGCCGTCAGCTCAACTCTCCGTCTGACAGCGACTCAACTCTGTATAGCTTCAGCTATGGCCAAAATACATGGAACCCACTATTCAAAATTTAGCGGCACCTCTCTGAAGAATTTGAGGTATTCCAGTCGTTAGGTGCACTGGTTGGGAACACTGTCCTCCCTCCCTCCCTCTCTCCTTCCCTCTTTCTTCCGCTCCCTTCCTTGCTCCAAGTAGCCACTGAGCACTGTCTATAGACCGAGTGTTATTCCAGGTGCTGGGGATACTGCGATGAACATGGCAGATGAAGAGCTCACCTTCCAGACGGAATGGAGGAGACAGACTATAAATAGTAAATCAAGGGGAAAAAAGATAACTTGCAAATGCTGAAGGAGAGACACATAGAAGTTGATGTGAGACAGAACAGCTGGGATGAAGTTGGGGGCTTACAGATGGTCATAGAATCTTCTCTGACGAGACTGGTTTTCAGACTTAAAGCCTGACCAGGAACCAGCTGTGAGAAGGACATTCCAAGCCGAGGAAACGGCCAGGGCAAAGGCCCTGAGGCAGGAAAGAGTGTGGTGGTTCTAAGAAAAGAAGTATTCTGATGGAGGAGGAAAGTGATAGGAGCAGAGGTTGGAAAGGGGTAAAGTGGGGCCAGTCTCATAGGGCTTTGTAGGACTCGGCTTTTTGTTTCAAGTCCAGTGAGAAGCCAGTGAGCTGAGTAAAGCACTCTGATTTATGTTTGAAAAGAAGGAAGGAATGGCCAACCGTGTGGAACGCTATAGAGATGAGTAACATGAGGGCTGACTCAGTGGATCTGGCCACGTGGTCAACATGACGTAATGAGAACTATTGCAGCGGAGAAGTAGACGGCAGGTGCGCCCTCTGTCTTTTGGTTTTAGAACATACAGTCTCACCAAGGAATAGGCATTTGCGTTGCAAGGGATCAATAATTTGATAACAGTCCTTAACACTGCTTTGGTCAGCTTTCACGGAGTTAATTTGGCTTCAGTTCTCTCAACTAACAGCAATGGTCACAATGATGGTGGTGGTGGTGATGTCATCCTTGGTGTCCATGACGTCACCAAGTGCCTGCCGTCAACCTCTTCGGTGTTTCCAGTTGCGGGACAGTGCAAGCCCAGCCACAAACAGCCTCTGGGCCTCTGGGCGATCCATGACCCAGGTTCATTGCAGAATGGCTGCCCGAGGCTGGGGGCTGCCTGTGACATGGGAGAACTACGCAGGCCCCTCCTAGGTGGGCCACGCAGGGCTCAGAGTGGTGGCCTGAGCCTCCAGTGCCATGTTCTGACAGCTGTCCTCTGTATGGCCTTTCACTTCTAAAGTCCACCCACCTCTGTAACCTTGCCTGAACTTTTAAGCCCAAGAATTGTAGGAAATCCCTCAGGATAAATCCTCAAAGAGGCATTTGACAAAGCATATATAAACTTACACTTGCTGAAAAGTGACTGTAGAAAAAAGTATGTTTAGCCCAAGCTTAAATATGACCGTGCTTTTTCTGCGGTCTCCCGCAGCATTTTGGAACCCTGACATTTTTCCTGACTGATCGTTCCCTTTGATTTTTTTTTTTCCTCCACTGCTTTGATTTTGTAACACAAGAATAATATTTTTTCTGGACTAAACTTCTTATAAGTGGTCTTACCCGGGGAATGTTTTTAAATTTAAAGATGATTCTATTTTTTCTTAAGTACCAAGAAGTACGTACACATACAAACACATTTAATGGCTTCAGATGGGATGGTTTGACTTTTTAAAGGCATATTTGCAAGAGTTCTTCTTGATTCCAGCTCCTGATTCACAGTTTCATTATTTTAACGCTGTTGCACACACAGTGTAGAAGATCCCTCATCACCTGCCCGGTAGAGGTTCCGTCCCGAGGGGCGGACCTTGGTTCTGGACAAACGGATTCACCCTCATGTATAGTGCCTTCAAGACGAACTCAAAGGCGAACCCATCCTGTCTTCAGAGGGGGAAGGTTTTTGACTTCCTCAAGGCAAATACCCATCTTCAGTGTGTTAGACAAGGCTTCAGAAAGCCAACACCTTTGTCTTTACCGCCTGGCAGGACTGGGTCCCGTCAGTAACCACTTGGGGGCACATTTTGTAGTTAACCCGTCCTGGGGTTGGGGAGGGGCTGAGAGGGGCCCGCTCTGCTCACAGTCTAACATTGGGCCCTGCCTTCCTGTGATTTTTTGTTTTTAATAGCCTAGGTGACTAGCTGCTGGGTTTCTGTAATCTCTCTCCTATCTGGGAGAACCTCTCTTGTGCTTACTCCTCTGAGCTCTGGGGGTCTAGGCTGAGTTCTTATCTGAAAGTCTGTGCAAATCTCAATCCCTCATGAAAGAAAAAAAAACACTGGCCTTGCCTGAGGGTGCCCTTTTCCCACCTTCCCACGGAAGTGGAATGTCAAGAGCATGGGCACCCTGGACTCTCCACTCTTCCTGTTCTGTTGCCCACGGATCTCTCTTTAATCAGAACTGCAGGCCCTTGGGAGAAAATCCAGCCCGGGCCTTCATTGCCTTGGGGTGATGCCAAGAAGTAGATTTTCTGGGTCAGTGGGTATGAATGCTTTTAAACTGCCCTCCAGAAAGGTTTTAACCAAGTTTTCTTCCATATCAGCAGACATTTGCTATGGTACAGTATCCACTCATTCATTCACGCATCCATCCATGTGTCTGTTCACTCAGGGATTCCTCACCAAGACGGTGTCCCAGGCACTGTGGACTCATACACAAATACTAATCAGCTCCTGCCCTGGATGGGCTGGTGGGTTTTCTCTGTCTCTGTGATGAGAATTGAGACTGTGTGTCTGGGCCTCCTGAGGACTGACCAGGAAAAGCGCTCGTTCGTGTTGGGGCGTGGGTGGGCAGCCCTGAAGGTGGGGTCCTCGCCCCTGACTGCACATTCTCATCACCTAAGGAGCTCTAACAGATCCTGACGCCCGGGCCGACCGTGGAAGATACTGATTTCATTGGTCTGGGATGTGGCCTGGGTATCTGGATCTTTCAAAGCTCCCCAGCCGAGTCTCGTGTGCAGCCCGAGTTGATTCCTCCTCCACACTCTTCATCCCGGAGAGTCTGGCCTAATGAAAGCCCTCCATCAGGTCCCTACTGCCTCTGCTCTCGACCTTGCACTTGTCACTTCAGACTTAACGGCAGTTACCGTTCCCTTGCACACCTTGCCCACCGTGGCCAGCGCCATGCCAGGCTTAAAACTGCCGAGAAGCAAAGTCACCTTCTTTTCATCTCATTCATTGCTTACTTACAGTTTAACATGAAATGCTCCCCTCATTTATTTAGTGTCCCACAGTGAGGGTCCTTTGGCTCCCTGTCCTTATTATAATAATAGCTCGCCCCTATTGAGCGCTTACTGTGTGCCAGGAACTGTTCTAAGTGTTTTGCATGGTAACCCGCTCACTCCCTTTCACAACCCTGCAACACAGGTACTGCTCTGACCCCCATTGTACAGATGAGTAAACTGAGGCATAGAGAGGCTCAGGAATTGCTCCTGCACCCACAGCCGGTCTGTGGCTGAGCTGGGCATCTCCAACCCATTTCATTAAGTGAGGCTCTTCTCCACCAGTCGGAAGGGACTGTCTTGGATTACTTATGCTTCAGCATTGTATTTTCTTTCTCCAGTTGGAGCTTCGGGGTGTGAGTGAGGGTACACCTGTGAGGTCTACCAGCGTCCCGATTCTTCCACAGTGGCAAAGAATGGCTTAGCGCAGAGAGCTTAGCAAGGGAATCATTCAACAGCTTCTCGGCCAAAAGTCTGAGTCACTTTAGTTGCATCCACCCTGGAGACACAGCTTAAGTAACTAAAAGCAGACGGTTCTTACCTGCGCCAAAAGATGTCAGGCCCTTCTGCCATTAGCGCCCTCACATCTGTGTACTTTCAGGATTGTCCTCACAAGAAAAATGAGAGGCAGGGAAAAGCCTGGGCATGATTCCGAAACAGCCTGAATTTGTCTCTTTGAAAATACGTAGAGCTTCTCATCTGCTTATTCTCCCGGGAGAAGTCAGAGGCTCTCGGAAGTCAGTAATTGTGATCTCTTGAGTCATAATTTCTGCAGTTGTATTGGAGCTCAGTGTGGGGACACAGGATGGAAACAGCACGTGGGTCTGTTGCCACAGAAGAGTCGCAGAGTGGAGGGGCTGAAATCTCCTCCTAGAAGGAAGGGATTAGCCGGTCAACGAGGAAAACAGATTTGAGAAATCCATTTACCCTGAAGGTTTAATAGGGAACGCAGGTCAGACTGACTCCAGTGTCTTTAGTCACGGCGCTCCGTCCCGGTTTTATCTTGTACCCGGCTCAGACTTTCAAAAGAAAAGGGTAGGTGAGCCTTTAAACTCTCTGACCTTAATATTACCATCCATATTTTAGGAGTAAGAATTTTTATGTGTTGAACCGAAGGGATGGCATTAAAACACATGTAAAAGTATTAATCTACTACTTGTATATTTCTCACTTATTTGTAGATTATTAAGAAAAATTCTTTGTCCTGCTTATGTGATCATAGCACCCACCTCAGATTTCAGAGAACATCACCAGCGTATCCTTGATTTTTCTCTTGAGAATATCACCCATGACAAGAAAATACCTTGGAAATATTCACGTGGATTTTGACATGGCCCTTAAGGCCATTAAAAAATGTCAGAACCCTAATAATCTTTTTTGCAATAAAGAACTTCTGGTTGGAAGAACACCATTTCAATATGCTACTTGTCAGCTCATTACCTGAAAGCCGCTTGGAGGCATTTGAGGGCCCAGAGGAGCAGTGCGTTGTCAGGAACCATCGCCTTGAACAGAGGGGACTTGGAATTCGAGCCATAATCTTGTCCCCGGATGTGTGGCCTGGGGCAGGTCGCCTTTTCTCTACCTTTGTTTCCTCATCTGCAAAATGGCTTATACTAGGTAGTCTTTGTGAAATGAAAAGTAGGTGGCCCTCCTCTGTCTCCCTGTCTCTGTCTCTCTCCGTCTCTCTGTGTCTCTCCCTCTCCTCTCTCTCCCCCACCCCATTCCCCTGTGTCACTAACCCTGATTTACTTTCTTCTTAGCACTTAGCCCCATCAGAAAGTATAATAAGACACTCTGATGCTGGTGCAGGGGTAAACAAAGGAACGGAGAGAATAAAAAGTCCAGAAACAGACCCACGTGTTGTTGAGTGGACCATGCCTTCATGAGTGTTTATTTTGTTATTTTAAATGTCATAATATTAAAAATAAAACAAATGAAAAACAAGGGAAGCCGTGCATGGAACAGTGTTATGAACCAAAGACGATGACTGCACAAATTCTGTGTACCTGCGGTCCAGAGATTTAAAAATGAATGCTAATTCGTCTGGAGGAGGTCTCTGCTCCAGTCGAGAGTTTGGCAGTAGGCGTTATTTTCCCCATTTCACAGGCAGGGAAACTGCAGCTCAGAGAGGCTGAGTCACTTGCCCAAGGCCTCAGAGTTCTGAAGGGGCAGAGCCAAGGGGTCGGCTGGCAGGCCTGATTCACAAGCTCATGCCTGTGCCAGTATGTCAAAAAGCCGCCCTGGGCTATTTGAGGGCTGAACACCACGGCGAATGGGCGAGACTGCTGTGGTCTCTTACTAGGGAAATAGAAGATGCCTCTCCCCCGTGCAAAATAGATCTTCGCCCTTAACGAACTTCCAACTTTACCGCTCCTGCCCAGGCTTTTCTGGGTGCCCCACCCCAGAGACCCTTGGAGGGGGTCTCGGTAGCAGCACTTTGAAGCTTCTCCCACAGGGCCCCTCAGTCGGGCAGCAGTTGTGCAAAGACCAACACGTTTTGGCTTTTGCTTGCCTTAATACTCCCTCCCTTTCCCAAACACAAAAATATTGGCATTTCCTGGAAAGTGGTTTTGGCTCAAAGCCTGATAGCGATCCCACACTCTTGGGCCAGCTTCCTTCGGGGCCTCTGTTCTTTTATTTCATTGAGCATTTGTTTGGAGGCTGAGGCTGCGTCCTTTCGATTGTACCTGGGATAAAGGGCCCCTGGCAGGTGCCCTGGGGGTAACCTACTCCCCCTCACTAGCAGAATCCTCTGCTCCGTCTTACCTCCCTTCACTATGCTCAGAATTGGTCAAAACTCACCATGTGCGCACACAGAACCATTTGGGGTGGTTTTTTCTTTTTTGCAGTTTGATAGTATTTTCAGTGTCTAGTTTCTTAAATCAAGGGACAATTAACATAAAGTCAAATGATTCTTAAGTGGCCAGATACGTCAGCGTTGACTATTGTGTGCATCTGTGTAACCACCGCCTGAAAAAGGCTATAAAAATTTCCATCACCCCAGAAAAGTCCTTCCCCCTCCCCACTCCCCAGAGTAACCACTTTCTGATTCCTATCATTATACATTTTTTGGCTTGCTTTTGAATTGTGTCAATGAAACCTTATAGCGTGTACACTTTTGTATCTGGCTTCTTTTGCTCAAGACAGTGTTTTCGAAACATCGATGTCATTGCTCGTGGCAGGCGTCCTCTGCTTTTTATTGCCAAGTAGAGGTCCACCGTGTGGGTGTTGCCCATTGTGTTTATCCATTCACCTGTTGACAGACATTTGGGTTGTTTCCAGTTTGTGGCTCTTATGACCAGACTGCTATGAACATCTGTACGCGAGTCTTTTGTGAATATATGTTTTCATTTCTCTTGGGAGGATACCTCAGAGTGGAATTGCTCGGCCTGAGGATGGGCAGTTGTTTAACCTCATTAGAAACCGCCGGACGGTTCTCCACAGTGGCTGCGCCGTTTTACCAACAGTGTAGGAGCGTTCCAGTTGCTCCGTGTCCTTACCAACTTTTGGTGTTACGGTCTTTCTCATTTTAGTCATTCTAATGGATGTGATATGATCCTTTAGGTTTTTCTTTTAGAGGACATTTTTAAGAATTTTCAAGCATGTCAGTCAATGCCAGCTCAGACACTGAAAAGATCCTGTGGAGGGGAAGCGAAGCGTTACATTTTTATGGTGCGGAGGTTTCTGTTTATCATCCCTGTCCGTGAAGCG
Source organism: Phocoena phocoena (assembly GCF_963924675.1). Lineage (NCBI taxonomy): Eukaryota > Metazoa > Chordata > Mammalia > Artiodactyla > Phocoenidae > Phocoena > Phocoena phocoena. The sequence continues at coordinate 14,537,091 of NC_089240.1, read as the reverse complement.
GAGTCTTTCCAGCCCTGAGGGCTGTCTACAGACTGCCGCAGGGCAAGCTCAAGGCCAGAGCCCCAGTGGGGGGGGGGGGGGGGGGGAAGGCAGGGCAAAGCAAGAGGCAGGCCAGGAGTCAGAGTGGAGGAGGGAGGGGGCTCCCGCGAGGGGAGCTCAGAATGCCAACATGACAACCTCAGGGGGACAGATCGTGCCCCACGCGCGCACTCACACACAGACGCTGAGGATCTAAGCTTTAAGTAGCCAGCAGGCACAGGCCAGTTCACAATCCTGCTGTCTTTTCAGCTTCTGTGATCACACATGGTATGAAAGCTCCACGCAACGGGGATATGACATTTCCGATTTCTTACCTTGTAGTTGGCCTGGGCAACTGGAAATCCTCCAAAACCAGTTGCCAGGCATGGGACCACTTAGGTGGCGAGCGTCGGAACCATCCCTGGGGGTGCTGGTTACAGCCTTCCTGATTTCTCCAACCCTACGAGGGTGGGGAGCGCCTCTCAAATACTTCAATCTGTGTATCTTGACTATCACTAATTTTACCCATTTCTAACTCATCACGCTAATAAGCAAGCCACCCATTTTACCACCAAAAGAACATTTCTAATATCCCCTGTGCTCTGCTAGCCAGGCTTCAGGTATTACTAGAGACGAAGGGATAGCTAGAACTCCTCCGGTAGCAGCCCAGGGTTGGGCCTCCCTGGTCTGAACTTGAGCTCACACCTCCCCACAACCCGGGGGGAGTGTGTTGATGACAACGCTGGCTGACTGACTGCGTTAGGGCTTCACTTAAGTTAAGTCACGGGCAGGAAATGTCCCAGTGTAGGTGAGGGTGCCCGTACTGTGTAGAAAGTTTGCTCCAGTGTGGCAATGCCCCAGAGGCTTTAGACGGATGCGTACTTTGGAGAGAAACCCAGAAAGAGGGCAGTAATGTCAAACATCGCACGAGAGCCTGCGAGTAGTGAAACATGTGTTTGGTGGAGGGGAGGATACTTTCGAAAGGGCAGTCTTTGCCTGGATAATCAATGATGTAGGGCACCAAGGGAAAGCTGGCCGAGCCCCTTGAAGCATGGATGGTGGACCTGCCCGAAAGGAAGATGCACAGGGACCTTTCCTATAAAGAATCCCGTGTGCCTGGGGAAAGGGCAGAAGTCCCAGGCCTCCCTGCTCTTCAAACCAGCAAAGCATCAAAGGGTACAGAGAGAGAAGGGGGTGTTATGGTCCTAGCAGCTTCCTCTGGCCAGATGCCAGGCCCGCCAGCTTCCTGGGTCTGTTTGTCTGCGTTGAGCCAGGGCCCCGCTGCTTCTCCCTCCCACACCCCTACCCACTCGCACGGGTGGGCCCCTGGGGGTCTCCAGGGCGGAAGGATGCTAAAAGTCTGGCCTTCTCTGCTCTCTGATGGCAGCTCCACTCCCCCTGGCCTCTCCCGACCCCGCCGGCTCTGTGAATGCCAAGGAAATGGACTCTTTCAGTGGAGACTTACGCAGGAACCAAGCAAAGAATGGTCCCGAACCCATGTTCATAAATCGATTGAAGTCAGGAAGAACAGCCACGGGAGTCAGTGCTTTCAGTGCAGAAAAGTTTGCACGTGGAGGCTCCGAACTGGGCTCTGAGCACTTGGGTGGCTCCTGCCGTTCTGGTTTTCAGCCAGTGGGGCGGGGTTCGAGTTGCTCGGAGGCTGCAAGTCTGCCTGCCCCCAGCACCCGCTGTGTACAGAGCCGTCCGTCCCGGGGAGCACGGTGTCGGGTAAGGTGATGCTAGCGGCTGTTCTGAACAAGTCGAATGTGTATCGCGGCTCAAGCGCAGCAGAAGTTTGCTCCTTCCTCACATAAAGCCCAAAGTGGGTGTTCCCAATGGCCGGTCGCCCTCCACCGAGCCGTGAGTCGGGTGTGCAGATTCCATCTTGTGGCTCCACTGTCTGCATCAGGTGGCTTCCAGGAGGTCCCTGTGCGTCAAGCTGAGGGGAGGAGAAAGAGGTTGGAGCATCGTGTGTGGAAGGTTGGTAGCAGCCGGTCCTGGAAGTGCTGTACGTCACTTCCACCCACATTCTGTTTGCTAGAACTCAGGTGCGTGGCCACACCAAACTACCAGGGAGGCTGGGAAACGTAGTCCAGGCAGATGAAGAGATGGGTATGGCGAACAGCTGGCCAGTTGGCCGCAGATGACATCCTTTTCTGGGAAGGGTGGGAATGAACCCTTACCTGGGATTCGTTGAGGTTTAGGAAGAGAGAGCTGTCCTTCAGGGGCCAGGGGTGGCTGGTGCAGGGGCAGTGGTGGAGCGGGGAGCTCAGGTTGAGGCCTGCCGCAGGGGCAGAAGCAGGCCAGGGAGTTCTAAGCTCTGGTCGGAGGCAAGAAGACACTCCCCCTTCGCCACCCTCAGCAGCCCCCCCACATGGGGCCCTCTCTTCCCCTCTCCCGTCCCCCAGACCTGCCTTCCCTGCAATGTGTCCTTCACATTCTTGGAAAGCTCTGTCCCTTCCTCGCATCAGAGCAACCATTCCCCGGGGATTCACAGCTCAGTTTGTGGGGGAAAAAGAAAAGGGAACAAACCAATTCAAACCAAGGTGGTACTGATGTGCTGGGGCTGCTGAGAAAGTGGACGAGAAAATGAATGTGAAATGCCTAGCGGGGCACCTGGCACATAATAAGCAAATGCCTAGTAAATAGCTTATTATTCTCATCTTGTGAGTGTGAGTGTGTGAGTGTGTGTGTGGGGGGGGGGGGTGAGGGGAGAGCTAGCTAAGTCCCGCAAATTAATCTACTCACTCTTTTCCTCCCTATCTAATGGTCTCATGACTGAATCATGACCTTCTGTTCAGCAGGGCCTGTGGAAACATCAAAATTGTGTTGGTTGAGTCAGCAATCCTTTGGCGCACGGGTTCATTGCCGAAGGGCAACTTTTAACCCCCTTTGGAGGAGCCAGACACGCCTCTCATGTTCACAGCACCCTGTCTCTCCCTCAGACCCTCCCCAGGCCCGGGCCCCGGGCTCCACACCTTTCCTCTGGTGCCTTTCCTCCTGCTTCTGGACCGCCTGCCCCGCTCATTCCACCACCTCCTCTACTGAAATCCTGCCCCGTGGCAAGACCCGGTTCACATTGTCACTTCTGGGAGTAAAGGTTGAATGACTGGAGCTCAGGGGTGGAGCAGGTGAGGACAAAGGAGAATTAGCATGGATCCTGGTTTGGGGACCACCTTGAGTGTTAGAGGGACGACAGGCGGACTCATTCGAATCTGCCTGCCCACCGTGGGGTGTATGCATGTGTGTGTGTGAACACACGTTCCAGAACTCTTCCCTGAAAGAAAATAGGAAATAACACCTATAATCTTCATCGTCGACTAGCCAGGTGTTACACTGCAGCTTTTCCCCCCCATGCAGCACCCGTGCGTCGTTTATGCCATATTAGCTGCGACCACGACACTTGCTTTACGAGAAATATAGTGCATTTCTAGAATTTCCAAAGACTCACCGACCCAAAGATTCTGCAGAGTGTCTTGTTCTGTTCTTGAGAGAGCTTGTCTCCGGGCAGAGGGGTGCTTCTGACAAAACAGAATTCCAGAAAGAAGGCTCCCTGTTGAAAAGACGAGCATTCTCCGCCCTCTTCCTGCATTGTCTGTGTACTTCTCAGGTCGAGGTTACTATTATTATTATTATTTTTAGGCGGTATGCAGCTGATGAAGTGAAGTGGCATTTGTTTATTTATTGTTTTTTGGGCCCTGAGTTGGAACACAAGATCACTAGAAGAGAAACTCCCTCTGTGACTCATCCCAGGAACATCTTGCATTCCAGCCAGCACAAATATGATTAAAAGAACCTTCTTGAGGGCCCAAATTATATTCTAGCAAAGGAGCACATTAGCCAAGCTGAGCATCTCTGGAACATTTTGCTTTTGGAAAGGGAGCTGTCTCTGGCCTCGTCGTGTGCCTGACTCTTTATGAGATCTCAAGGCACACTTCTAGCAGATCCCTCTGTGGCTTGGAGATTGTTACCATAACAGAGTGTCTTCTTCACAGGGCTCATAGAAAGTGCCAGCAGTTGGGGAAACACCTGGTCATGGTGGCCTGAGCTGGTGACATTTGAGTCGTCACATAATAAGCACTAGAACTTTCCAGGGCATGGCTGGTGTAGCAGACATGGTTGACATCCTGTCCCCGTGCCCTCTCAGGGTGACCCCTGTACTCCAGAGGCTGCTCACTGAAAATACCTGTGGTTTTCCCTCAGGTTTTTTTTTCTTAGTCTCAGGAGTGCACTAGGCCCGCGTGTTGGGCTGGCTGGAAGTGCCAAGGAATTAACACATCGTCCAGGAGCAGCCCTTGACGTCTGATGGTTGGGGGTTGGTGAATAAATGCCCCACCTCCCAGGCAGGTGTTCTCCACTGTCTCCCAGCGTTACCTGTGACCAGCTGAGCCCCCGTTGCCCGCGGTGGTAACTAACTTGATAAGTTGGCTTCTTTCCTTTCCAAGTCTCACTGCTTCACTTCTCTGCTGGTGTTTTCTAGATCTTCTGCCAAAGAAACTTCTTGCAGTCAAGCCAGTCTGTGGAGGAGCCCAAACTAAGATAAGGAGCCAGTTGGGAACATCAAAACCCAACAGCTTCCCCCCCCCCGCTTACCGTGTCTGCCACAGTTGGTGGTCGTTAGGCTTCCACCGTGGCTGTGACATTGCAGTAGCATGTGTGCATGGGTGTGCAGTCCTTTGAGACCCCTGACCTCTGCAGAGAAACCTGGTGAGACAGAGACCAGGGCTGGAGGAGGTAGCCAGTTCAGTAACAGGGCCCTGAAGAATTGACTCGCATTCACTTCCTCTGTAAGCTCTGAAGGCTTAAAGGTTGAGGCCATGTCCCATCCCCTTTTTGCATGTCAAGTGCCTTTTAATGGAGCCAGCAAACTTGGACGTAGTTGTAGGCTCTCGTCTCTGTGGAGGGATTTCAAGATAAGTAAGATTTCTCCCTTTGGTTGGTATCTGAAATCGCTCAGTTAGGATTTCATTTCTTCGTCCATAACATTATCACTGACTGAATTCAGTTTATTATACCAATAAAGGAAACATAATTCTTGAACCTATTAGTCATAGACCTCATTGAGAATGAGTTTATCAGCTCCATTCTGGAACACCCAATTCTGGTAGAGGAAACCCAATTCTGACTGCCCAAGGAGAGGCTGAGAGGTAAGCAAAGACAAAGATCAGACACCAAAAGAAGACTAATCTATGTTGTTTTCTACGACTGACGAGTCAAGTCATAAGTGAATGTGCTTGGTGGTTTTAAAAGCATGGGAGAAGCTTTCCCCGAATTCGGATCACCTTTCTCGTGTACCTCTAGTGCTGGTGAACAATTTCCTATTTTCCCTCATTCTGCTGGGAAGCTCCACTCCCGCCTCTCCCTCCACCACGCTGCACAGCAACCAAGTGGTTGTAGCTCAACAGCGATCCCTTTTGGGCAGCTGAATAAAGGTCATTCCGCGCTTTTCTCACCGCTTTCCTCAGTTTCTGGGTTTTCTCTCTTCCAGCTGAGCAACCTTCTTTCCTGCAACTCTTGCCCAGTTATCTCAGAAAATTCTTCTGCTTTCTCTCTCCCTCTTGTCCTTACCCAATTGCTCTCCTCTTCCACCCCTCCCTTGTTTTTGAGAAAATGCCCCTAATCTTGCAGCTAGGCAGGAGAGGAGAGAGCTATTCAGGCCCTTCTGTCACGGAGAAAGAAAACTGTAGGATCTGAAGTGAAATGACGCATCACAGCCAATCAGCTATAACTTTGGAACTTTACAAATGCTCATGAGTCCATATTCCAGATACAAAAGGCTCTGGCCACCTCTTCTTTCTCCCCCAGCCTCCCAGCCTGAATGAGAAGTAGATTTTTGTATTTATTGAATTGTTTTCCCATTGTCTTTCATTTCCTGTAGGGCAACAGTGTTGTTTTCTATCTTCACCGCAGATGTTCAATATTTCAGCTATGCTGGGGGTTAAGTGAGTTTTTGTGGAAACCTCGCCATCAGATGTAATATTAATTCTATGGTAAATGCTTTCCCAGTTCCTAGCAGCTGCTTTTAAAACGAACCTCTGAACAAACAGGGTTTCAACTCAGAAACTGAATGTACAAACCCACTGGGAGCGTTTGTAATGCTACTTAAGACGCTGAGAGGAAATATAGGCAGTGGATCTGATAATGGTGACAGTGATGCTGGTGACAAGGTGACAGTAATGATGGTGATGCTATGATGGCTGTGACAGTGAGACTGATGATGATGGAGCTGAAGACAATGACAGTGGTGATGACGATGGTGACAGTAGCGGTGATGATGATGTCAGCCATGTTATTCTCAACATTATCACCAACTTTTTTTTTTTTTTTTTTGGCTGCGCTGGGTCTTCGTTGCTGCACGCAGGCTTTCTCTAGTTGCGGTGAGCGGGCTTCTCACTGCGGTGGCTTCTCTTGTTGCGGAGCACGGGCTCTAGATGTGCGGGCTCGGTAGTTGTGGCTCGCGGGCTCTAGAGCTCAGGCTCGGTAGTTGTGGCGCACGGGCTCAGTTGCTCCGCGGCATGTGGGATCTTCCCGGCCCAGGGCTCGAACCCGTGTCCCCTGCATCGGCAGGTGGATTCTTAACCACTGCGCCACCAGGGAAGCCCTAGCCATGTTTTATTGGGAACTTTCTAAGTGCCAGGCCCTGTGCCAGCTACTTTACACTGATGATTTCCTTTCATCCTTACAACAGTCCAGCTCTTCCCCCCACCCCAGGTCTTTTTTAACCTCCATTTTGCACAGAGGGAAACTGAGGCTTAGAACTAACTTGCCCAAGGTCACACAGGTAGCAAAGTTAGGCAGAGCTGAAATTTGAACCTAGGCCTGTCTGAGTTCGAAGCTTGTACTTCTGACCCCTCTCGGGAGTGGCGGGCAGAGGGCAGTGCCCAGGTGAGGCTGGCACAGTTTTCATGCCGAGAGTTGGTGAGCGGCTCGTGTGCGTTAGGTAGGATAAAGGGAAAATCTGAACTCCAGTCCTTTGCACCTCGCAGATCTGCACCCCTTCCTTCCAGTGACCCCCTCGGAGGGTCTATTTCTGGCACACTAGTCTCTGGAAAATGTCCTGCTAATGACACGGGATTATAAACAGTCCTTTTCCCAGAACAAAAATTTAACCTTTGTATCTCAATCTAATTAGAAGTATTTTCTCTTCCAGGAGCAGGTTTTTTTCCCTCTTTGTTCCTTATTTAAGAGGTTTCTTTATTGCCAGAAAAATCTCCAAACACCATAGCCTTTTAAGATGATAGACCCTGGCCAGAGATCTTGAGCATGACCTGTGCTCCTGCACGAGATGGCCACTCCGGCACCAGCACCTGAGGGTGTTCGGGTGCTGTGTGTCCAGCTTAAGGCTCTGGGACCTTGGCCGAGTGCAGGGGTGGACACTCCTGGGCTCTCACAGCCCACATCCAGGTGGGTGTCCCCTGCCACCACCAGCAGTTCTTTATGATTTTCTCTGGTGATTCTGATCTGTGTCTCTCCCCTTCCCCTGGGCTCACCAAGACTTGAGGAGGGTGCTTCTTTCCTCATAGTTTCAGGGGCAACCCTCCCTGAGCAGTAAGCATTTCTCCTCTACCTTAGAGGGGTCCTCGCACTGACATCTCTTCCCATTGCTGTCTAGGGACTGGCATCCTTTTAGAGACTTACTCCTTTACCTCTGCAAGAACTGTGCACCTTGAGGGAGCCCTGTTAGAAGCAGATCGCCCTGGGAGAGTATCGGTTGGTGAATCCTTGGGGAATTGAGCTGAGAGAGAAGGCGATGAGCCTGTGGAGAAAACAGCATCAGGGTGGAGGGCTAGGAGATGCACACCTGGCACGCAGTGAAGGCACTCAGATAGTTTTTGAAAGAATACATACATGACTGGACGTGAACCTAGTTCTCTATTCCGGCCCCGCACCCAGGCCTGCAGCCCGAGGGCCGCCATAGGTCCTCTGTGGGCAGGCTGGAGGTACTTGGGAGTCTAAAATGAGATGGGAAATGCAAAGACATCTGACAGTCTCCTCCTGGGCCAGAAAGGAACCAGGGCAACTGCGTGGCACCCTCCACAGCCAGACCCCCAGATCCCTCCTGTGCTCTGGTGGAATCCTACCACGTCGTAGGGACGTTTGGCACATCGTGGGTTCCCGACAGCGCTGTGATGTCTTCACCCCACAGACCCTGCCCTGCTCTGGAGGTCGAGTCCCAAGAGAGATAAACCATGCTCTGACTGAAGCCGAAGGCTCTTCTTACCTTCTCCCCTCCTTTTGGCCTTCTCTTCTCCCCTGGCCTGGTTTAAAGATGAACCAGAACTCCCAAAAGAGCCTGCCTCCTTTCTCTAACCTTTCCCTCTTCACCATTCCTGGTCCCTCCCTCCAAGCTGCTCCCCTCACCCACGCTGTGGGCTTTGGAGTTGGGAGGATAGGGAATGGCGGCTTCTGGGGGCGGGGTGGGGGGGGTCATGGGCGTGGCCCAGAAAGACCCGCCCCCATTCTGCCCTTCCCCCACCCCTTGTGCCCTTTCCCTCTTCCATCCAAGTCTCTTGAATTCCCACACGTCCCCATCCCTCAGGACCCGCAGCAATTCCTAGAAGGCCGGGTTTGACTCCTTCCCGCAGACACCACTCACTCGTGGGAGGCCTGAGTTAACTTTCCACCCCACCATGAGAGGGGGGCAGTACCCCACGTTACAGAAGAGGAAACTGAGTCCCAGGGACACAAAATGACTTTACCCCAGTCACAAAGAGCTCGTGTGTGTGTGTGTGTGTGTGTGTGTGTGTGTGTGTCTTGAATCTCATCTTTTACTTCTATTTCAATTTCTTATCTATTAGATACCATGCACTCGAGGGTTTATTTCATCTTTTTCATCAAGCTCCTCACCCATCAAACTCTATTTGACAGTCTGATGGTTGAATCAGACCATCCCACATACTTTGGTGTTGGACTCTGGTTAAGGGATACAGACGTAGCAGGGGACCCCTTTGACTCAAGTGAAATTTGAACCCAAGGCAATGGCTGAGGGACTGTGCTTTTGAAGGAGCACAGGTCTGAGAGTCTTGCATGCCTACAACCCCTGAGCCTCACTCAACCAGTGAACCTCAGCTTCCTGCTCTGCAGAATGTGAGGGGTGGCCTGGGCCAGTGACCCCAAGACTCGTTCAGGCAGGGGGAGACCCTTGGAAGTCTCGCCGGGCCTTGGAAGCTCTGTCTCTCCGGCCGAGTTCCACCGTTTTCATGCTTACACTCCTATCAGAAACAAAAGAAAGAATTGAACACCCCTCAGCACATACACATTGTTAAATTATATATGTCTTCCTGTATTTATTTATTACATATGCCATAAAATAGAAAAATGAGAATCAAAAGGATGAGATGGTAAAATGGACATAAATAAGTTTTATGACGACTTTACCCTGCTCCCCGGGAAGGCCTGGGAGTGCCCTGGTGTCAGTGGCCAGTTTACCGTGCTCAGGCTCGCTGCTTCCTCCTGCCCGACTGTCTCACAGCTCCCATCTTTCGCCAATATCACATCACATCAGAGCTAAGATTTGCACTCAGTCCTCTCTGGCAGAACTCCCCACAGCCGCTGCCCACCTTCACGAAGGTGAGACTCAGTCACGAGCTGCATGGCCACCACCGTTTTAATAAATGAAGTAACGTGTTGGGGACTCGTTCCCAAAGCTAGCTTGGGTTGTCCTAGTCCTTTCGGAGGGCCGTGGAGATCTCCGCGTGTAAAAGGCAATCGGCTGTAAGCCAGGTGACTATTTTGTGTACTCGGCGCCCTATTGTAGCCAATTTGGGAATCCATTCATGTGATAATTATGTTCACAGCTTCAGTAGAAACGCCCTGTGCTGATGTCTGAAGCTCAGAAAATTTAATCACTGGGGCAAGTAATTGACAATCATTACACCCTATGGGGAGAGCAAAACCATTTTTTACCCAGTTGGAATTACTTCTTAGATATTTAGTGCATATCAGGTCCTGAATGGTGAAACCGTATCTACGTTGGATTAAAGGATGCGAGTTATGCTTTGCTCATTTCCCTCATAGTAAGCGGCTGGTGATTTTTATACACCATTAGGTTGATCATTGAGGCTGTAGTTTTAAGTGCTGGATCGAAAGCGAGAAATAGATTTAGAATAAGGTGCAGTTGGGAGGGGGAGGATACTTACAGAGGTCTCTGGGAAGTCAGCCTTGCAAGAAGGAGTGACACCTCACTTTTTCCCGGGGGCGGGGGCACATGGGAAGACTCTGTGACGGCCAGGGTGGAAGTTGAGGGAATTCCGGACTTGATGGCTTTAGTCTTTTCTGTGAAGTAAGAAGCAAGATGAGCCACTAAGAAGAAGGTTGGCTGACCAGGTGCCTTGTTCTCTGGCCTTTGGATTAAGGCCATTCTGACTGCACGTCATTCTGACTGTAGGGTCACCTGGGGTATTTTTCAAAACCCCAATGCCCCGGCTGTACCCCAGACCAATTAAGTCAGAGTCTTGGTGGTGGGACCCAGGCATCAGTATTTTTTAAAGCTTCCGGGTGATTCTAACGTGTAGCCGAGTTGAGGACCAGAGCTAAGCCAGCACCGGTCAGATGTGAACGTGCTTGTCGAGACGCAGGTGCGCATTCAGGTGGTCTGGGGTGGGGCCCGAGACTCTGCATTTTTAGCAGGCTCTCAGGTAATGCTGCTGCTCCAAGGACATCGACGATCCAATTCTGACCTGAAAAAATGATGGCTGCCTACAGGCTCCATAAAAACCAAAGCTGTTGATATTTTACAGTTGGAAAACACATAGTATCGGGATATATTTTTAGAAAATGAATGTCTTTTTTAAAATAAATTTATTTATTTTTATTTATTTATTTTTGGCTGCATTGGGTCTTCATTGCTGCGCGCGGGCTTTCTCCAGTTGCAGCGAGCGGGGGCTGCTCTTTGTTGCGGTGCGCGGGCTTCTCATTGCGGTGGCTTCTCTCGTTGCGGAGCTCGGGCTCTAGGCACACGGGCTTCAGTAGTTATGGCTCGTGGGCTCAGGAGTTGTGGCTCGCGGGCTCTAGAGCGCAGGCCCAGTAGTTGCGGAGCACGGTCTCTAGGCACGAGGGCTCAGTAGTTGTGGCTCACGGGCTCAGTAGTTATGGCTCACGGGCTCAGTAGTTGTGGCGCACGGGCTTAGTTGCCCCGCGGCATGTGGGGTCTTCCCGGACCAGGGCTCGAACGCGTGTCTCCTGCGTTGGCAGGCGGACTCTTAACCACTGCGCCACCAGGGAAGTCCTGAAAATGAATGTCTTAAAGGAAGAAATTTATCTTGATAAAATATCTAGGTGAGGCTGACTTCAGGGGAAGAGGAGGGCAGGTCACATCTGCAGGCTGTTCGGGCTGAAGGGGGTGTCCCCAGGATCGGGCCCAGGGGACTCCAGAATGGCCCGCCCTAGATCATCCAGGTCCTGGAGGTGGAATCTGCCCAGATCACTAAGACTGCTTCCCCTGAGGCTGAGCTCACTTCCACGTGACCTCGCTCCAGTGGTCCCAGGGTCCTCACAGGGCTCCCAGGCAGCCAGTGGCCCCTGGCTTGCGTTACCACGAGGTGACCCTGCCCACCAGACCTAGGAACCCAGTCCTCAAGCATTTCCTCAGGGGCGCTTGGCGCTGCAGACCAGGGGCCTTGTGGTCGTCTTGATAGTTGTTTCTGTGGTGAAAATGCTCTCAATTCACGGTACAAAATCAAGCCCCTCTCTAGAAGGTGATTTAGGGCTCCTGGCATGCCCACAGGGCTTTTGTCCAAATTCCCAGCTCAGAAATCAAGCGCTGCGTGAGGCGGTCTCGGGGATCCTGTTCTGGGTTAAAGTGGGGTTCACAGTCACATTCTGAACTTCCTTCAGTTGGAGTCGGTGCAGGCTCCTCAGGGGGTCCCCATGGGATCATTTAGGATGTAGCTGAGGGTATTAGGTTGAGTGTGTGAGTGTGTGAGTGTGTGTGTGTGTGTGTGTGTGTGTGTATGTGTGTAGAGAGAGAGAGAGGGAGAGGGAGATTAGGTGTTAAATGCCCACAACAGGGAAAATAGATGGACTCTACGACCTAGAGAATAGTCTAAATTATCTGAGTGGTCAACTGTTTTCACTTTTGAAATTAAGCTATAAATGAATCCTTGTCCAAAAAATGTCAATTTGTATGGAAGCCTGTAAGGTAAATTGAGTCCTTCGTGCGATGCTCTGGAGGCAGGAGGCCTGAGAGGCAGGCCCGGCTTGCAGGGCACCCAGTGGGGTGCAGATGTGGGGCGGGTCACTGACCTACTGCCTGGGAGTTGGGCCCCAGGTTGGCTTCTTCACGAATGTAACGCCTTATCAGGAAAACGGCACACGTGTCGCTTTGCTTTGGTTTTCTTTGTGTGTGTGTGTCAGAGAAACACGGGACCCTAGGATGAATCCATTCACAGGTCACCGTGTCAGACTCTTCACTGTCCACAAAGTGCTTTCGCATCTACTGTCTCGTCATTGGAGTCTCCCCCTGGCTGGTGAAGGTGGGTGACTGCCATGTTCCCCTCCGTGGCACCTGTGGGCCTGACCCTCTGCTCTCTCCACACCAAGAGCAGGGTGACCTCTGTGATAACTGGCCTCTGGCGAGTTTTATTCAGCCTTTCTGGGTCACGGTTTCCTCATCTGTAAAAAAGATCGGGAAGAGGACAGAGATGTAAGCTTTAATGTCCCTGCCAGTCTTGATATGCCATGATTCTATAAATGTGACAAGACGCTGGTTATGAGAACGCCAGGCTGCGAAAGGCCTAGATACTCATTCATGCCCTCCTTTCTGAAAGGATTCACCAGCTACGGTTATAAAGATGAGCAGGTGAGAAAGTTGTTTCTCATACTGGCAATGCCAGTATGAGGGGGAGGTTCAGGACTTGCCAAGGTAAGTTGGGGTCCTGTGGGAGCTCAGTGGGGTTGGGGGAGATCTCAGAGGATGAGAGTCCAGCGTCTGACAGGTGAGCAGGAGTTGGCTGGGTGAAGGTCAAGGCCCGAGAGGGCTCCAAGCTGAGGGGCAGATCCTGGGGACATTGTGCCTCTGGTATCCTTAGATCTTCGTGAGAGTTAGACGAGGGGTTCAGGTGACCCACAGGTCTCTGAGCCCAATTACTGCCCCAGACAGTCCTTCCTCACCTCCCCAGCTGCTGTGTGCCCTGAGGCTTCTCCGCAGGGTCTCCATCTGGGGGGGCACGTAGGCAACTGGCCACGGGCCAAGAGAGCGAGGGTCTCCAGCACCCGCGGATCCAGATCGCCCACTTCCCCTCCCTTTACGCCCCGCCCCATACCCCCAGGGGTAATGGGTGCAGGCCGAATGGATGGCCGATCTCATTTAAATCCATTTAATATTTTGAAAAACCCAAACAAAAGGCTCCCTGCCACCTCTGAAGAAATGGCACCCCCTCAGCGTGAGCATTACGTGATGGTTTCTGTGACACGACCTCTCCAGTTGGCATCCGACCTCTGGCTTGTCCTCAGGGACACAGACTTGCGCTGTGAGCCCTCACCTCAGGAGCCGGTGGTTTTCCTCAGGGCATCCCTGGGGCTTCCAGCACTGGCTCCTACAACAGTGACAGCCACTCAGGCCCCCCAGCTGCTGACCCAGAGTCGGGGGGCGTGCTGTCAGGGTGAATGAGGGGAGGAGGAGCGGGGCGGAAGAGGGGAAGAGCCCCCTGGGAGGCGGGAGGGTGCTTGACGAAGGCAGTGTGGTCCTGGGCCCCGCGTGGTACGCGACGCGGAGCGGGTGCTCAGTCCCCGGTGGGGAGCGGTGGGCATCGTCTCAGCAGGCCTCTAGGTGAGCGACTGCGGCTGCTCCCCGGGCCTGCTTGGCTCAGTCATCAGGCAGGTGCAAAGCTGTCACGTGGGAGGAGGCAGGGGTGGTAGCCGCGCCCTTGCCCCCCGCCCCCCCCCCCCCCCCCCCCCCCCCCCCCGAGATGCGGCACACCGCCACCTGCATCCTGGCCCGTCCCACATCGCATCTGGCCCCGGCCCTGTCCCCAGAGGCTTGAGGCCCCGGCAAGGGGCCTGATGGCGAGAGTTTAAAGGCACCGAGCGCCCCCTGTGGGCGGCACCCTCACCTCTGGCAGGACGGCCTCCTCGTACTCTGAGCGGGAAGGTTCTGGAGGCTTAGCAGTCCTAGGGCCAGGGCCAGGCCGGGAGAGGAGTGAGGCTGCGCGGGGAGAGGTGAGAGCCGCCGCCGGAGCCGAAGGTATGTGCCAGGAGCCGGTCGGGGAGGCGCCGAGAAGGTGTAGCCTGTTATGAGAAAGCAGCCTCACAGCCGGGTAGTCCCAAGCCCGCGGGAAACACGGGACGTGGCTTCTCCTGGCGGCCTGCCTCACGGGCCGGACGGGTGGCCGCGGTGCCTCCTCTGACCGCTGCTGTCCTTGTCCGCACCAGCCCCGCCCAAGCTTCCCTTCAGCCTTCTGCCACCCCGCCCTGAGCTCTGGCCACTGTGAGGGACAGGGCGGCCCTTCTGGAGGAGGCCCTGGGTGCTCAGGGCCTTCGGAGGGCTGTCTGTGAGTGGCCGACAGAGCTCTGTCCTGCCGAGGCTGATGCCCCTCGTGGCTTCACGCTGACGCCTTCTCACGCTAGCCAGTCTCTGTCCGATCAACGGCACGCACCCCCGGTAGACTCTAATCCCCATGAAAGCAGGAGCATCTCCAAGATCATGGCAGCATCTCCAGCCCCCAGCAAAGCGTTGGGCAGGCAGTAGATGTTCAGCAAATTGATTGGTTGGATGGATGAATGAATGCATGGAAGAATGAATGATGGTGTACTGGAGGCATGGCATTTTCTGGGCTGGATCAGGGAGCACTCCTCTCAGGAAAAACCAGGCCCTTCGGCTGGGGCAAGCCCCCTAGGGCTCCCTGGGGACAGGCTTCCTCAGAGGCTCTGCAGTGTGCCCTGCCGAGGGCATCACTCACCGTTCCTTCTCCATAAAGTTCTTTGCACAGCATCCTTCCCCTCGTCCTCCCCTCCTCCCGCTTCAGAGAAACTCCTTGTTCTGTGCATTTGACACGTTGTGATTGTCTGGAAATATCACAGAGTTGTTCATTTCTTAAAGCTGCCTTCCTGTAGTGAGGCCTCGTTTGTTCACTTCTAATCCCATGGTGTGCTGGGCCGCCCCTCTTGTTTTGGAGGTTGTGTTGGTAATTTCGGGGTGAGGAGAGAAGGACAAGTTGACCCCAGGACGAAAGTCTAGACCGCTTAGACAGGTGAGGTCAAGAATCGGAGTTGCCCAAGGCCTGCCCAGCAAGACTGAGGATTATTGAATTATTGTTGAGCCCAACCAGACTCCAGGGCTGCACAGATCCCCGAGTTAGACATGGTGCCTGCCTTCTCCATGGTAACAAGGCTAAATATGGACGCGTTTCCATGGAGAGCCATATCGCAGCTGCAGCCCCGCTTCCTCCAGGAAGCACCAGCGCTGGGCTTCTTTGGCGTCTCAGGAGGTGGCCAGTGGTGCCGCGGACATCAAGAAAGTATATCTCACCTCTGAGGATGTTTGTTTCCAGCAAGGGTTCCGTTTCCCCGGCCCTAGATTCGTCAACAGCTGTTCCTCTTGATAGCTAGAAGTTAGGAGAGAGAGAGGTCACAGGTCAGACAGACGGAACGGGGACAGTGACGCTGGACCCAGTGAGCATTCGTGCGAGTTATCCTGTCTTCACTCCTCGGAGTGGCTTTTCCTATTACTGGAGGAAAGAGGGTGTCACTGGTTGGAGGCAGACAACTATAATGAGCCTCGTATAAATACACTGCTGTTCCTCTCATCAAGCCTCTTTTGGAAGAATTATTGCTGCTACAAAGAGTTTTTTAAATGCTTTCCATAACTGGGATGGCCCCCTTCCAATTCCATACAATATTCTAACGTGACAGGGTTCTATTTTTTTTCTTAAAGGAAAGTAAGTCTTTGCTGCATATTTGAATTTGAACGAGTCCAATCCCCGCATATCTTAACTGTCCGATAGAACAATGTGGAACGAAACTTTGTGTTTGTCGCAGGCTGAGCGCATAAGCTGAGTGAGTATTCGGCTTCACAATACTCTGTTTAACCGCACTTGGCTATTTCGTCATTACATCATCTGTGTTTATAGTTTAATCGTCTGTTAAATTGGGGCTGTCCACGCATAGCTGATCGTATGGGTGTGTTCGTATATGTTAGGAAATATCTGTAACATGTATGTATACACAGAGAGATGGGTGTGCTCCCCGGTTAACTAAGATGTGGAAACTTTTAAAAGATGTAGAGAGAGCTCTCAAGGCAATTATACATTGTCTCGGAAGGAAGATTCATATGGTGTGTTCTGTGTTGCAGGCCGAGTAGCATCAGAGCTGAGTGATGGACGATCTGCAGTCCCAGAACCTCTCCATGGACATGACCGACTCCTCCCCTGCCTTGGCCAATAACAGACTGGAGAACGGCATGGCCCAGCTGATCACCACTGAGGCCTGGAACATCAACTCCACTGACCTGGTAAAGAAGGCCCTGGTGACCGTGCCGGCCCCGTCCATTCTGAACCCCCCGGCTGAGTCCCAGAGCGGCATGGCTCTGAAGGTAGCGGCCACCGTGCTTCAGCCCCTGTGCCTCGGGGAGAGCCCGGTGGTGATGCCCATTCACATGCAGGTGGAGGGCAGCCCCGCGCCTGAGCTCAACCCTAACGGCAACGCCACTTACGTCATGACCACACAGGGCCCCGTGCAGCTGCCGGTGGTGCTGGAGCAGCACGTCTTCCAGCACCTCAACTCCCCTCTGGTCCTGCCACAGGAGGCCCCGTGCTCCTCCAGCGCCATCCACAGCAACCTCTTCCAGGGAGCCGAGGACCCCGAGGCCCAGCCCCAGCTCCTGGACCTCAGGATCCCCAGCCAGCCGCAGGAGCCCACGTTGCCCTTCGAAGCCGTGCTCCAGAATTTGTTTCCTTCGCAGGGCGCTCTCGGCCCTCCACCCTGTCAGCCTCCGCCGGGATACGCCCCTGTGCCCCCCCAGCCGTTTAACTCCCCCTTGTCCCCCCTGGTCCCGCCAGCCACCCTCTTGGTTCCCTACCCTGTGATCGTCCCCTTGCCTGTGCCGGTCCCCATTCCCATCCCCATCCCGGTGCCTCAGAGTTCTGAATCCAAGTTCAGCCCCAGCTTCCGAAAGCCGCCATCTTCCTTCGGCCTACACCCGTTTAAAGGCACCCAGACCCCTCTCCAGAAGGAGGAACTGAAGCCCTTCGACCTCCTCCCACCGAGGGAGTACTTCCAGCTCGGCCGCCACACCGTCATCAAGATGGGGAGTGAGAACGAGGCCCTGGATCTCTCCATGAAGTCGGTGCCCTGGCTCAAGGCTGGCGAAGTCAGTCCCCCGATGTGCCAGGAAGATGCAGCCCTAGACCTGTCACTGGCAGCTCACCGGAAATCTGAGCCCCCCCCTGAGACATTGTACGACAGCAGCGGGTCAGCGGACAGCCCAGGTCACACTGTGATGGAGAAACTTCCCAGTGGCACGGAAGTGCCCTTTGCCCCCACCACGCCCCACGAGGCCTCAGCCGTGATGGATAGTCACATGGGCAGCAGCGTTGCTGCCGAGCCGCCCAGCCAGCCCAGCGGTGAGGTCAAGGCTGAAAATAACATTGAGATTGTGAGCGAGTCCCAGGCGGCCAAGGTGATCGTCTCCGTGGAAGACACTGTGCCTACCATCTTCTGTGGCAAGATCAAAGGCCTCTCGGGGGTGTCCACCAAAAACTTCTCCTTCAAACGAGAAGACTCCATGCTTCAGGGCTATGACATCAACAGCCCAGGAGAAGAGTCCATGGGAAACGCGGAGCCCCTTAGGAAACCCGTCAAAAACCGGAGCATAAAGTTAAAGAAAGTGAACTCCCAGGAAATACACGTGCTCCCAATCAAAAAACAACGGCTGGCCACCTTTTTTCCAAGGAAGTAAATAACGGCTTTTTAAAATTTTTATGATTATAATATGGGGAAAGGTGCATTGGTTTTATAAAAAGGCATTTAAAACAAATTATCTTTGTTAATTATTTTGGGGAGTAGCTGGGAAGTGGGAAGGCAAATTGGCTCCAAGCAAGTTTCATTTTCTTTTTTAATTTTTGACTTTTCACAAATGAGTAAATAAGAGCAACCTATTTTTCAAGCAGATTGCACATTTTTTTGCAGCTTTAATGGAATATTGGGTGAATCAGAGGGGTAAAAAAAGCTATTTTCATTGCCACAAAGTGCTTTGATGATGTAATACCTAATAAAGGGTAGGATGAATATTTCACAATAAATGTTTGTTTGCACTAACTGGTTGCAGTATTCTATCATTTATAAGATCTGCATTCCTGCACTGGCAGGGTTTGGCCAAAACTGTCGCTTGTGAAGCACTGCAAGCTATCCGTGTTTAGAGACCGAAGCTCTTCGGGCATATTGGGCAAAGAAGAGTCATATTGGCCTATGTCCTCAGAAAAGGAGGATTAGGGGCAGGACAGGAATAAAGATGCAGATGTAGAAAATGGACTTGAGGACACGGGGAGGGGGAAGGGTAAGCTGGGACGAAGTGAGAGAGTGGCATGGACATATATATACACGACCAAATGTAAAATAGCTAGCTAGTGGGAAGCAGCCGCGTAGCACAGGGAGATCACCTCGGCGCTTTGTGTCCGTCCACCTAGAGGGGTGGGACAGGGAGGGTGGGAGGGAGGCGCAAAAGGGAGGGGATATGACGATGTATGTATATGTATAGCTGATTCACTTTGTTATATACAGCAGCAACTAACACACCATTGTAAAGCAATTATACTCCAATAAAGATGTTTAAAAAAAAAAAGAAAAGGAGGATTAGGAATATGTATGACCTTGAGCAAGTCATTTCCCCTTCTGGCCCCTTTCTTCATCTGTAGAAATGTGGCAAAGGCAGGGGGTGGGGAGGTGAGTTTCAAGTACCCAATCCCCCCCCCCCCCAATGTTCACAGAGACCCTGGATGTGCAGAATTCTGTCTGAAACCTTCCATAGACTAAAACAGACAGATGTCTCTAAAGGGCAATTTACCTGCTTCTTTTCCTCCCTCCTCCCAAAATTTAGCTGAAAGGACTTTCTCTTCAAGGGTAGTAGGAGCACTGTTCTGAATGACTAATAGTCTTGCAAGTCAAAAGTATTAGCGAAGGCCACTCAGAACAAGAGGGCAGTCCAGTGGATTAGGAGGTGTCTCACGCAGGTTCCCGGCCCTGGGTAGAGATGTTTGGGAGTGGGGTTGAGGGGGGAAGAGAAAGCCATTCCTTACTAGTTTATCTCAGTGATTCCCAACTGGGGGTGATCATGCCCTCCAGGGAACATCTGACAATGCCTGGATACGCTTTTGGTTGCCGTGGCTTGGGGATGGGGGGGGGGGTGCTCCTGGCACCTGGTGGGCAGAGACCGGGATGCTCCTAAGCGTCCCACAGTGCACAGGGCAGCCCCCAGGGCAGAGGGTGTTCCAATCCCCATGTCCACAGCACTGAGGCTGAGAACCCGCTGTTAAACCATCTCTCGATGGACAGAAGCGATGCACCTGGAAGGAGAGAACAGCACGAAGCCATCCATACCAACGAGGAACCGTGAGTGTACGTTTAAAATAGACCTGCTAGGCGGCACAGCACACTTGGGTCTGAAATTGTGCTGGTGAGAGACTCATTGCAGCATGCCTGCTTTTAAAGTTCAGCCTCTTTCTTTCACTTCTTGCAATTAGTATGTATCCAGCTGTTACCGTGAACACGAACAGGAGGGAAAGCAGTTGCGAGTCTGTTCTTTTATTACCAGGCCCTCCGTGTATAGGGTTACAGTTTTAGCTGGTCCTGTACCATACCCCTATAATGGATTTTCTTTTTCCTGCTCTCTGCCTGTGTTGCTAAAATTTCTCTTTCAAAGTGTGACACGATGAGAAATAACCAAATAGTTGTTTCTCGTGAGGCTGACTAGTCCCATTCTCTTACGCCAGCCAGACTCCATCCTTTAAGATTCTGCATGGAGCCATCTTTTGCAGTTTGACTCCCATTGTGGGTTTCTGGCCATGTTTCCTGAGCATGGCGTGCGCATTCCAGTTTCATATACAACCAACACAGATGTGCCTGGGCACTAGCGTTTCCCATTCACCTGCTGTCCTTTTCTCACCATGTCTGTGGTAGTTTCTGCACCAGCCAGCAGGGCCCCTGTCTTCACAACGTACTGGGAAAAGCTGCGCTCATCGGTCTTTGAGGGAACAGAATTCTCAATTTGCCCTTTAGAAGCAAGTGTTTAAAGCTGACTGAGTGACATCTAGGTGGAAAGGAAGGCATCTGTAACCTGTAATCACGTTATAAACATGAGGCTGCGAATTCCTCTTTGTTGTATCTGGAGATGCCCTTTTCTCTTCAGATGTCGGCTCTGGTTTGGTGAGAAAAGCTGGCTCCACTGCCAACCGTGGGCGTTGAGCCAGCGTGGGCCATCCCCCAGCCCTGGAACAGGCCTCTGCTCCCATCCCAGCCGTGCCCATCCATGGGCCTTGCCAGTCATTACTGGGGGTCTTTGGAGAGAGGCCTTTGTGGTGGGGATTGGCTGTCGAGTTGGGAGACTTGCTCAATGAGATCTGTGAACCCTAGACACAAGAGTGTTGTGTTGGGACCAGGGTTGTGCTACAGGGGCAGTGACACCCTCTGCCTGCCCCCCTCTCAGCCTTCGGTGGAAACCAGAATCTACTTCGCTAGGGAATCAAGAGAAGGGCGAAGGGCCTGCTGTTGCACCGGAGTGAGCCTAGGGTTCATCCCTGGTGGCTCAATCCCACTCTCCCTTCCTAGTCAGAAGTTTGCAGCCTTCCACACAAACCTTAAGTAAGAACCATCATCCTGGACCCATGCTTCCTGGTCTGAGACATGTGATTCCCACAGGGCGCATAGAGGAGGCCACTGGCAAACTCAGGCCCCATCACGGTTCTCCTTGATTCGGCCAGCTATGGTCACTCTTAGTGCCCCACGCCTCACAACCATCTCCAGCTAACCTACTTTCAGGTTTCAGCCATGCAGGATTTCCATCAGGGTTTTTCTTACGCCTTAATTTCCCATCTCTTCTCAAAAAAATGTTTTGGCCAACTAGCCTAAAGAACAGCTTTTCAGAGTCTTTCAGGAAATATGATTAGTCCCCAGGAATGTTGACATTTGCTCAGACTTGTCAAGATGGCTTCAGTTGGCTTCAGTTCAGAAGTGAAAAAAAATTGGAACAAGTTACTAACATTCATATTTGGGGGTGGTGATCCTCCTGGTAAAGTAAAAACTAGTTGATCTAGAGGGGAAAAAAAAGAAAGATTTAAAGAGGGTACAGTTACTGTCCTTAACCAAGGAAGTCCTTGACAGTGAGTAGAGAGTTCGAAAGTGAGGTCAAACATTTGTTTGGATTCAAAGGCAAAACTCTCACAGTTTAAGCATGAAGACAATATGTCTGCAATGGTAAAAACTCCCCAACTCCAAGAAGAAGGAAGGGAGGAAGAAGGTTGCCGATTACTGAGAGAGTATGTCAATTTAGTCATTATCTTTTAAAATAGCCTAATTAATAAAGCAGGAAAGGGTTTAGATTTCATTTTACAAGTGAGAAAATTGAGGCTCAGAAGAGCCTCCTGCCTCAGTTGTTAAGCATCACCGACTGAAAACTATGTACTTTGCAATGATTCTTAAATATTGGGTTTGAAGCCCCATGAACCCACAGGAATTTGGATCCTTTGGGGGCAAAAACCAGTATGAATTAATGAAGAGTCTGAATTACAGTTTTTTTTTCAATTATTTTCAAGACCATTCCAGTTAACTGGAACGCCCAGAGCACTTGGCACAATGGTAAAGGGGAGATTTCAAGCTGAAGGGTGCGGATGCCAAGCCTCTAAAGGCCACACTCAAAAGCTTCTGAGCTGAAGACTTAAACAGCGGGGAGGGGTGGGTGGGGTGGGTGGGGTGGGGGAAGCGTCAGAGGTCATTCTGGCCGACTTTACTCCTCATTAAATAGAAAAGGCAATTTTCCAGAACAGCCCACTACCTACCACCAGGTCAAATAACTGACCTCCCACGTCAGTGAAACAAAATAGGGTGTATTTGAGGTCTTCAGGGTGCCGTTTTAATAGATTGAGATTTTATTTTAATTACCATATTGGGTATGTGATAGTAAGTAGTATGTATGAGCACTTGAAAGAACTAGTTCCAAAATACTGCAAATCAGCCATCTGCAACTGTTATTAGGCCAGGGGATTTTTCAGCAGAGCGAGATTTTAGCTGTGCTCTGCCAAAATTATGAACAAGTTCAAGTTAAAGGGGATGAACTGTTGAGGTTTACTATGTTAACGCAACTCGTAGGTTATTTTCCATCCGACTGTATTCTGTACAGACACTCGAAAGCATAGGCTCGTGCTGCTGGTAACGATGGTAGAGGCCACCTGGATCCTGTCCTCCCTCTGCGAAATCATTTTTTAAAAGCTAAGGTTTGATAACCCAGTCAATTGGTAAGAATGCGATGAGCCCCTTCACATTGATAGTACCATGCTGTCAGTCCCAAATGGTGTCAGGAATTCAGTTTTATTTCTAACTCTTCAAATAAGGAACTTGAAGAGTTTCTTCAATGCAGAAATGTTCATTAGGACACATTTCAAGCCATATTAAGAAGCACCACAACGAACAGACCAGATTCTTTGCGAGCAGGGACTGAAGCTTATGTATCTCAAGGTTTCTCCACCTCGGCACTTTTGGTATCTGAGACTGGATGGTTCTCTGTCGTGAGGCTGTCCTGCGGGATGTTTACAGCACCTCTGGTCTCTAGCCACGAGCTACCCATATCACCCCTCCCACTGCCCCAACTGCGACAACACCAACGTCTGCAGACATGGGCACAAGTACCCTGGGGGGCAAAGTCACCCCTGGTTGAGAACCACTCTACTTTATTTCTAGGATCTGTCTAACACCTGGCCCACAGCGGAGCTCAAAAATTCTTTGAAGACTGAATTTAATCAGGAGACAAGCAGAAAGAGAGATCTGTAGCTCTGATCTCTGGGGCCCCGTTCATATTTTCTGGTTTACTACCTCAGGGCCGATCTGACCAGGAAACTGTTATTGGGAACCTCCATTCATCCATCCAAAGGGCCATCACTCATCCAGCATGTAACACGGTCCTCTAGAAGCTTCTCCCTAGTCAACGGGGTTCAGCAAGACTACCCCCTGTCACAAAAAGGGCAGGCGCTCACTCAGCCGGTTCTGAAGGGATGCCTCATTACTTTACCAACACCGTGAAACTGCAAGGACTCCGTGATGGCTGTTCCTCAGTCTTGTTTCCAAGGGCAGCATAACCCAGGAATTATTTACAAACATTGCCAGGAAGCTGGGTGTGTTTTTTTCCCCTTAGGTTTTACCTAAATCCTTCTTGCTGTGATCCAGCCAGTGTTTTGTTTGTCCTTAATGGAAACAAAGGCCAAATCTCCTCCTTTGGGTAGTTTCCTATTTAAACACCAGATCTTTTCTCAGCGTCCTTCCCTTGAACTCAGAGGTCCCATTTCCTCTCACACTCCCTGAGCTCCAACTTTATGCTCCTTTTGTCATCTTGGTCGCTCTTTCCCCAATTTCTCCATCTACTTTGTAGAGTCAGGACTCCAAGTAGGTGGTGAAAACGTTCTAAAATCGATTGTGGTGATGATCGCACAACTCTGTGGACATGCTAAGAAAACAGAACAAAACATTGAATTGTACACTCTTAATGCTTGAATTGTATGGCATGTGAATTCTATCTCAATAAAGCTGTTATCTTTTTTAAAACAGTAAAAGAACCCCAGATAGAAATTTGGGGAGTGCCTGTGGGTCGCAGCAAAGCCTCCTAGAACTGAATGGTTACTGCCCATCTTTGATCAGTTGTATGCCTGTAATACATCCTCACTTCCCTTTGGTTTTACAGATTTTCCAAGGCATCTTCCTGGCAGGGAATGATGGTTGGGAACCTGGTCCCTGCCCTGGAAGGGGAGCTGGGTTCCAGACCAGAGAAACAGTCAAGTATCCAAGGATCCAGGTGCTGTCCTTGCAAAACAAAAACTCACCCCGTGATTACAGGATGTCGGCAGGTGTCAGCCCCCAAGGTGGCCACACACTGCAGACAACCAAAATGCCCTCAGGAATTCAGTCTTCCTTGAGGCAAGGCCAGCACTTGGAGTTAACGGTTTTTTGATAACAAGTGATTTTTTTTTTTATGCAGCTTTATGATTGCAAGTACTGCACGAATGCAAACCAGCTAACAAGGTCTTGCCTGGCAGAAGTCCTTGGGGGGATCATCTTAACACAGGGATAACATTATTTGTAAAGAGGGTATCAGCTCTCTGTAAGTGAACAGTGCTCCTAAGGTACTTGAGAGTGGGTGCGAGCTGTCTGTTTTCTTTGTGTGGCTGGGGAATGCCGCTAGCAGGCAGTGGGCGAGCCAGATAATGAAGGGCTAATTCTCTAAGCTCTGAGACTTTTTATTGCAACTGTTTTCAATGGGAATCTTTTCAAAATGCATCAAGTATCTGTCAGAGGAAGGCCTTCCTTGACTCAGTCATTGTTCTGCCCTTGGTGCCTGGCCTGGGCTGGAAGGCCACGATGCCCTCCAGGGAAGGGAGGCTGTTTGTCTCCAACAGCGTTGGCCCCCCTGTCCCCAGTGCCCGCTCCACACTGGTGCCTCTCTTCTTTCTCATTAAAAAAAAAAAAATCTCTTCCAATTGTGTCCCTTCTCAGCATCCAGGACAGCAGGGCATGCCTGGACAACTGCTGCTGGACAACTGGCTCTCATACGCAAGCTGACCCACAGCATGAAACGGTCCCCACTCTCCAGGCAAGTGTCTCCTCACCGCCCTGCAAGGCCTGGCCCCAGTGCCACCTCTGGGAACATCTTCCCCAGCTCCTTTCTTCGCATGCTTCTCTGAGACCCACTGCAGGGGACTGACACTGCTGGGGAAGGCCTCTCCCGCCTTACCTAGCGAGTCTCCGGCCCTCAGGCCGCAAGCTCCCTGAGACAGGCTCTTGACATGGAAACGATCGCTGGGTCCTCAGCTTCTGGCCCACAGTGCAGAGTAGCTGGGAAAGCCTCCACAATTGCTTTTTGAAGTGAAACACAGAGTGCCTTCTTTACTTTCTTATTTATCACTTGATGGCTCTACTGGCCCCTGCCCTGGGCTTGGCCACTGTCAGGCCCTTCTGCTTTGGGCCTGTTCTGGATCTTGGTCAAGGACAGTCAGTGCAAGCACCAGACAGACAGGACACTGTGTTTTAGACACTCCACTTACAGCCCACCTGTCCTATTTGTTTACTCTTTAGACCCTTCCCTTGTTGCCACCATGAAGGTTAAAATCCAGTAGAGCCCACCTGAGACATTGCAAATTTCTAAATTAATAAAGTTTTAATTAGTGTTTTACTGAAGCTCCTTCTTTCTCCCCTTCCTTCCCTCCTTCCTCCTTCCCTCTCTCTCTTTTCTTCTTTCCTTCTTTCCTCCCTCCTTCCCTCTCTCTTTTCTTTCTTTCTCCTTCCCTCTCTCTCTCTTTTTCTTTCTTTCTCCTTCCCTCTCTCTCTCTTTTTCTTTCTTTCTCCTTCCCTCTCTCTCTCTTTTTCTTTCTTTCTCCTTCCCTCTCTTTCTTTATTTCCCTTTTTAAAATAACGCCCAGAAGTGCTGCTTCTGTTGAATTTTACAAGTGACAGTAATTACCCAGGGACCCCTAGTTGCCTCTCAGGTCTCATCTTCCTGACCCTTCAGAGGTATGGGATGCTCTTACCCCTCTCTCCCTCCTCAGCTTTCCAGGCACATCTCTCTCTGCATCCTCTTGCCTCTCTGATTGTGTCTTCCTTTGGCCTCTCCTCGTCTTTCTCTTTCTCCCTCCATCGCAGGCTCTGTCCCAGGCCCACAGCTCTCATTCCCGTGCTCTCCTACGGGGACCTCATCCGCTCCCCTAGTCATTTCCAGCATCTTTATTGTGTTTATTCCTCCCTATCTCTAGTCTAGCCCTGACTTCTCCCTCCTTCTACCCCTTTCTCATCCTCTCTCCCTCTCTCGCTCTCGCTCTCCAGATTCAAATACCCAAGGTCCAACCCACCATCTTCACAGGGTGGTCCTAGAGGTACCTCAGACTCATCACCCCTAAAACTTAACTCAGCTTCTGTCTTTCCCGCCCCGGCCCAGATCCCAGCGCGTCGCCTGTGCTCTGCTGCCGCCCCCTTCCTGGTGCCCAAGTGGGAAACACGGCAGCATCCTCCATGGCTGCTCTTTCGCTTTACCTCCCACATGCCCTGTCGTGCTGACTTTGCCTCCTTGATACTCCTCAG
This sequence comes from Phocoena phocoena, assembly GCF_963924675.1. Lineage (NCBI taxonomy): Eukaryota > Metazoa > Chordata > Mammalia > Artiodactyla > Phocoenidae > Phocoena > Phocoena phocoena. Next base: position 14,510,811 of record NC_089240.1, on the reverse strand, counting down.
GTCCATCATTCCTTTCCTCTACACTTCCTGTTCTTGACTCAACCCACATGATCCTCTGCCCACATGAAATTTAGGCAAAGGCCATTTTGAAATGGCCTCCGAACTGGGTGGGCCTTTGCCTCCATTCTTAGCCCCCCCCAAATCTCCTATACCTTCACCAGAATAGTTTTGGTAAAAAACAATTCTCACCATATCATTCTGCTGCCTAAAAGCGTTTGCTGTTAGATGCACCCTCATACCCCGCAGAGGCCTCCTGCGCCAGGCCTCCTGAGAGCAGGCCCCAGACCACCTACCTCTGTGGCTGGAGCTCCCCGCGTGCCCCCTCCCCCATGTATAAGCTCCAAGAACACAGGGGGTTGACAGTTCCCAGCACAAGCCTCTGTAGTTCTACTCTTGAGTGGCCTGACACTCCCTCCCCACCTTCTTACTCTGTCTAATCCTTCAAGATTTAGCTCCAAACAACACCTCCTCCCGAAAACTTTCCAGGGCTTAAGCTCCAGCTCCCCGCAGCACCGTGTACGTGCTTGCATCGTCTTGTCCACCTCGTTCCACTGAAAGCATGTCTCTGTCCACCCCGCTACACCATAAACTCCTCTAGGGCCAAGGTCAAGTACCCTGTATCTCACATGCCTAGCACAGAGCTTGGCATTTAGGGGGCCCTCAATAAATGTGTGTGGACTGAACTGAACCCACAGGGATAGCACAAGTATGCCCTTCCGAACTAGCATGTGGAAATCCAGGCGTACAACATAGAAATATCTGGAATCTGTAATTCCCTTTGCAAAAAAAAAGATGTACTGATTGATTCTTTTAGATCATCTGGTTCACTATGCTTCAAAACAAGGTGGCTTCTTCAGACGTGCTTTCTACACTCTTCTAGAAATATATTTAGAACAGAAAGCGAGCCATCGTCAAAATCTCATCAGTGGTGTACAAAGAAAATGTTTTGGCATTCACCTGCTCAGAGTTTGTGTATTTACGTATAAGTTACAGGCAGGGACTACAAATGCATAGATTATAAAATAGGTGCAAAAATAAAAATTCTGAGAGAATGAAACACATATAAGGAGGTTCAATATTTTCTTTCTGTGCCCCAGTTCATCATCTTATGTACCGCCCTGGGTTACAATATAATGAGAATATTCTAAATCTTTCAACTGAGTGAGTGAAGCTTTAAATCCAGGTATCACTCTGTCTTGAAATGTGGAAAATACCCAAGCACAAGATGTTTCTGTATCAGCACCAGGAACAGTTTGTGTCACTACATCTAAGCGACAGGGTGGCTGAGGACCCTGGGCAGAAGTTAGGAGTACTAGCTTTAGAGCTATGGAGTCTGGATTCAGTTCCCACCTCCACTGTCTCCTAGCTGTGTGACTTTGGGCAAGTCACTTAATCTCTCTGCCCCCATTTCCCAGTCTGTCAAATGGGAGTAATACAATATCTGCAAGCACCCAAGTTAGCACTTCCGGGGCACCAAGGACAGAGTGCCCAATGAGTTCCTATTATACTTGTTTACGGATAGTAACAGAGAGCAAGGCCATCAAAGGTCATGGAAATGCCTAATTTCACAAAGACTTGCATTGCAGCTGTCATATTTTTAAGTTCCCCTTTGCTCCACAGAGGGGGGTCTCTAGCCAGGCACTTTCATGCCTTCCTCCAGAATACGGACTAATAGTTGAAACAACATAAATGTCATCTCATTGTCCTTCCTTTGGGTTTGAGGGAGGGGTTGATCACTTGGCCATCAGCAGGAAAATGGACTAGTTAGAAAAGGAGAAAAAGAGACACGGGCTGGGAGAGAAAATCTCAAGGGCAAGACTGGCCACAGAGTCAGTGGTTTGTGTTCTCAGGCCTCACTCTGCTTTGGATTCCTCGTCTGTAAAACCATGACTCGGCTGCCTTTCGCGTGGTGATTGACGACATAAGGCACAGGCCTGTAAGTAGGAGGCGCACACAGGCCACCTTTCCGTTCCTCTTCCTCAGCGGATAGGCCCCCAGGGTGGGAATGGGGCTCAGGGAAGGGTGTGGGGAGGGTGCAAGGACAGGCCCAGGGACTGTCCAGGGGAGGGTGCCGCCTGAGGGGCGTCGCTCTGCACTCCACGTGGTGGTGTCGGCACAGGACCCTTGCCCAGCTTCTGTTCTCTTTGTAAAGACAGGAAGGGGAGGGTGCCGCCCAGCCACAGGGCCCATTGAAGGCCATGCCCCAGGGGCAGCTCCGTAGTGGCCCCATGGGACTGTGCAGCCCCCAAAACCTGCAGGCCTGGTGAGCAGGGCGATGGGACCTTCCCCCAGGTAAACATACAGAGCTGTACTCCCTTTTATCAACCCCTCCCTATAAATTTATGATGTCTCAGAGAAGAGAAATCTTTTATTTGAATTAGAAATACAAACTCACAAGAGATAACGGAAGTTTGTTTTTTCAGTGAGAGGGCTTTCTTGAGTGCCCTTTAAGCACAGTCTAGCGGGGCAACCTCTCACCAAACAAATTTGGGGCAACTGTATTTGAAATAACTACAGAAAAGCGTTTGTGAGGTGAGTATAGAAAAGGAATCCCTTGCTTATCCTGTGTAAGAGCTGCTGATCTCTCCGCCACAGGAAGAGGAGCCTTTGCAGCAAAGGAACTGTCAAAAAGTCAGAACAGCGGCTGCTTCTCTGCGGGCCTGCTGGGGAGAAACCCCCGGTCCCCACTCCGCCGGCGCTGGGAGGACAGCGCCCTCTGCCGGCAGCCGCGGCGACAACCACGGGGCCCCGCCGCGCGGAAGTGGTCCTGACACAGGCACCAGGCTAGCGACCTGGGTCCTCTGGAGGAAGCTGGTCTGGGAGCATCCGAGGACATCCGTGGGAAGGAACCAGACTGAAAATCCTCGACGGCCCAGGTTTTCAGGAAGGAGGCTCCTCACCCTTTAGTAACGGAAAGCTGTGTTCCAGCCAAGCCAGCGAGAGAGGCTCGCGGGCCCTACAGGCGAAAATACAAGCTGAGGGACGCCGCCCGCCGCACAGTGTATGGAGCTGAAGCCACGACCTCAGCGTTTGCGGGGGTGCGAAAAATAGAGCAGGGAAAGGTCGGCGGGGCTCTTGGGATGCAACAGAGAGGAGGACGGAAAGCCTGGTCCCCAAGGGAGCTGGAGAAGCAACGGTGGGCGACCTGGGGAGCACGGGGCCCAGACTCCAGCCCTTGCTCCCAAGAGAGGGCAGCCAGCACACTGGTCACCGTCCTCACTCACTGTTCCCGACGCTGGCTGCGCCCGGCATCGTCAGGGGATCTGTAACAACTCCTGAGGGGCGTCGCTCTGCAATCCCTGTGGTGCCGGCACAGGATCCTTGCCTGGCTTCTGTTCTCTTTGTAGAGACAGGGAAAGGCCCAGAAGAGGCACAGAGCACGGCCTGCGTGCGTCCCAGCGGTTGTGAAACTGGATCCCACTGGGTCATTAACGCAGAGATGTGTGTATGTGTGCGCATGCGTATACGTGCACGTCGGGGGGGATGTGCGTGAGAGATTGGGGGGAAAAGATGGGGCTACGATGGGGGCTGAGAATAGGAAAGACTCTCGAGGGAGGACACAGGGGTAAATAAGAGCCAACCCCTCTCCACTGCTGTGTGACCTACAAAGAGGTGGTGGCGTCGGGCGAGGAAAGTGTGACAACAGCTTGTGTGCCTCCCAGGCTGAGCCTGGGCCTGGGACCCCGGCTCCGGGCAGCAGTGCGGCGCCCCCCCCTCCCCCCCCCCCCCCCCCGCCCCAGGTGGTGGCACAGGACTCGGGACCTCTCCTCACTTGCCTTCTTTCTGGCGGCGACTCGAGCCCCACGTGGCTTCCTGGCCGCAGTGCGTGGCTCCTGGGCGCCTGGGTGGGGTGGGGAGGCCCGTCCACACCCCATCACACTTTCGTGCCAAGAAACGGCCGCAGCGCCCGCCGCCCTCCCCCTCGGGCCCGGAACTTTCTGCTCCTGAGGGCGGTGCGTCCGGGTTGGCAGCGTGGAACCCAGCTGGCCGGCGGTCGAGGCTTCTGGTTGCCTTCCTGGGTTCTTCCCCGGCCCAAAAGCTCACCTAAGACCCCTGCTACAAGCTGGCCTTCCCAGACCTCGGGCGATCTGGAAAGTAACCGCTAGTGTCATTTGAAAGGAAGAGGTGGTTGTGCTGGACCGTCTGCGGGCCGTGCTGAACCCAACAAACCACTCGGGCCGCCCTCAGAGGGACGCCTACGCCTCTGAGAAGAGCTCAGAAAAGGTGGAATGAAATCGCTGGAGTCGCCCCCAAGGACAATACGTGGATGGGATGACAAGGCGCACCGTGGACGATCAGTTCCCTTTGCTGAGAGCTCTCCTCCCTGCCCCCGAGAGCTGCAGGTCTGTGTGACCCCTCCCCCATTTATAATCTTTTAATTGCCTCCCACAGCCCTTGAGATTCGTCTGAAACTGACATACGGGCCCTCTGTTCCACGTTCATAACGGCTCCCCAACACCCATCCCTATTTCATTCTTTCTCAACACTTTGTGGTTTCCCAAATGCCTGAAGATTACATAGCCTGGCAATGACCGGAATGCAAGGAATCTGTTGTCCTTTAAGTGTGGCTCCAAGTGCTCCAGCGGTCAGCTGAGCTTGTGCAAGGACGAAGGATTTGAACCTTGAACCAGGGTGGGCTGAGGGAATGCTCACACGCAGAGCCAGATTCTTAGAAATGTAGCCCTACCTCACAGATAGATAAAGGGCCATTCAAGATCCCAAGTCTGTAGGCCAGAGAGCTAATTAAGATCTTAACGTTGGTGGCACATAGGTCCGATGAGACCTGCAAGCACATTTTGTTTGGCCTGTGTTTTCATCTACTTCAGCCTACATTTTGAAATCGGGAGATTTCACATTAAAATCTGCTTTTCCACTTGCTTTTGAAAACTTGGAAGAACTGTAACATAAGACTCAAAATCTTGCATCGGCATCGGTTGGGCTCCCGCTAGACGCAGCCCCTTCCATTCACCTGTGCGCACCTATGCACTACACCCAACCAGCTTCTTCCAGTTAGGCCACCAACCTGGCCCAGCCCCAAAGCATGTCTGCAATCATTTTAGCCTGAAAAAAATGTTTAAACCCTTGTGGTAGAAACAATGTTATGTGTTTACCAAATCTTCCATTTCCTTCTCCCTGTTCTCGAGAAAGCCACTCTACGCAACTCTCTTGCACTTAAGCAGGGCCACGTAACTAGTTCAAACAGTGGGCTCCAAGTAGAAGTGCCACATGTCAGCTCTGGGCAACAGAAATATTCTTGGAGGCCATGCGTTACATGGGCAGAGTCACAAAAGAAGCGGTAGCTCTCAGGACTTCCCTGGCTTAGACTCCACACTTCCACTGCAGGGGGCACAGGTTCGATCCGTGGTCGGGGAGCTAAGATCCCGCATGCCACATGGCAAGGCCAAAAAAAAGGAAAAAAAAAAAGCAGTAGCTCTGGAGAGTCAGACTTTGCCTGGGAGAAAAGCAAAACCACTGAGATTTCAGGGTTTGTTTGTTACTGCAGCAAAGCACAGTTTATCCTGGCTGATATAAGCGTAGTCACCAAAACCACACTTAATCAGGCAGTTTACTTATTACATAATAATAAAGCTTAAAATTCTTCGCACAATTGTCATGAGTATATCCATTTAACAGGTACTATAAACACTGGCAATGTCTGGAGTGGAACTGGGTGCTCATTGCCGCCATTGCCCACCCTGACCAGGGCCTGTTCATAGTGCCCAGATGGGGGGAGGTTCATATGTCACTGACTAACTCAAGCATTTCAGGAAAGGATTATATCAGGACACCCTTTTCCAACCAGAGTCATTCCTTACGTTCTTGCACTTTTTCTAACAGCAACGTTGCTATTGATTTTGCCAGCATCCATGCTAACTTCTGAAATATACTGATACAAAAATTAATAAAGGGCTTCCCTGGTGGCGCAGTGGTTGAGAGTCCGCCTGCCGATGCAGGGGACACGGGTTTGTGCCCCGGTCCGGGAAGATCCCACACGCCGCGGAGCGGCTGGGCCCGTGAGCCATGGCCGCTGAGCCTGCGTGTTCGGAGCCTGTGCTCCGCAACGGGAGAGGCCACAACAGTGACAGGCCCGCGTACCGCAAAAAAAAAAAAAAAAAATTAATGAAGCCAGATGCAACATTGGAAACCAGTAAGCCTCACTTAATGAACACTTCTAAATGGTGACACTCATATGCTGATTGTACATTATAGATCAGTTTTCCACATAGAAACGAGATATATACTCCTGTGTGGGGAAAGCAAGCAACAACAAAATATTTTTAAAGGAAGAAAAGGCAAAGAAGAAAAAGTAGAAATCAATCTACATGGACATACATAACTTCCCCTTAAAGCATATGCTGTAACTCCTTTCTGGGAGTTGACATTCAATCACACACAAACATTGAAACACAAGTGAAAACAAGGCCCAGGCACTCATCAGAGATGAGATCTAAAAATAACTACTGGAGCAGGTTGCACATATCAAATATTTCATGCACCAAGAAGAAACTTTGCATATTTTCCTTTTCAAGGAAGAGCAGTCACTCCCTCAAAGTCTCAGTGGGACTTTTGGCGAAGATTTTCACACCTCAGATTAGAGAGATCGGGACTTTAAACAGAACACTGCATGAATGTAGGATGATAGAAGGGAATTGCTAATTTTTTTAATAAACTTTTAATTTTAGAACAGTTTTAACTTACAGAAAAGTTATTAAGATAGTGGAGACAGTACCCACACCCATTTTCATACATTATTACTATTTTATATTGTGGTACATTTACCACAACTAATGAATCAATATTTGTACATTATTATTAACTAAAGCCTACACCGTATTCACATTTCCCTTTCACTTTCTCTGTTCCAGGATCCCATATTATGTTTACTCATCATGTCTCCTTGGGCTCCTCTAGACTGTGACAGATCCTCAGACTTTCCTTGTTTTTGATGACCTAGACAGTTTGGAGGAGGACTGGTTAGGTATGTTGCAGAATGTTCCCCAATTGGGATTTGTCTGATGATTTTCTTCGCGATGAAACTGGTGTCATGGGTTTTGGGGAGGAAAACCTCAGCGATAAGGGGCCATTCTCATGCTATCACATCAAGGGTACATACTATGAACAGGACTTCTCGCTGTTGATGTTGACCTTGACCACCTGGCTGAGGGTGTTTGTCAGGTCTCTCCCCTGGAGAGTTCCTCTTTCCCCCCCTTTCCATACTGCCCTCTTTGGAAGGAAGCACATACTTCTCTGCACAGCACACACTTAAGGAGTGGGGAGTAACGCTCCACCTCCTTGAGGGTGAGTGTCTACATAATTTGGGATTCTTCTGCACAGATTTCTCTCTTCTCCCCTATTTACTGATTCAATCGTTGATTTACAGCAGTATGGACTCAGGGTTTTGTTATACTTTGGATTTGTTATACTTTGGATTATAATCCAATACTGCTTTATTTTGTTGCTCAAACCATTCCAGACTGCCTGGCCACTGGAAGCTCTTTCAGTTCGCTCCTGTGTCCCTTTGACATTCCTCATTGTTGTGCTTTCTTGGAGCACACCCTTCGACACTTACAAGACGCTCCAGGCTCAACTTGTACATTCCCCGCCCCAGTCCTAGAATCGGTCATTTCTCCAAGGAGCCCTGGTTCCTCTCATTACAGCATGGTGTTAGAAATGAATTATTAATTTTTAAAGTATGATAATGGTATGGTCACTTTTTAAAAAGTTTATCTTTTAGATATACATACTGACCTATTTATACATTAAATGATCTATCAGATTTGCTTCAAAACAACGTGGAAATGGGAGATGTGAGTGGGAGTGTGGATGAAACAAGATGGGTTATGAGCTGATAATTATTGGAGCTGGGTGGTGTCCCTTCACTATCCTTATTTTCACATGTACTTGAAATGTACTACAATGAAGCTTTTTTTAAAAGTAGCTGATAGAGCTAATATTTGCTCATTGAGTCAGGTGTTTTACAGGAGCTATCAACAGCGAGCACAACTTTGACCTTCTATATTTATATTTTTAAATTCCAACTCCAAAGCATGCAAAAGGTGGCTCCTAAATAGGAGAGAAAAATATTAGCCTGGCTCAATCAAAATGGAACCACCCAGCAACTGGTTTGCAGACATAAGATATAAATTGTCAGGAGGACGTGGGACAGCTTTGTTAATCTTAAGGGTTTACAGCTCACAGTTACATCTTCAAATCCTAGCTAAACACACACACACGCGCGCGCGCGCGCGCATGCAAAACACCAACAGATTTATTGAAAGCACTTCGTTTGTGTCTCTGACAAATCTTTCAGTATATTTATAAAGATGAGGGATTTTTTCAGTTCTCCTACAACAAGCCCCAAATCTCTGGGCCTAACTGCCTTTGCCCTGAGAGTCCTCTGGATCGGCCATCTCCCATGACCGTTCAGACACATCTGAGCTGCTCCATGGTGGTGGCGGGGAGCCACACTGCATTAATGAAGTACAAGCATCAATAAAAATGATTTTCTTGTAAACTGGGAGAGGTACTGGAAACGGCCGTGTTTTTAAGAAGAAAATTTGCTTTTGTGTTTTTTTCCGTCAACCAACATCTAAGTATCTATTATGTAGGAGGTAGTATGCTAAATCCTGGGAATACAATAATAAATAAAAGTATCAGCCCTGGAAGTGCTCATAGGAAAGAAACTTAGCATTTCTGAAGTGGCATCTGGCAGCAAACTCCGGAAACAACAGACTGGGGGGCCCAGACGAGAGAGAGCTGTGAGAGGTAGGATGCCTGGGACCAGGTGACGTCAGGGCTGCGGTGGGCTGTGGACGATGAGGAGTTGAGGCCAACACTGGCAGGCACTCTGTCAGGTGCCCGGATGCATCAGTGGGTGAGGCGCTGTTAAGGCAGGGACTGGAGAGGGGCACATCAGCAAAGGAAGGTGGGGAAAGATTCAGGTGTGATGAGGAGGAGATGCTGTGGGCTTGCAGGTGGAGACATCAGTAGACAGTGACATACCCAGGCCTAGAACTCAAGGAGAAAGTTCAGGAAAGAAGCTGTGGCTTCTTACAAAGGTAGGGGTGCTTATTGTTTTTCTTGTTAGCATTTCAGAGTATCTCATTAACTTCTGAATTTTATGTCCCAGACTGTAGCCTGTACTAACTTTGTTTCCTGTGATTCAGAGTGTTCTATGTAGCTTAGTATGTACTCAATTTTGTGAAAGCTCCATGGATTCTTAACAGTGAATTTTCTCTTTGAATCTAATGTCTATCAATAATGCCTTTTTAATTATACCAGTATCTGCCCTTTAATTTTGCTTCCTTATGTCAAAGACTGAATGATACAATAAAGTCTTTTTTTTTCTACTGCAATTTTATTAAATTATGCATATGGACTATCTGGTTTTGCTTTCTGCTTTTGATTCTGTGTAATTGGTTAAACACAAGTTCATGATCTGTCGTCCCTGTACTTGAACCTCTCACCAACGTAAGGACTCCTGATGCATTGACTGCTTTTTGCCTGTAATTCTACCTTGCCGGGATCAATAGTATCATTGTGGCCTATTTTTTGTTTATTTGCAGATGAATTTCTGTCCAGTGCTTTATTTTTTAATGTTTAGAGCAAATGACAAGGTAGGTAAAAGCATATAATTGTTAAGATCCACCCTTGAATCTTTTTTAATATGGGCGTTTAATCTATTTATACATGATATTAAATTAAGTTGGTCTTCTGACACATTATGCTTTTTTCTTAGGTTTTGCTCTTTCTGCCTCCCGCTAAATGGCAATGTGGTATTTCCTTTTATCTTCCACAGTGATGTAAACATGATATGGCCTGTGTTTTTGTAATTAAACAATTATTATAAAAGCAATACACTGCAGACAAATCAGAAAGATAAGGAAAATGAAATGAAACATATTCAGAATCCTACCTACCCATAGATGCCCTCTGTAAACATGTTTGTATCTGTCTTCCCAAATGTCTTCCCAATATGTAAGCACATCTGTATACAAACACACAATAGAATCCTCTAGAGATGTCATGCTTCTCATGGCTACTTCACCTTTGCCGCATTTTATACACTCATCAATTAGCCAAATATTTGTGTTTTCTAACGCTGTCTTCCCAGATAGATAGGAAGCAGTCTAAGGTAAGGGGTTTCACCTATTTTGTTTACTCTTATATGCCGAGCTGCCCGTCGTTTAGGGCCTTTCTGGGTGTACGTTCTCCTAACTCAACTTTTTGAAATACGTTAAAAAAACCACACAACCATTCCCAGCATGTGCTCCTAGCAGGGCTCTTCTCGCCTCAGCTTCCACCTACAGTGCTGTACCTGCGACCCACAGGCTCACCTCCGTGGACGGCATCAGTCTTCTCTGCCTCCTCCCCTATGGTTTGCTGGGGGTTTTGGAACTGATGTCACCGAAGGAAAAAGCAAGAGGTGGAGCTTGGCCAAGCCACGAATGACCATACTTCATGGGGATCAGGGTATACTGGCAAAAACGAACCACGGGGGGGCTTTTTCCGGTATATGTGAGAGAGACTTGCTTATATTTATAAGTGCTCCGAGGCTGATCCAGGGAATGGGGAGGGCTCTAGGGTAGGGAGGACATGCAGACCAGGGCCCACCTTTGGAATGCAGGGCGGACAGTTTGCTTCCGCTCCCTCGCAATGTGATGTTTCCCCTGTTTTGTCCAGCAGCTTGGATGGAATTGAACCTTTTCGGACAAAGGGATTTATTTCCTTTCCCCCTTATATCTTAAACCTCTCCCCTCAGTGCTGATAGCACCCCTAAAGCCAGAGGACGTGGCCCTGTAACACCAGAGTTGCCTCTAGTATAGCAGTGAGAGTGGAGAGCTGCTTTCAGGGTTCAACTTCACCAAGGTAAAACAGGGGAAACATCGGGAGTCCTCAACCTCGGAGGACTTATAAATAGAAGCAAGTCCCAGCACCACGCTGTAGAAACAGCCCCAGAAACTTAAACACACCTCATTTATTCAGCCAACTGTGACTACAGTTCCTTATGCAGCTTGAAAAAGCAGCACTTTTCCTCCCATCATCACTGTTCCTAGTCATGATGTTTAATTTTTAATTTCTAATATTATTACAGAAGGGCATGGCTTTTTCATGCTTACAGAGGGAGTCTGTATGGTCAGGCCACCCAAGATGGCTGTTCTCTTGCTCTCTGTACATCCCCCTGCTGGGCCAGTGCCTGCTTCATCTAATCTTTAGCAAACATCTCCACCTGATAGCTCATCAAAGGGGAGGTGAGGGGCGTGCCCCTCGGCTGGTTTCCCTGGTAACTGATGAGCCAACCTGATGTCAATTTCCACTATAACTGGGAACCTCCCCCTCTCCTGGGGAGCGAAGCCTGCCGCCATGTCCTGCCCGCCGGCCGCCGCACACAGTCGGGTGTTGCTCCAGGGCCTTGCTTCAGACAGGTAAGCTCCCCCGCCCACTAAGCCATGAAGTCTCCGTCGCCGACTCTGGGCCCTTTCTTTGGTCTTGTAGCTGGGCAAGTACAGGCCTTGTAGGCCTGCGGGGTGCATCCCAGTTGGTAGAGCCAGCGGGGAGACCGAGGAAGCTCCTGTGAGCGCCGAGACGTCAGGAAATAAGGACGCGCAACGGAAAGTTGCAGGGGCGTCACCTAGCATGAGGGGCCTGAAAGTTCCAGGGGTGATCCTGAAAGTTGCAGGGGAAATCCCGGGGTGGCCGTCCGCTAGTATGTGGGGCCCTAGGGTGGCTGGCCTTGATGAATGGGGCTGCCAAGACAGTACCGAGGACTCATAGTCACCCCAAGGCCATGGCGGAGATATTGGCGCCATTACGGTGGGAAAACGAAGTGGCCGCAGCTGTGGGCTGGCAGGTGCGTTTTATACCGAGAAAGGCCACGGAGGCCGAGCTAACAGCTGAGGTGAAGGTTAACTTGAACGCCGGTTGTTTCTCCTCTGAAAGTGAGGCATGTGCATGTGAGTGACTGATACGTGTTATTATTGCCTCTTACTGTTGTTTAAACTAAACTGGCTTTTTAGAAACTGAAAAAAAAATCCCTGAAAATATCCACGATGGGACTCTTTTGACATTCTAAAACTGGTTTTTGCATATGCCCTTAGAGGAAGTTAGCTTTCTAGAAGGAATTGGTATTTCTCTTCCTGTGCCTTTGCGATGTAAATGATCTACCTGGGCTCTCTGGAACTTTAATCACCTTTTATCTTTTTTTTAAAAAAATTGAAGTAGAGTTGATTTACAATGCTGTGTTAGTTTCAGGTTTACAGCGAAGTGATTCAGGTATACATTTATCTAGTCCTTTTCAGAGTCTTTCCCATTAGTTTATTGTAAGATGTTGAATATAGTTCCCTGTGCTATACAGTAGGACCTTGTTGTTTATCTATTTTATATAGAGTAGCTTGTGTCTGCTAATCCCAAACTCCTAATTTATCCCTCCTCCCCGCCTTTCCCCTTTGGGACCCATAAGTTTGTTTTCTATGTCTGTGAGTCTGTTTGTTCATTTGAACCTTTTTTTTTTGGATTCCACACTGAGTGATATCATACGATATGTCTTTCTGTGTCTTACTTCACCTGGTATGATGATCTCAATATGGGTCCACCCATGTTGCTGCAGATGGCATTATTTCATTCAAAAAGAGGCCTTTTAAAATTTTAGCAGGAAAACTGTGAGATCTCTTTGTCTATATATGTAAATGTATGTCTCTGCGTACCTTATAAATATGAAGTGTCTGCTTCCAAATGGCATTGCCAAGATTGGTTTGTGGATGAGCTGTTTAATTGGCTTAAAAGAAATTAAACGCTTATGTAAATTCTCAGAAATATAAAAAAGACTGGCTTGAATGAATTTCAGGTTCACGTGGCCTGGGAAATATTCAGTACTGAATTGGTATCTGGTATTGAAGCTAGCTTAAGCTTGTTGGTTTGATTAACATAGACATGTCTTTAGAATCATCAATATTAATTATAACACTTCTGTTGTACCTAGGTTTACTAGAGATCAAATAACACCTTACTGTATCTGTTGCAAATACGTCAGCAAGGAAAATAACTTGATGTGATGAAACTTTAGGTAAACATAAGTAAGAGCTTTTAGGTAAACTCTATAGGAATAATTACATTTTGGGAAGGTCTATCTAAAATAGTCTTTCCAGATTTTGGTAACTTGAAACTAAACCAAGTTAAGAGAATTCACTGACTACCTGCGTCATTTCAAACAGGATAAAATACTGGAACATTAATTGCTGGGCAGATCTAAATTTACCTACCTTTGCTTTCTTAGGAGAGGAAAACTAGAGCATAAGTTTTCCAATCAGGAAATGTTGGTATGACAAACAGTTCACAGTTACTTGCTTCTTGGTTTTTGCTGGTGATTAAGGTTTTCAAGGGTTGAGATTATCATTGGTCATAATTCTAGTTATTGTAACCAAGTTTCTTTATGGATTACATTGTAATCAGATGTTTAACCGCGCCTTTTAAAGTCTTCTGTCATTTATAGGAAGTTATTGTATTCTGATGCTTTTGCAAAAGAGTTTCATCTTCAAGATGATCCATAGGAAGGCCCTTTTGACAAGTACAGGTCTCTGATAAATTTTAGATCATACTACTGAACTGGGTAAGATATTAAAAAATCCTAATGGAAAACTTGAGGCTTCATAAAAAGTTAATGGATCGGTTACTGAGTGAACTGGTGAATATGGTTATAATTTTTATGGTTTTTGTCTGGAATATTACTGGTTTTGATCTGTGTTTTCCAGATATAGGGAAGTCCTTCCCCTCAAGTTAGTTTTGGGTAGAATGGAAACATTTTTTCTCTTCTCTCTGCCTGGTCTCTCCAGACACTGGAGACTCTTGGGTTCTGAGCAGCCTTATCAGGTGAATGGGAAAGACTGTCTCCTGGCATGTGCAGGAATCACGATGTTTTAGGGATTCTCTAGAAGAGAGAAATCCACTGAGGTGCAGGCTAACAGCAGGCCTTTGGCATGGCTTTCCTGGCTTTGAGAGGCCTTTTGGGAATTCAGTCTGAGACTACTTCTGAATTCCACCACAGCCAGTTAGGAGGACCCTATGTGGTCAATTGACCAGACTTATTCTGTAAACAAATTTAGTCTTGATTTGGCTGCGTTTCATGGGAGATGAGGGTAATTTTAGAGAGGAAAATATGTTTCAGTGGATGTTAAATTCTAGTTCTGCTAATTGTCTGCATTAATGAAAGTTATTGTGTTAGCCATACTTTTGCCTTGATATTCAGGATGGAGAGAGAATTCTCTAGTGAAGTTGTCACAGAGTATAACTACTCATGACATGTATCACTGCTTGCTCTAAGTCTTCAAGCAAGTAAAATCAAATCTGAGGCTCTGACATTAATGGTTGCGGTTATTAAACTTTATTATATTTTAAAATCTAAAAACTGTAAAACATAGTGTTTATACAAACACCTGAGAACTGTTCAAGTGGCACAGCATCTTCACACTGACAGTTTGAAAGAAGGACAAGTTTAAATTAGAATCTTGTCTTATAAGACAAAAGAAATAACACGGATGAAAAAGCCCTTTAAATCATATACGCCCAGTAAATAGTTGCATTTGCTTATAAAGTACACTTGGTTTTCTAAAAAGAAAACGTACAATCTTACCCCTGGTGAACATCTTACTGGCATTTATAACAAATGGCTAATACAATTAGCACCATTTCTCATAGCTTATAACATTACACTAAATATTATACAATATAATGCTGTAATAAATAAAACAACAATGAACATGTTCCATGTGAAAGTTCTGATTTTTAAAATAAAGTTTAAAATGACAAATCAGAACTGATGTACCTTCCAAAGTTTAGTAGGATAAATGGCTCAGAAAGGAAATTAACTAGAAACATTGCACAAGACAGAACTTCCCTGTATGGAAACCCTGAAGTGTGAGCTGAGAGGTACCAGTGATGTCAAACGACGTGCATATGTTTTACAGAATAAAAAAACTCACTATATGTAGAGTTGATCTTTACCTCTGTGGAAGTGTAAAGTGCCATTTTAAATTAAAAAAAAGATTTACTTGTGTGGATACTTCAGATACAGAACAAAATATAAATATGAAACAGTACCCATATGAGGAATAAACAGATAATAAAACACATGTTTAAAAAACTTGGACATAGGCATCTTCATGGAGATGTGAACAATGAATGCCTAGTTAAATGTTGAAGCTTAGACAAAATAAGGAAGTTTAAAAATAAAACATATTAATTGAAAAGAATATAGTCAGACTCCATCCAACCCACCCTTGTAGTGTAATATCTCTTGCATAAAATGACTATCTACCTTATGATTTTTTTTCATTAGAGAACCCGTCAATCCCTCCCTGACTACTTTCCCCTTTGGGATTTGGCTGTTTTGGTTTTACATATAAACATTAACCAAAATCAAAGGTGTTTCTCTGTTTTCCTGCATGAAGTGTAACTAGCTATCTGTAAACTATGCAAGGAAAATAATGAAAAGAACAAACCACCAGTTTGACTATGCTAGTGCTAGCATGTTAAATGGCTTCTAAAGGAGTAGACTGGACTGTCCCAGGGTTCTGTGATTTTGGATACACCGTATTTTAGAGGAACCTTCTACACAACAAAAACTTCTAAGGGCAGAGAGAAAAGGTGGCATTGGTCTCGCCAGAATTAAGTCCAGTCTAATCTACACACTTTTTAAATTGTTGAGGTATCTGTCTGTCTTTAAGCATTTCAATGTAGTGGCACAGCTTCAGAGCTGTCCCCAGCTTGAGCCCCATGTACTTCATCATCATGTCGTTCTTGAGCAGTAGCAGAGCTTTCCCATCAATGTCCTACAGAGAGAAGGAAATTAAAATAATTAATAAAGCTGTCATATTTTGTCAGAATGGTTCTTCCTTTCTATGTAAGAACATGTAACACCAGTTAGAGGGCAGCTCATTCCAGATGTATACTCTCTGAATGCGCAACTGCTTGATGGAAACCGTGAAGCATCACTTAATCATCTGTAAATTTGCTTCAAATTTTAAGAAAAAGGAAATTTAACCTAATATCTTAAAAACGTCCTAAGCATCAAACTACCTAATTTTAAATATCGTGTGTTGAACAAAATACTGCATAGCTGTGACAAAAAGTAAAAACTATGAATGGTAAAAATGAATTTCAGATGGTCATTACCTTTCTTAGAAGGGCTGGGAACATGAGTATGTCAGCTATAAGTGTGCTATACAGTGCTGTCTTAACACTGAAAGCGAATCAGTTGTCGGAAGCTAATTAGATGCTAAAAACTAATTGCTGATTTTCTTACCATGTTGAAAAGGGTACATCAGATATGTGGGCACTAATTGTATTCATTAGGAAACCCTATAAAAAACATTACTTGATAGTCACAAGGTATCCTCCAAATGTAAAAAAGAATTAATTGACCAAATGATGCTGCTGAAGCATATTATTTGGTTTTCACAAGTTCTGGTTTAAAAATAAAACTGTACTGAATCATATATCACTGGCTGAAGGGACCTGAAATCCCTCACAGTACTGCCTTGGTCAGGTACCATCTATACATTTTCTACTAAGTAAAACTAGAAATTAAAGAAATTAGAATTTAAAATTTAGTCCATGATGTTACTTTGTAAATGGCATAAGGGTATCAGCATTCCAAATCATCAATAACCATATAAGGTCAACAGAACTGAGCCAAATGGAATCAGTTGCTGGATTCATCGGGCGTCATAACAAGGAGGACACCCTGTCACAGCTGTGGTCACCCCTCCTACTCACGGTCCTCGGGCCGAGCAGGGAGCAGGTGGGGAGGAGGATCCTTGTAGCTGTTGTTAGAAAGGAGAAGAAACCTGAGGGTGGCCATGCCGAATCATCTTCTCTTGAGAACTTGAAGACTTGTAGTATTTTAGGTACCCGGGTACCCATTTAAAGCACAGATCCAGCCTCCACCCTTTAAGGCTTTAACTTTGGGCAAAGTAAACTTTCTCGCATATGGAATAATCAGTTGATAGGGTTCCCCCACCATCCACACTAATCAGTATCCAACTGAAGGGCCTGCACAGAGGTCATTCAAAGTCATTACGGCAGGAAAACCGGATCAAAAGATACATTACATGTTTCATGAAGAGGTCGGCGAGGGCGCTTGATAACTGAGGATCTAGGTATTTCAGAAACAGGATCACTTCATCCACAGACCAGGTTGAAGGGTCATCAGGGAGGCTCTGTTTGAGGACACCCGGGTCACTTCCAACTGGTGAACTTGGAGCTTCAACGGGGGGAAAAAAGACAAATCATACTTGACCTGATCATTATCCTGAAAGAAGAGATGTTAGGTAGGGAGTAATTGTCTCATTCCTGGAACCTTGTGTGAAGTACCCCGGCATGGACCCAGGACTCCAAGGTAAAATCCAGGGAAAGCCTAGACAAAGATGACCTGAGGATGGCTACTCAAGAATGTCCCACCTGACCTCCCCCAAACAACAAAAGCAGCTTCGGAAGACACCTTAAAGCTTCAAAGATCATAAAACAGACTGAGCAATCTGAGGCCTCTTGGTCCACAGGCAAAATACAGCAAAAGATCTGTTACTTGGGTTAAATTAGGTTAATCTAAGATAACCTATTGCTCTCTTACTTTGAGAGAAATTCTTTGAAATGCTTAATCTCTGTCCTCTTGGTCTCTCCAGATGAGGTTTATTTTACTAGCTAATTGCAATGGAAATCCCCAGAATTTAGTTTTATAATTGCTTAAATTATTCACTTTAATCAGTGAATTTCAATAACCCCCATTATCTTTGAGAACCAAATCAGTTCTTTACTGAATCTCTTCCATGGCTTTAAAATTAACGTCTCTCAAGGCTTAGAGGTGTATCTGAATTTTGAAAACAACAAGACTTCTGCTCAGCTAGGTCAGAAGTAACTTTAACATTACACTGAATACCTCTTTCAAGTTTTACTGCATGGTCATAGATATTTTGGTTGAAGGTTTATGTTTTAAAAAGAAATAACGTGAGGCATGAAACAATTTAGGTGCTCATACCTCAAAACGTTTTAGGTGTGCCATTCACTACGTTGTACTGAAACTTCTTTGTGTCCAGACAGGTACTCATTTACTCAGCCAGAGTGCTCGACTCCCTAAAGTTAGCGTGTGGTGACGGAAGCGGCTTTTGTAATTCGCCGGACCGTCAACACAAATTTGACCTTTGTTCCTGTGAATTAGCCTAAAGTGTACCTTTTCTCTCCTGTCATCTGGGCTCTGGCCATTTTAGGAGCATTTTAATTATTTACACAGGGAAAGGGTAAAGAAAAACAGAAGATAAAAAACTCACAATGGGATCATTATGAGTATTAGTGGAGAAGAGGCCTGTCCGTTGACTGGCACAGTGCAGGCACATCACAGACACTCAAGAAGTCTTAGTCATCGTTCAGAGTGCTGCCCCAAGCTAGCCCTCAAGATGGGAAACAAACAGCTTCCACAAGCTTGCATCAAGGGTGTTGAGGGATATAGGGTAAATAATGCTACTTGTAACATGTGTCAGTTCACACTCACCGAAGCTGGTCGGGACGTAGAGAGGTGAGCCAGCCTGGCTGAATCTATTGTTTTCCAGTAAAGCTGGGTAGGTCATCATGTCAGGGCTATGTGCTGGACTGCGTTCACTCTGGGTCAGCACGGTTGCAGGCTCGACTGCAGTGGACTGGGTGTCTAAGAAAAGACTGCAGGTGTTGTGGGCCTCTGGACTGGAGGAGCCCTGCGTGGGGTCCTCGGGCGAGTAGTACTCCTGGTAGGAATGCCTGCGGTAGGTGGAGGGGACCGTCGGGCTCAGGCTAAGGCATTGCTCCAGATCCAGAGGCATCCGGGACTCAAAAGGTGCTTCTAGAGGGTTGCTCTGGGAATCATTTTCCGGCCTTTGTACTGGAATAGTGGGGCTATAACTTTTAGGGCAAGGCGATGCAGAGAGACACCGCTTCTTCCTCATTTTCTGGTATCTGATCTTTTTAGAAAGCAGGTAATTATAATCTTTAAATGTATATCCAAGTGGCTTCTGAAATGACACAAACCCAGCATAAACCAACTGTGAGTGAGTGAAAGAAAAAGGAAATAAATAGTAAATACATCCATAATTACTTTCCATGGAAGATTGCTTTATATTATTAAAGATAAATGCTCTATTTTGATTACATGATTTCCTCTTCAACCCTACATTTTAATTGCACTTTATGTATTACGGTTACAAACATAAAAATACCCATTGTCGTACATTTCTCAAACGTAAACTTCAGCATTCTTCCGGCAGAGGTTTAGTCTCCCATCTGCTGCTACAGCAAGTATAGATCAGCCTTGCTTATCTCACAGTTATTAGTTCTCTCTCACTTCTGACTGGCATCTTTAGAAACCAGAGGTTTATTAGTTTAGTTTTGAAAATATTTTTATAACACTTACACGACTTTGCAACCATGACTTCACACGAAGACGGTTGATTTTTGTAACCTTTGCATGCATAACATCAAACTTCTTATCCAGTTTTTGAATAGCATCATAGATGACCTATTATAATACAGACTATTAGTGGTTTCTACTTCAAAAGGAAAGGAACATAAAAAATACCATTAAGCCAAAGTCAAAGTCTGAAAGTTTTCAAGCCGTCAGAAATCTCTTGTTTCCCACTTGATGCCTGGCTGTTGGGGACCCAGAGCCGAGCTGGCTGAGATAAGGCGCGCCAACCTCCCACTCAACTACTCCATGTCACACAGGCATTTTACGAAGCTTGAATACTGGGAAGTAAATGTACCGCAATTCCTATAAGCCATCACATTTATGATGGAGTCATTTTACATCAAGGAAGGTGCTACTTTAGGAAAGAAATTTTCAAACCTGCTAAAAGGCCAAAGAGCCTCTTTCCATATAGTGATGGTATAACCTAATAGGCAGTGAGGGGTCCACTCTGGAAAGAACAGTGAGCCAAATACAACAGATGTGACCTTTGGCTTCAGAGTACTTTAAAGTCTTGCAATTAACAATTAACCTTACAAAACCTTTGAGTACGCGACCCCTGTATGCCAATCAAGCATGTGACTGATAAAACCGGAGAATTCTTGAAATACACAGAAATTTCATTCGGGCAAAAATACACTTAAAAGGCCAGAACCATTAATTACATCATTCGTTCAAAGAAACATTTATTGAAGGCCTACCACCTGTGAGAACTACTTTGCTAGATGCTGGGAATGTGGACATTAAAAAGAAAAAAAAAAGATAAAGACAAAGGAAGAAAAAACCAGCTCCTACCCTAAGGAACTCCCATTTTAGCTGGAGAGAGACAAGTAAAGAGACAAGGTCAACAGAGCAAGTGATCGGCCGCCTGGAGCAGCGGATTTCAGTGTGCTCCGTGGACCAGCAGCATCAACACCATCTACGAGCTTGTTGGAAATGAAAAATCTCCCACCTCAGATCTACTGAACTGGGAACTCTGAGATCGAGGGCAGTGATCTGTGTTTTCACAAGCCCTCTAGGTGATTCTGATGCACGATGAAGCATGAGACCCACTGGCTCTCAGCCCTGAATAACTAGCACAGGCTCTAGGGGAACACAGTTGGGTTCAAGTTACTTAACTTCTCTGTTGTTCAATTTCCTTATAAATAGAATCGGGATGAAATCCTCTCTCCGTTCTGCTGAGGACAAGACAACGTGCTACAGTATTAATACCAACATAATAATAATAGTCCATGATGACTGGTCTGATGGTGCTCAATCATCTAGTAGTAGTATCATTGCCACGCTACAGATAAGAACAAGAGGCTAAGCGTGCACAGAAGAGCAAGACCTAATCCAGCCTGACAGTCGTGGCAGGATTCTCGAAGAAGGAGGTATCTGCGCTGAGAATGAAAAGATGAGAAGGTGTTCACTAGGTAGAGATGTACAGAGGAGCATACAGGGCAGAAGGAACAGTATATTCTAAAATACCCAACAAATTAGGAGTATGGGATTAACTGACATAAACTACTATACATAAAACGATAAACAAGGATTTACTGTAGAGCACAGGGAATTATACCCCAAATCTTATAACAACCTATAATGGAATATAATCAGCAAAACCCCCGAATTACTATGCTCTACACCCGGAACTAACACAATATTACAAATCAGCTATACTTCAATAAAAAATATTAAAACAGAAATTAAAAACACCCAAACAGAAAACAGGAAGTCAAATGTTTAGAAAGTGAACATAAATGACGATCAAAGAGCTGGGTTATGATGGGAAGGAGAGAGAGAGGATGACAGCTATAGAGGGATGGGAGGCAAAAAGAAGTGGTTTTTTTAAACCTGTGGGAGAATGACTACGCTGAGAGTGATGGAGACAGAGGCTGAAGACACAAGAGACAGAGGGATGAAGGGAGGTGTCTGAGCACAGGGAAAGAGGGTCAGTTGCAGAAACCAGCAGAGGTGTTAGCCTTACAGAGGAAACACTTTTCCCACTCCAGTGGTCAGGAAGGAGGTCGTCAGAGATGGATCCAGGCAAGTGTGAGGGCTGTGGGGAGAGGAATCAGGACTTGGAGGGGATTTCTGCTCCACACCCTCCATTTTCTCCACGAAATAAGAGAACAGGATCGGGGTTGTCTGAGGATCACCAGTCCCCAGTGGAGGTCCTCCCCTCTGCTTCCCAGCCTGGACAGGGCTGGGGTTTTACTAAAGGGGGTGCTGGGCGAGGATTAAAAAAGAACAGATGGAGGTGCTGCACCGTGTGGTCTAGATTGGTAAGGGAAGGCGCCGAAGAAAGGAGGGAGCTAGCACATTAGGAGAAATGGAGAGCATCCCTTAGCTGTGACTTTGGAACCTGGGCATGTCTTAGCGGAGATACTCTATCCCAACACATCTTGCACAATCGCTCAGAAGGCCCTGGCAGAGCAGTGTCAACCCAGTTCATCGTGGAAGCTGATGTAAAGCAAGCAGGGGAGAGCACTGCTCAAAAATCAGAACTCCCTACGTCGTCCCTGCATTCCCACTCTCTGTACATCCTTCCCCGGAAGACAAGACACGTTCCCTTTAAGTATTCCACTGCTGTTCTCTATAATGATAAAGACTCCCATAAACATTTTTTACTTTTCAAAGTATGTTCATTGTATTCAAGAAACTTTTTTATATGTTAAGAAACATGTATTTGTTTATAAATGTTCATTGCTTCTAGGGTATGCCGCTCACAAAATCCTTGATAATTACATACTTCTATCAATCTCCACCAACACGTCAATTTTTACAAAATCCCCTCAAAACTGGAAGATAAACTGTTTAAAAAATGGTGGGCTGCCATTTTGTTTCAATTGAGATATCTTGACATGCATTTAGGCACATACTAAGTTTTATCCAAATCAGCCAACTTCCTTTAAAGATTTTGTAGGGGAAATTAATTCAGTATTGAGCAATTTAGATGAAGGAGACATAACTATTATACATTTCATCAGTTAAGGGCTTTTACAAAAGGCTATGAAACCTCCATATTGCTATTTCAAAACTTTCACCTGAAGATGCTATTCTAACTAGAAATTGTTTAAAAAAATCATCACAATGAGAGCGATAATCATAAGCAATTTGATACAGCAAAATTTCAATTGTCCACCTCTTTATATGATATAAAGAGAATTTAAGCTTAATATTTTAGAAAACTACATTTGAGAGATAGAACTTTTTGTACCTGGCAGTGAGTAAGGACATTCAGAATTGTTTTTTGTTGCTCTTCGTTGCAGGATGTGTTAGACACGACACTTCCCTGCTGATATTTTAAAAATTGAGTAGTTAATACTTCACTTCTATGAAAGTCAAACTGAACAAGTAAGTGGGGAAAAAACACTATTTATTTAACTTGCTTTTATTTTTCACTAGTTTTTCAGAGAGTTTCAGAAATATTAATCTAAAGCAGAGACAAAATAAAAAAACTCATGTTATTATGAGAATGAAGATGATCACTGCTAATTAAGAAAGGGATTAAGCAAAGAATTTATTATATCAGAAGGACGGAGGTTTAGAATTTTGCACTGAAAAAAATGAGTAAAAACTGCTGTGAATTTTCTACAAGGAAAAGAGGGAAGTGAAATGGTTAATTGCTCATTGTCTAATGAAAGGAATCAGACAAATTCAGGAGAGACTAATATTTTCTTGAGTGAGTTTACAGTAAGTCTATGAAGAATTTTTTTTTAAAGTGGTTAAGTGTTAATATATTTGGCAAATGGCAATTAACATTACTTACATTATTGAAATATGCAGTATTTGGTTCATATGCATAAAGAACAGTGTTACCATCATCATAAGTAGAGATTCGTGTTCTTATCTAAGGAAAATTTATTAATAAATTAAAAGGAAAGACGATAGAACTTAAAAACTGAGGACTTCAATTTCACTTTCGAGAAGCTCCAAAAGCCAATTTGTGCTATCAAGGGACCTTTGTAAATACTATGACTATAGGAAAAGATGTCCTTGCAAAACTGTTTTCTCATTAACTGAACCACACTTAAGACATCGTTTTCCTCTTGTGTACCTCAGGGTAGAAAGACTATTTTTCTAGTAATCTGGCAGCAGAACTGCTGTAAAAGCAAGTATTTCTAACTACAAAGAATCCTGTTCATGGCTTTTGATTTTTAAATAGCCCAACAGTACCACTCTGTGGACAAAATAGGAAACACTTAAGCAACTATCTTTTTTTTTTTTTTTTTTCCCCTGTACTTGGAGGCTTGTGGGATCTTAGTTCCTCCACCAGGGATAGAAGGTTGGAGTCCGAAGCACTGAACCACCAGGGAATTCCCCACACCTATGTTTCTTGATAAATTAATCTCTAAATCACCTAAAACATTTTGGGGGGAATAAGACAGTGCATAAGTAAGTAAATAGACAGTAAACAGCCATTACATTTCACTTAATAACTCTTTATTCTAAGAGTGGATTATGAACTATAGGAATAATTTTAAGCCTACATAGAAGTATGTATGTCTGTTTCAAAAGACAAAATAATGTGGAATTGGGCTACATATTAATACTTATAAAAATATACCATGTTACCTTTGTATAGGTAGGTATGCTTTGTATAGGTATGCTTTGCAAAGTGCTTTCACATAATTATGTGAAAAGAGTCAGGAAAAAAAAGGACTCTTGGTAGGTAGTTAAAATTTAAAAACTTGCACACAAATGTTCATAGCAGCTTTATACATCAGTGTCCAAAACTCATGAACTGTGTATTTACAACCTCTGCATTTCACTGTACAAAATTCAATTCAACTTAGAAAAAAAATAGAACACAATGAAAAGAACAAAGACAGATTTTCAATTTGAAATACAAACCACATCGACTTCACTGGAGCAGCTAGACATCTTTTTTGTGCAACCAGAGCAACTCCGCTTTCTCTGAGTTGGGCCTAATTATTTTTAAACTTGCTGGCGGGTTATTTGCGAAACTCCTTGGCCATGTAGGACTGGTAAATCTTCAATTCCTGAAAAGCAACGCATAAAAAAGTTACTTCACCCACTTATCGCCTTAATAAACTTAACATGGATATGTTCTCAGAATACCAACTCAAGTTGAATTGGAGTCCTGGCTGAAGTTTAGAGAGCGACAAAATGAGAATTCTTCCATTAGTGATTTAGAATAAACCTTTAAAAAGTGAAGGGTTTTATTGCCCACGCGTAGGAATAAGAATCCAGATCGAACACATTTCCAAATTGTGAAGCGGATGCTCCACAACCTAAAGGCTACAGAGTAAGTGCTGGAGACAAATGAACAACAGAGCATATGAGTCCTAACTGCTTTTGTCAAGGAGCTCAGAAGCTTTTTACTCAGGGAGACTGCGGGCCTCCAAATGTGAGTCAGGAGTCTCTTGTGGCTTGGGGCCGCCCACCACGGTGCGGCCTGGAAAGACCACTAAAGACATCGCCTCCTCCCCTGCTCGGTGAAAACTGGGTGAGATTACGTCTAAGGTCATTTCAGTGCTTAAATTTTATATTATAAAATAAATAGTTAAATTTTATATTAAACCTAAAGGACTGTATGTGCAAAATAAGCCAAAAACTCTTCTAGAATTATGTAGGCTTGGTTATGGTTCTGAGTCATTCATCTCTGCCACCAGGAAGACGTTGAGTGCAATGCTGTCATATCATATCTCGTAGTAGATTTGAACGCTGGCATCACAGTACTGGGAGGGGCGTTAATGAGAGAGCTAGGTTCCCTTTATCCATCCTGAGCCAGGGCAGGAATGAGGCGGAATGAAGGGAAAAGTAACTCTCAAGTTAGACAAATGCAGTCTAATAATGTGGAATAAATTCAAGTTATTAAATACCTCCAATTTGAGCTGTAACTTGAACCAAATTTTACTTTTTTAGACTATGTTTATTTTTTCTGATTATACAACTAATACAAGTTATGGATACTTAAACTGGTGTTTTCATACAAAGGAAGACTACACAGCTATGAGAATAAACCAATTATTGCTACACACAGCGAGGAGGACCCATCTCAGGAATCTCAAAACTACAACCTTGAGTAAAAGCCAGACCCAGAAAAGAATACAGTGTATGAGCTCAAAAAGAGGCAAAAGTAAAAGAAGTCTTTCTAAATTAATAACTTTAGATATACCATAGTCACCTTCAACTTCTTCGTTTCCTATCTTGCACATAGGCCATGATTTATTTAACTAGTCCCAAGTCATGGATATTCAAAAGTCACTCCTCAAGTCTTGCTCTTACAAAGAACACTGCAGAGCAGGCTCCCACCTCTACCTGAACTCACACAGAAAGAGAATAGTGAGTTAAAGTTTCCCAACTCTAGGGACCATTTCTTATACTCTGACTGTATTTCTAACAACTTTGTTTTAGAGATTTAAATATATAATTTTTCTTTAAATTTGAACTATGCCACAAAGTACAGATAATAGCATCTGACAGATTTTACTGCTTACTCTGTGTCAGGCAATGTTCTAAGCATGTGATGTATGTTAATTCATTTAGCATTCCTGCCAACCCTACAGGGCAGGCTCTATTATCATCCCCATTTTCCTTAAGAGAAAACTGAGGCAAAGAGACTTCAAGTAACCTACCCAGGTCTCATAGTAAGTAGTGCAGTACGACTCCAGAGCCTATGCGCTTTACTTCTTCATTATTAAAATCACCTGGAATCCCTTTTCGACAAAGAACAAAATAAAATCCAGAACTCCTACCGTGGCCTACAAGGTCTTTACAGTCAGGTGCCTCCACACTGCTCAGAGGTCACCTCTTATCACTTGTCCCTTTGCTCTAAGCCTAAGATACTTACTAGCTGGCCTTTTATAGACAAAGTTTGCCAACCATTATTAGAGACTCTGACAGACAGTTCCCTAATGGCTTAATTACAATGCTGCTAAAACTCGGCAAGAACCACTACTCGGCAAAACAGGGCAGATTGCAGTAGCCAGAGCCCTCCACATTTTTTTTTTTTTTAAAACAAGATCGTGTCAATACACTGATCACTTTCTAAAAATCCTGTCAGGACTCTCAAAAGCAGCCGTATCAAACTTCAGCGGCTACGGAGTCGGCCAGACCTGGGGCGGGGGCGCGGGGGGGGATAATGCCGTCCAAACTGCATCCCCATCACCCATCAGGGAATCGAGCCCATGCCGTGCTTTATAAAACACCGTGCAGAAAAGTTGCTCGTTAAATCACGATTTGTGAACATTAAGCCAGTTTAAAACTCTAGAGCAGTTCGACTTCAGGGAGAGCCGGGTAAAGGGGGGGCAGCGATCCCCAAGAGACGAAGATATCAAACTACCGTGCTCAATCCACATCTTTACTTTGTTTAGCCTCGCGTACGTATTTACAACTGAGGCTGCACTGCCTGATCAATCGCGGTTACCATCCAAGCCTCAGAATCAACGTTTGCGCCTCAAAAAATGTTACAACGAACCAACTCGCTGGTTAATAGATTTTCCAAACTCAAAATTCTAACAAGTCTGAGAGCCTTGGTCGTTCGTCGCCCCCTCACCCACCAAGGAAGAGAAAGGACGAAAAAGGATCGGCTCTCGGAAAGTCAGCACAAACCACTCAATAAGGGGCCACATCTCAAGCGCCTACGCGCTGGCATCCCGGGAGGGGCGGTGGGAACCACTCCGAATCATCCCCAAGCCACCCCAACTGCAGCGCGGCTGAAACTCCAGAGTAGACTCGGTCTTTCCGAAAAGGCAAACCCTTTCTCTTCCCTCAGGCAAACCCTCCTCCCCCGCCACCCCGCTTCGGAGCGCCACAGCCGTGAAGTAGAATCCCTCCTCACCTGCTTCAGGCGCACATCTAAGACAAGAAAGTTCAAAGGGAATTAAAAGTGTCACCTGACAGGCCTTTGCTGGCGCAGAGCCCGCCAAATCGGCCTCCGGAGGGCGCCGGACGCAGGTAGCAACGGACGGCGCCTCTGCCCGGGCGGCAACCGCTGTAACGGTTATCAACGCCTCAAACGTTCCTCGCGCCGGAAGTACGGCCCGCCCACGTGACGCGCCGGCCGCGAGCCCCACGGAAGCTGAGGCGCAACGCTCGTACCTGTGAGCACCCGAATACTTAGGTTCCCACGCGCGCAGCCGGTCGCTGACCAATCAGCGGCCGCTACAAGACACGCCTGGGCCGTCAGCCGACCAATCCAGCGGACCTCTGAGCCGTTGCAGGGGAGCGGGCGTCGCTAGAATCGACTGCCAAGGGGAGAGGCTTTGGTTCCCTCGGGGCGGCCGCACTTCCGGCCTCTGAGCCCCTGTAGATCGGCGTTGTTCGCTGGGGCTGGTGGGATCGGAGCCCTGTGCTAGACTGAAAACACGAGCCTCTAAGGCTGAGAGGGGTTTAGTGCGGTTGTGCAGCAGCGCCGGCGCGCGCGACTTTTTCTGTGTTGGAGCGGGTTTAAGGAGGCGGCTCTGGGGGGTGAGGCGTTTAGGTGCGTGGCCTCCCCACTCCCGGTTAGTTCTTTGAAGCTTTTTTTTTTTTTAATGTAATTCCCCCCTTTTCCTCCTCCTTCCCCGTCCCTCTGTGACGCACCCCAGACGTCGACATTGACTCAATCCTAGGCGTGCACGTCAGTGCTGGAGTTCGAAGGGGGAGGGAGCGGGAGCGGGGCTTTAGCAATTGTGGTTTGGTACATACTGGGAAAAGTTATTTTAAAAAGTTGTTATCTCTCCACAGGGTGAGGTAACACAGACCTTGGAGCCAGATTTGCTGGGTTTGTACCCCAGCCCCAACAGTTAAGCGCTCTGTGGCTTTGGGCAACTCAGGTAAATGGCTCTGTGCTTCAGTTTCCCCATCTGTAAAATGGGCACAACGTGGGGGGATGCTTCCTGAGTTAGAGTCGGCAAAGCACTTAGAACAGTATCTGGCACATAAGTTTGCGTAATAAAGGGTACATGACATTACTTAGTGGCACATCGAGGTTGTTCATCTGAGGAAGGAGGCACAGTCTGAGTAATTATCAGAAGCAAAGCAGGTAACTTTAAAGTAAAGCCATAAATATTTTTCTGGCCTGGAGAGGTACAGGAAAGTATACTGGACACTGGAAATGTATTCTTTCTTCTCTCAAATACAAAGCAAGATCGGAGCCGGTTACAGAGAGAGTATTCGTTATTATCGTTATTATTTTGCTCATACTTTTGCCATAGCAGTTCCCCTCCCATATGTCCAGACCCCTATGAAACACTTGCCGCTTGTTAAACCCCAGGAGTGCAATTACATAGCAATGAAGAGAGCAGCCAGTTGTTTAATTGCAGTCACGTTTATTTGCAGTTTCTATACACACTTTCTAGGTAATCAAACTTTTCTGGTACATTTTTTTTGAGAGGGGTTCACAATGAAACTGTCACCATTTTTACTAAAAATAAATACAAGACTTAAAGTGTTGCACAGCTCTAAAATATACAAAGGCTTGAATTGAATGTAAACGTTGAAAACATCTTACAAAAGAAACCATTTTTGCAACGATTTAAAAAGTTCATATTTACAGATATTACAAAAATACAAAATGGAGGCAAGTCCATAAACCATTGTCTTTCGGCCAGCATGAACTGGTTCTAGTACCAAAAGAGTTACACTGTAACCTTCCTCATAGTTGTAAATCTTTGTCATGATCTAGTTCTTTCAGTCTGCCACCACTGCAGCAAATGTACTCACTGAACTTTGGCAAGAGCAAACAGTGTGTTTTGTTTGCTGCAACTGGTCCATGTCCTCTACTTAGCCAAAAAAAATCAAAAAATCAGGAAAAAAAATTTCCCCCACACAACATAGGCATGTTGTATAAACACAAAGGAAGAAAAAATTAGCATCAGTGCAAACAACAGAAGAAAAGTTTGGGTTGATGTTGTTCACAATACCTAATGTGTGTACCCTGCTTTAAGACGGCAGTGATGTTGAAGACAACCCTCTAAATCTTGGTCTTACGTGCTACGTGATAAAGCCATGTAGAATTACTAAGGAATTTCTTGCCTTTTTTTTTTTTTTAACTCAGTTTGTTACTCAATACTCTTTTGCACAGTGAATTTTAAATCCATCTTTATCTGGGTTTTTTTTTTAAATCTATGAAATATAAAATAGAGAAACTCTGCTATAAATTTTTAGAGTAAACAAAATAAGTAAAACTATATTCTAAGGGTTAGTTCTGTGATCATTACATATAGAAGGTATCTTATTGCCTCACAGTTCAAGTCAATATGTATTTTAAAATATATATAGTACCATTACTTAAATTAATGTCAATAATAAGGTGACATATTTGTTAAAGCCAATTTGTGTGTTTTCTGTTCAAGATTTAGAATCACTTTTAAAGCCTACATACCTTTCTTTACGCTTAAAAAACCCCTAACTACACAAAAGCCGTACTGCAAACGAGCTGCTTTTATGAGAATTACAAAAAATCACCTATTGTGACTGGAAATGACTTTTTTTTATTGCATTTGTCTAAAAACCTTACTTTTAAAAGTTTGCCAAGTATACTTTTCAAAGTATGAGAAAAAGTTATTCACGTTCCCATGTGGTGTCAAACCATGCTGGTTTTCTTAACTAATGGGTTCCAATGAGAAATGATGGTCCATTTTTTTCAAACCCCCAAACATTTTTCTTTTAGTAAAAGGTATAACACTTCGTAAATGTTCATATGTACGCTTTACCAGGTAGCTTATCTATCCCTGCACAAGCACACGCGTGCGTGCGCGCACACACACACACAAACACACACACACACACACACACACATTCTCCCTCCTCTACCCCGCCACCCCCAGCACCCATTTTACATACGAGGATGACAAGAAATTAAGAAACACAATTTGATAGTGAAAACAAATAGAATAAACCAGACATTTTTTTTTTCTTTCCAAAGAAACAAACAAAAACCCAACAGCAATCAGATTCTGTAATTCTCACTCTGTAACATCTTAAAAAGTGTTTCTATTGAAAGATAGCATCTTCTTAGACCGGGCTTTCTCCTTCATTTTGCATGAACTAAACCAAAACCACAAACCCCCTTTCACACGTCCTACTTTCCCAAATACCACTTGCATAAGCTTAAAGCCAGCTGTTTATCAACTTCTTGGTAACTCTGGTATGTTCTATCACTCTAATCACATTCTATTCTTTTATATAGGCCGTATTCCTTCTTAGTTCTCTACTTTCTACCTTCTCCCATTCAAAACATTCCAAGTACATAGCTGCTTATATTTCCGACATATCATTTCATACAGTATCAGTTCATGTCAAAATCACAGGTGTAAAACCCATTTGCAGATTTCAACTTGTAACTACATTTATTTTTCAGTTTTAAGACAAGAAAATTCAAGTAATTCAGCTTGTTTCCCTGCCTTCATTTTATCAGAGCACTTGCCCTGACATTTCCTTTCCCACCCACCACCCTCCCCTTTTGCCATCAAGCAGATAGAGTAAAATCAGACAAAAACTCAGTTATATGTAGCATTGTGAACCAGAGCTGCTCCCCATTCCCATTTTAACAGTGAATTTAAATAATGCATATACACATACCTATTTCCCAACTACGTTGTTCACAGTGTCATTTCTGTTAATTTTTAGGTAGCATGAATCTCATCAGCACAGAGAGAAAGCTTCACTGAAAACTCACTGCAGGTACTTACTGATAAATCCACAGCTCTGTGGCGTGCTTATGTTTTATTTTCGTTTGTTAAAGAACCTGGAGCTAATTGCTCAACTGTTTAAGGAGTTTAAAGATTCTAGTCCTCAGATTAGGACTGTTTATGTCCCCAGTAGTGTAATATAAAACATAACCTAAAATTAACTACTGTTTTCCCTACTCATTCTCTTTAAAGCAATCCACTGAAAAATTGAAGTTTAAAGGACACTGTCAAGTGCTGTTGTTCAGGGCTTTATGTTGAGAATGATGATTTCTCTCACTGATTTTTTTTTTTTTTTAAATCGAAAGCATGCTTTTCATTCTGTCCGAATTACCACATGGCAAATCACAGCCACGTGTTACCAGTAGTTTGTTTGGTGCTGCAGTTTGTCACAAAAATGGTTAAGTGTGGATTCATTATTTTAAATTAATCACATTTCACTATATGACCTCAAGATTTCCTTTATTTCACCAGTTTAAAATTCATATTTTGAGGTTTACCACTCAGAAATCATATTGGTGGACATTTAAATATGGTATTTGATACGAAAATGGTATTCACAGAATACAATTATTACACTTTATTTGTTGTGTTCTATAAGCAGTTGGTGTGGTAGATAATTGGCCACATGTCCACTCGTCATCCATAAATCTATTTACACATTTTTATCAAAAATACGGTATTTACATGTGTGTAGTTCTTCTAAATTTTGCTTTAGTTCATTTTAATGTAAAAATATACCGAACCTCCAGAGTATTTCATCCTCTTAAGAATTATGACAGTGAGGGCTTTGTTTTCTGAATAGGCAGCTCTGGGAAAACTTTTTCTAGGTTTCATGAAAAGCAGACATTTTCAACTTCTCTATTACCAAAAGGAATGAGATTGGGTAAATCAAACTACCCTAAAGAAAAATAAGAAAGACAGCGTAGCTACTTAAAAATATGGAAAATAATCAAGAAAGGCCAAACCACCTTCCATTTCCCCAGCAAATATTTAGGAACTTGTTGGTAAGCGTGATGGTACCCCACCATGTGCTGACTTCTCCCCAGTCTTCCGTTCTGCTCCTCCATCCTCATATGACTAAGGTTTTGGCCTTTGACAGCCAGCCTGGCATGGACCACCTATGTTGAGCTCTGGGAGGATCGGTCATCATGTGGGCTCCCATCGGAATTTTCTGTCTCGCCTTCGGAGATGGCCTGCATGGGCGCGTTGTACAGCCTGCAGCGGACACTGTAGCGGCTGCTGCTGGCCGCAGGGGGAGCCCGGGAACGTCCAACCCTTGCCGATGCTGGGGTGGCAAAGTTCTTTGAGGAGAAACCTTCTGCATTAACCCGTGGGGAGCATGGAGAGAGGGGGGACAGCGCTTCAGTTCCCGGTGCCCCCTGATGGGCCTCGTGGGTGCTTTGGGGGGACTCGGCTGTGAGTTCCCCAGGAGGTTTGGGCAGGATGGGACTCTTCAGGATCTCAGTAGCAGACATACGGTAACTGGAATCCGAGCGACTGCCTTTCTTGAGGAGTAATAGCTTAAACTCTTCATTCGATGTGTTGGACTTTTTGGCATTTCGGTAGATGAGGCCAGGAGACCTCTGGCTGTTTGGGGTGGTCACATTGCTGTTGGTTGAGGTGACAGAACCAGCACTGTTGCTGCTACTGCTGCCCAGGGAAGCTCTAGATTTACTTCGAACAGACATGTCCCCAGAATCTTTTCTTCCAAGTACTTTCCTCTTGGACCTTTCAAGAAAAGGAACAATCTCAGTCCACATACACTTCAATGAAACTAAAAGTGTTACGTCACACTCAGCCATCTCCTTAAAGAGCAGTTTGTTGTACCCTGTCTGATGGGATACTAAGCATTAGGGCTGTAGGGGTGAGGATTAAGATACGTTGCTTGCCCTCGCAGCACTCAGAGCCTGAGGGAAATTCTCCAGTAACCAGTGGATATGAATTAGGTTTTGGAAATGACCATTTCAAATAATGACTAATGTGGAGGCTAGAGGTTCTAGGGGAGGGCTTACTGGGAGTTTCACAAGAGCACAAGAAAATACTGCTCTCTGACTCTTGGTTAGAGTGTAGGTGGTGAAGGACTGTCACTTTTATTCAGCCTGTCTGCAATACGGATGAAATCCTCTGATGTCTGGGATTGGCTTCCAGTGAATACCAGGAGAGCCAAGTGGAAGGAGGTGTGGATGGGACAGGACTGGCCACAGGCTGATGGTTGATAGGCTTGGGTGATGGATATGTCTGTGGTGCGTTTGGCTGGGGGTGGGGGCAGGCAGCGGTGAGTTATACTATTCTGTCTACTCTTAAAATTCCTCCATATAAAGAAATTTCTTACATGACTTCTTGAGTAAGTCAGTCCATTTTGGCTGCAGATCCCATTTGCCGTAGCTGCCCAGGAATATCTGTCTACAGTGTATTAATCAGTAAGCCAACTTTCTGGAGGAGCTGGAAACCTAGACCACCTCTGGAGCTCTTAAAGCTCTGCGCACTGTGAACTCTCAAGAGAAGGGAACTTTCATTGTCACCGTGCTGCACATAGATGAATAGACGAACAAATTCTGCATAAATGGAAATCTAAGATTACCAAACTCTGTAAGTCTACCAAACCTGGGCACCCAGCCATCGTTATTATTATATTATTTCTTTTGATAAATAAACAGGCATAAATTCCGTGTACTTAGTCACTGAGTCAGCATGACTCAGTTCATTGCTACGTACTGGCAGCACGCTTTCTCACCAACCTAAAAGCCTGTAGGTTAGAGAAAATGTCAGTTGTGCAACTGGACCCCAGCCTGACTATGGTTCACTGAAAGCTTCGTGGTTGCTATCTCGTGTATGCCAGTGTCTGGCACTCTAACAGGGTAGGGATTTCAAACTAATGTCTGCTTTTAGCATCTACCATATTCTAGACACAGACGTGATATTTTATCATCAAAACTGAATATGTGAGCTATAGGTAGCCCCAGTTACAGCAAGGGAAATAGGTACACAGGTTTTAACTGACTCAAGACTGGACAGGAAGTGGCAGCATTGGGATTCAATTCCAGGTCTTTCTGACTCTACTCCTTACATTCTGTCCACTCTTCAAGACACTAGCATTTGGTTTTTTAACTTCACAGCATTTAATAACTTGTCCTGAGGTTGGGGATAAAAGGGGGTGAGGAGAATATAATCAGGGACAAAGAAAAATAATGATTCTACACCCTCCAAGTGGAGAGGTGAGCCTGCCAAGGTCTTCACAGAATGTGTTTGTGATTGGCTCGTTTAAAAAAAAAGTTGTTGTAGGGCAGTGTTCCTTCTTTATGAGAGAACCACATCAACAGAAAACACAAGTTCCCCTAAAAAGTAGGATCCCGGGAAAAACAGTGGTAAGCTGCTTGTAAAGAGCTTGCTTCAAAGAGTATAACTTCATGAGGTAGACAGGACAGTCCCCAAGCTTTGTCCCTTGGGAGTCGCATCTAGGTCACCAAGGCCTAGTGAAGTAGGCAGTGGCAGCTGTGAAAGGAGTAGCTATGTTATGACTGGATAGCTCAGTCTGATATGGGTTCAGTTTCCAGGGGCTGGTTCCTGTTTCGTTCTTCGATCACAGGTTGTAAGGAGTATTCTTGCAAATAGGGGCCTTGATCACAGGGGTCCAGGGGTCAGATGAGAGAATATGAATGGTCAGCATGGATGCAACACTATCCTGGAAAAGCAGCCTAGAGGACATCCCCTATTCATGGGATATGGAGCATTACAGTTAAGAGAAGGGCAGTGTTATTAAAGAAATGTAAGTTTTAGGAAGAGAGGGAAGAAAGGGAGCAGTGATTAGTTGTGAGCTATGAAATGGGCAGGTTTATATACTGTTTTGTCTCAAACTTGGGGCTGTGTTTAGTGAGTCACCTTACATTTATCCCTGCTAGTGTAGGATTATAGCTTTGAGCGTGTGTTTTTAGGTTAAGGAATTGTTTAAATGTCAGAGATTACACTAGAGTTTGAGCTTTCACCCTTAAGTTACTTGACCACAAATTGTTTTCAAATTAAAAACTTGTTTCAGAATGTCTTTCCTAGGGAAAAAAACAACAGCTTCCCTCAGCAGTTCTTAGGAAAGCCTCTCAACTGAGGTCTACCTAACTGTATATAAGGCCACATATTTCCCAACTTGAATATGTCTATCAATTTGATTTGGAAAAATAATTTTTCTTTGCTTGCTTATGTTTTTTGCTGAATGTATCACAAGTACCCAGGGCTTTTCCATATTTGCATTTGACGAGAAGCACGTAAGAAGCAAAACCTTTGGTATTGTTGCCTCACCTGTGAATGACTGCAAATAAATCCTCCGTTGTTCGAGGTTTATTTGGAGACACAAACACACTTTCTGCTTCAGCCTGAGAGTCTTCACTTAGTGGTGAAATCACAGAGTCATCACTCGGTGACGATTCTTAAATTAAGAACAAAAGCATCTTTAGGAAGAAGTCACCCAGCACGCTGCTGGGCTTCACTGACTCAGGGAACAACTAAGCAACAGTTACCTGACCACCATTTTTAAAATGAAGGAGCTGTCTGTCACACTTAGTCCCTCCATGATAAAAGCTTTTATCTTAATTGTTTTAATAAGTGAAAAGAAGGAGGGAAACCAGTACCCCGGGCTGTACTGTATTATGGGGAAGGTAAGAAAGAAAAACTTCAGAAAGTGCCAGGAGACACCTTCCCATTGTGACAAAGGTGTCAACAACTGACCTTTCAGTGAAACCTCATCCACACTTCCTTGGGTCTCCTCTGCTGCTCCGCTGTTATCAGAGGCACTTTTGGCTGAAATACCTGAAGCAATATTTTCCTGCTCAGAACATTTTTCAGGGCATGGATTTACGGTTGGCACCTCTGCTTCATAGCTGATATTCCCAGGCACTTTGTCATGGTGGCGGCTCATCCCAAGTTGATGCTTAAGTTGGTTGCTTATGTCTGTGACTCTAGTTGGTGAGTCTGACTGAGATGTGAGCACGTCCACAGACACAGGGTATGCAGCTTCCTCCCGGTCGACAGAAGATACCTTGTGGACCTGCGCTAGGGCTCCATCTGGCCCAGCTCTACATTGTAGTATTTTGCCATCCAAATCGTTTGGGCGAGCAGCAGAGACCCTCTGAAATCCTTCTGTGGGAAAGTCACAACTTTCACTTGCTGTGTTTTCTGGAATAGGCTCACTCTCCATATGTATTTGGTCTTTTGTGACACTTGAATCTAGAAGATTGGTACCAGCTGAGGTTACTATTTCTGGATCACAATGATTCTTCACATCGAAAGAACGGTTATTTTCTAATTGTAGCTTATCTGATTCCATCTCAACTGCAGAGGAGTCTAAAAAGGACAGTATGGTGTCTTCAGTGGAGTACTGACGTGATAGTGATTTCTTAGTCATATGTGGCCTAATCTTACCTGGAGACAGGGCAGCCATGGTGAGAGTGCTTTCCTCTAAGTAGGGGAGATCTGTATTGTTGCCTTCTTTTTGCTTAACTTCTTCAGACCTACTGATGGACCTAAGGTTGACAGATTTCAGGACTGTTGGTGTAATTGCAAGAGACGGTGGAGGATTTGACCTCAGTGTTTCTCCTACTGCATTTTGCTTATTATGACTGAAAACATGCAATGGGTGACGGTGGTGGAATGGTTTATTTAAGACATTATGAAGAGCACTTAGGTCAAGATGGGTAGGAGGTATAATTGGAAGTTCAAGGTCTTTACCCAGTGATAGAACTCCATCTTTTAAAGAGGGCTGCTGTAGTGAGGATTTCCTTTCTGGGACTTTTGGTTTTCTTTTGCTACCTCCAGGAGACAATGGGCCAGAAAAGAAAGCTGTAGGGAAAGAGGACGTTGGCGTTTCAGACTGGCTTGAGTAGCCACTTGATGGAGATGCCAAGCCAGCCAGCTTTTCTGGTGAAGCCAGTTTAAACTCATTGTCAACAGAAGGAAGGGAGGGGGTGGTGGCTCTAGATTCTGACTGGGATGTTTGGGATTCAGAGCTCTCTGGAGATTTGATGCATTCGATAACTGTGGTACCCGTAGCAGTGCTTGAATTAGATAAAGATCTGTAAGGATCATTTGTTTTCAAGTCATTTAGAAGCCAGAGGTCTGCATAGTGAGTTGATTCAGCACCTTCATCTTTGAATGGTGGAACATCTGGAGTGTCTAACTGAGCTTCCTTAATGCCGTGTTCACTCTGGTTCATCCAAGAAGGTTCCTGCTTGGTGGGCAGATTGGCATTTTCCATTCGAGAAGGCGTGTTGGAGAAATCAAGAGGCAGCTTCATTTCCCTGGAACTGTGAGGCAGGAGCTGGCCACTGCTTATCTTTGGTTCTTTCTTCTCAGAAATGTCTGCATTTCCGTCAGACTTCCTCAATGATGAGCTACGTTTAGGTGGAGTCGGCTTTGCCTTTGGTTTCCTGAAAGAGATGCTTGGTCTCCCCTGTCTCCTGTGGTCTAAGTAGTCCTGCCAGGCACAGTCTGGAAGAGTAGGAGGAACCCCGACACCCTGGCCATTCTCTGGGCCCAGGGCTGCATAGTGACAGACATAACTCTTACTACCTTTGAGACCACAGTCAAAGTGCATGGAGGTGTAGTATCCTTCTGTGTCCACCGAAAAGTGAGAGCTAGTGTCTGCTTTGTCCGATGGAGACTTTTCCAGAAAGCTGTCATAAGTGGCCATGCTCGTGAAGCTTGGGCAGCCCAGGCTGTCTGCCTTGGGGCGCTCAGGGCTAAAATCCTGGCGGCAGGAGGCATCGTGATGGTGGTGTAGGTAATTCCACTCGCTGTCACTCGTGTTGCTATTGTTGGGGTCATCCAACAGATCTGCCACAGTGGAGGTAAAGGAGTTTGCTCGGTGGCCCCTCACTTTATCCAGGTGGTCGTTGTACTGCTCTGTCACGAAGACACTGGCGTCCTCATTAGCGTGAGGGGCTGTGTTTAGTGACAACTCCGAGTCACAGTGTGAAGAGCCAGTGAGGGGAGGAGAAGCTGCAGGAGGGATCGTCTCTGAGGTCTGTGAGGGGCACGTGGAGCTGCTCCCACTCCAGTTGCCACTGGATGACTGGTGGTCATCTTTCTGGTCCATGTGGCTGCTGAGGAGGACGCCAGCCGTGGAGATGCAGTGGATGGGGCTCCCAAAGGTGTCCGAGTTGGAGGAGATGTCACAGCTGCCGGAGTCGGCAGCCATCCGGGGCAGACGTGACCTCCCTCTCTCACTTAACTTGTGCTGGGGGCTGTGAAGATGTTGAGAACAGGCCAGGCTCAAAGCAGGCTGGTGCCCCTGTGCACTCGGGCTGCTGGGGGCCTCGCTGCAATCGTTAAGGGTTCTTTCTTGGTCTCCCACGAAAGGCTCCCCCTCTTCATATGCTGAGGGTTTAGCACCAACTTTGGGCTCAGCATCCCCACCTCTATTGCCCTCCCTGGGAAGGCTCCGAGATCTTGTGCGGCTGCTCACTGCAGGAGTAAACGTGGTGTCGCCTTTGTCTGCCAATGCAGAAATGTTGCCAGCAGAATGAGAAAGGGAAGCTGCAATGCTTTGGCCCCTCTGAGCTCTGATTCTCCTTCTGGATGGAGCAGCGATCAGAATATCCTCAGTTTGGCACTCCGAGTCCCTGGTTCCAGACCTCCTGTTGACAGCGTTGGAAGGATCTGGATTTGTGTGCACAATCACACTCCTTTCCCTGGCCACGGGCGATTCATCAGAATCTAGGGCACATGGAAAGCACAGTGAGATACTTCATACGTCAGCAGAGAAACAGACATTCTGAGAGATGTCCACAATTCTGGGTGCCGGCATGTTGGAGCTTTTTCTTACAGAAAAAAAAAAAAAATCAGCATATAAAATTAGGAGCAAGTTAAAATGCTTTGGGCGGTCTCTCTCTGTCCCTTTACCTTTCTGACTCTCTCTCTCTCTCTCTCTCTCTCTCTCTGTATGTATACTAAGAGAAGATAAGCTCTTAGATCTTTTGTGAACTCTCTCTCTCTTCACGATCAAATTACTTTGCCCCAATAAGTGTCTACTATTTTTTTTAACCAAAATACATCTTATTTTCTTGGCCACTATACACTTTTATTTCTCAGTATAAACATAATGAAATAAAAATCATAGAATGCATTATATGAAGTAAAAATCTTAATTACAGGAGATGCTATCATAATAATAATTTAAAAAACCATAGGAAGAGATATCTTAAACACATTGAACAGAAAAAAATAGAAAAAACGTCACCAAGGGTATCATATTATGAATAGTCAATATTTAATTGAGTATGCTTAAAGTTTACCTTTTAAAATAATTAATGCCATAAAAGTATATCTCTCTCCAGATAAATGTATATTTCTCTAAAAGAATCTTTCATTGCATCTTGTTAATTTTTACTTAATTTCTGCCTTAATAATACTTTTTAAAAATAGCAAAATATTATATTTCAGCCATAAAATCTGAATGTATATGGCTAAATCCATAAGGTCAAGCCTTCACAGCCTGGAAGAATGGAGATTTAAAACGTAATACCACCTGGCTTACTGAACACAAAACAAGTACACATCATTTCAAAACCTCTACGAGTTACAATGTTGACTATTTTTAAGGAAGCTGGTTAAAGGCTAGTTTCCATTTCGTCTCCTTATAATCGGCACCCGACAGAATGTTAACCATTAATAGTTTTATACCACACCTATTTCTTGTTGGACTCTTCTGGGGATACCCGAGATGGTTTTCCTCCTTCTCAGTTTTCGTCTCCGCTGTAGTACGGATTGTGAATGAACAAGAGAGCAGCGTATACTAGCCTCTCTGTCAAAACCAACTCCTGCAACCCACAAATAGGTCTCATTAGCCTCTAGAAATGGCAAACAAATTTTCATTTGCTTGGAACACAGTGATATTTATTGATTGGAACTAAAGGAAGAGTTTGGATTAAGCCTGTGAACAAATATAAGGGAGCCCTTATTCAGCTCTTATTTAAATTATGCTGCAGTACATTAAACTTTACTTCTAAATGCAGCTCTCCACAACAGCTTGCACTGCCAAAAGTAACAAGCAAAGAAGGAAAATCAAAAGAAAGAGGAGAGAAAAATAACATCAAAGAATCACTCTCACACAGAAATGGCTCCTTAAGGACTTACAGCCTTTAGTTACTACTCTTTGCTGGTCTCTTTCCGGGCTCTCTGAAGCTGATATCTTTGCATAGTAGGTACGTAGCCAAGATGTTAACCTGAATTAGTTCAGCTAACATATCCTGACCCATTTCTGCATTAAAAGTGTCTTTGTGAGGGTTTTTTTCCCCTCTACCTACTCTGCACTCTGCCCAAGCCCTACACACACACACACACACACACACACACACACACACACACACACTCACACTCACACTCACACCCTCCCTCCCTCCCTCCCTCCCTCTTCCTCTCCCCCTCTCCCTCTCCCCCTCTCCCTCCCTCTCTGTCTCTCTCCCTCTCTGTCTCTCTCCCTCTCTGTCTCTCTCCCTCTCTGTCTCTCTCCCTCTCTCTCCCTCTCTCCCTCCGCCCCCTCTTTCTCCCTCCCTCCCTCCCCCCCCCTCCTCTCTCCTCTCTCTCTCTCTGGAAACAACAGCCTAGAGATGTGTTTTTAAAATCATCATGTAACTGTCTACTTTCCTCTGCTGACTAAATTGGACACATTTTGGTTTAGCAGCAGTGTCTTATCAATATAAAATAAAAATAAAAGGCAGTCCTCGGTTCTTCACTTAAGTGGATCTATCTTCTGTACCAATTGTAAGTAAAGCTGGAATTCCCAGTCTTTACACGTGTCTGTTTTCTTTTGTAAATACACGGGGGAAACCATGATGCTTGTTAGTTTCTCTTTCCATAATTACATTATTGACACACTACATGCAGTCCTATCAAAACTAGAATGATGAGGGAGGAGGTGAGGAACTTGAACTCCTGCCTGGCACAGGCATGTGCCAGGAATTTTTCATAGTGAGCACTGCTTCAGAAAGCCATAAGCCAAAAGTGCTTTGGAATCTGGTTGCTTCATCATGTATCCTGATTGTTAAACATGGGGCAGGATGGCATGTTAAACTTTGGTTCAGCTATACAGTAAAGCAGGTTGAGTTCTGCTTAGCTTTACAGTGACAACAGTTTGTAGAACTCATGTTGAAAAATCTGTATGAGATATTGTATGTTGAATACTTTCAATACCATCAGAATTCATACTAATGAAATTTTCCTTTTTTAGTTCTAACCAAAGATTAAAATTCTTCCTTTTGATCATAATAATTATGTTACAGGCACAGGTATTTTGTGTCATATGGACGTAATTAACAACTTTCTCATTAAAGCTCTTGAAATCAACATATAGTCTAGGCTTTAGTCTGAGAGTTCCTGAAATAAAGCAGAAGGAGAGAGCTTCCCTTTTCCTGAATCACAAGACCCATACTCGAAAGACTAAATTTGAAAACAAGACTTTACTTACAGTGCCATGAAGAAAGCAGGTGCTGCTAATAATCAGATGTTCCCAGAACTGAAAGTTAGTTTAAGAGGATGCCAAAATGATTCATTTTGACAGCTGAACTCCCCTAAGCCATCTCATTTAGATTACGGAGATCAGATAAAGTGCACATCTTTAGAATACTTTATCCTACAAGTTGAATAGGTCATCAGGAAAATTAAGTCCCAGCTCACAACCAGCCGATCAACTAGAACTCCTTTTGTCAGGAAGAAAATAATATTTACCCTGATACCTGGTCACCATTTGCTCCCCACTTTATATGAGACAAATTTGAGTGACGTTAATAATAGCCATGTCCAAAATGCATCTCGAGCAACATACAATCTTTAGTTACAAGGCACCAGGATGGAAATCAGTCATAAAATGGCCATTCTGAGATTTTCAATATAAGAATAAGTTAGAATTTAACTATTAGAGATGCTTAAAGAAAGCCCAATGGGTACATCATTTAATTTCTATCTTTGAAAGTTAGAATATTTTATAGCATTATTTTACTTACAACTAAGGTTACCACATTCTGAGATCACCAATTCTGGATTTTACAATTGCTGCCAGTAGACTTTTCAAGAAAAGTCCACACAGGCTTGCCTTCGACCTAGACTAATAGCCAAACTCTCAATACACAGGAGGAGGAAAGCAGAGGGTGAATGGAAGCCAGGCTTGCTGCGTTTAGAGTAGAATTCAGCCTTCACCTATGAATCCATGTATTTTTTAGGTCAAAAATCCGCCAAATCAATGCAGGAGTCTAGACGATCTTTGAAACAAGCCTACCTCCATCCAAGGAAGCATGAAAACAGATTTTATAGTTGGTCTACAGGATCACTAGTTGCGGTTTTGGAAACCTGGGGCTTGCTGTTTTCTCTCTTGCAGTGCCACGCATCATTATCGTATGATTAATCACTGCCGCTTTCTCCATTATTTCAGTCAGCTATGGCCAGAGAGCTATTTGGTGACTTTTTTTTTTTCCCCAAAAAGAAACTGTCCATCATTTACATAACAGGCAGCCCAGCGGAACATATGCAAATTGATGTTCAAAACCTGATAAAAGCATATTGAACATCTTCTGGGTCGTATTCTGATGAAAAGGGTATCATGTGTTTACAAAACGTATTCTTAACTGGTCCACCAAGCAGCACAGATTTTGACCATATTTAATACATGGAATATTCTGACCCGACTGCCCCTAAGAAAAAAACAGAACGATACCAGTGACATTGATGGGAATAATGCAAGAAGAAATCACTTGGGCATCTTGTTTCATCTTCTCCTCCGGCGTCGGGAGAGGTAGTGCTTTGCTCCAGTTGGTCTGCTTGTCCAGTGTGGAAGGGATATTGTGTACTGGGTTTTTCGGCCTCTGCCCTAGCATGACATCTGTATCTTCGTCCTCGGGGGGATGGGACTGCAAACAAAGTACATTCAGATTCAGACTCAGCCATCAGGGTTTATACATAAGCACATATATATTTCAGAGTTAAGAAAAATGAGGTCAGAAATAAGCTTTCAGGTCAAAGGAAGAATTCCTAGACGTAGTTAGTAAGTACAACTAACTGAAAGTTACGATTTCAGTAGTCAAGCAACACAAAAGAAAAAAAATAGGTTAAACATGCTTTTCGGGTCAAAGGGAATTAAGCAGAGAGACAAGGTAGTCAGAAATCCCCAAACTTCAAACTGAAGAAAGATGCGAGTCTCTAATCCGCTGAGAGGTAGATTCACTTTCTGGATAGCTGTCTCACCATAAATTCCTACTCAAACTCTTGAAAGCTCTAGGTGACTAGGATCAAAGGGGGAAGATGATTTAGATGCCTATGAAAAGGTTTGGAAAACTGGCCAGAAAGCCTGGAGTCAGGAGACATTCCAGAACACAGTAACCAGAAGGACAAGCTGACCTAATCTGAGAGGCCAGATTCAAATACACGGAGTTAATTTTACTGCAGGATGATGGCATTTGTGAATGACATTTTAAAATGCAATTTTGTCAACGCTGTGCACGTGGAAAAGCAGAAGTGAGGAATCTCCTCCCACCGACGATAGTGGAAAATACAAATACTGTTACTGGGGGGAAAGATCCAAGTGGGTTTCATTTTCAAATTCCGAAGAGTAAAATAGTCCTAGTTTATTTTCTTTCAGCTTCGCAGTGCGAAGCTTTTCTTCCAGCTTTGTATTTAAAGACCTTGACTTCCATGTGATATTTGCAAATTCTCCATCCAAACCTTTGATCGATTGTAATACTGTCTAACTTTTACTTCAGGGTTGGGCTCCTAGCCCAGATTATTAAAAAGGCTCCATCCCAAGTTTGATTTCAGGGTTGGGTTTCTAAACCAGATTATTAAAAGACTTAGTTTTTGCTGCTCAACCTAGTTTTATTTCTTCCCACAATTTGTTGGAAGGTGGCTGTTTGTGTAAAATAAGCATTTTTTCCTCTTATTCCAGTTAGGTTTTAATAATATTGTCCTAAAATCAGGATCATTAAAAAAATTCTCATTCTCACATTTGGAAGCATCGTGCCCTGTTGACTCAGGATTTCACGTATTGTCAAAGTCCCCTTAAAGAGAAGATTCCAGAGCCACTTGTTTTAAACTAACCCCCAGCATTTGCTTACCTTGTCAGAGGTACCTGCAAAGCCCCCCAACACACCCAACAGGATGTGATTACCCCCCTTGAGAAAAAGGTGTTCGCCATGAACATTTTTAGTACAACATTGCAACCTTCTTTCTCTCTTCAGCTTTTGTGCAGATTCCCAGCAAAGCAAAT
The DNA here is from genome assembly GCF_963924675.1 of Phocoena phocoena. Lineage (NCBI taxonomy): Eukaryota > Metazoa > Chordata > Mammalia > Artiodactyla > Phocoenidae > Phocoena > Phocoena phocoena. The sequence goes on along the minus strand of NC_089240.1, from coordinate 14,466,467 downwards.
AGCTCAAATAAAGTTGGAGCACAAAAGACTTTGTTTCCTAGGTAACTTCCAAAAAGGAAACAAAAAGGTTTGGTGTGTGCGGAGAGACAGAGAGGGGGAGAGAGGAGGAGCTGGAGAGAACCCCCTGCCCCGCGACACACACCACAGTCCACATTTTGTAGGCGATTCCTTCCTTGAATAACAATGGACTGGGAAACCAAGAAAGAATAGTGACCTGACTGCAGGCTCTGGCCGGCAGCCAAAAGCACTTTTTATTTAATGGTGACAGGGACAATTGGCTGACGGCGAATCCTTTTGTCCTGTTCTCTTTTGCTTTGAGAAGCTGAACCTTTACAGTTCTAACAAATATAGGGCAAGTTGAAATTTCTTTTCTCCAAACTGCAGAATCCAGGGATGGTGTTAGGTGACGCCTTGAACAAAGCCTTAATTGCAGCTTGGAGGAGGGGGGGGGATGTAAAAGCCAATGATATTACTGTCTACTTTATATTTTATTTAATTCAAGTTAGGAAAATACCGCTCTTTAAATTGATTTAAAAGAATACCTGTTAGTTAGTTAGAAACAACACAGTTTGCCATAAAGAAAGAGAGAAGAAAGTGAAAGTGTATAGAGAGAATGGGATAGGCTGTGACGGAACGTTCTCAGAACCAGTACCTTTCTACTCCATGGGGTCATGTGGCAACATTCAGTGGGGGAGGGCGAACGGGTGCTGTTAAACTATGAACATGAAATGCAAAAAAAGAAAAAATTAAGAACATGCACACAACACACAGTATCTGGTTAAGTCAAATATATGATATTAATGAATGAATATATTGGGGTCACTCCCTTCCATCCTTCGGAATGCGTCTTGGTTTTATGAGAAGTAGCATAAATAGTGGTTATGGTTAAGAGCACAGATTCTGGAGCTAGACTGAGTTTGAATCCTGCTTCTACCACTTCTTTGCTGCGTGACCAGGGGCTCTAAGGTCAGTTTTCTTGTCCTTAAGATAGGAAAAGAATAGTATCTACCTTCCAGGGCCATTTTGAGGATTAAATGAGTAAATATAAATAATAGGCTTAGAAGAATCTGGGCACTTAAGAAGCTCTGTGGGTTAGTGTCAGCTACTGTTCCTATTATTATTATCCTTACCACGTAGCTGTAAAATATCTGTGAAATTATCTTTGTAAATTGTAACTTTATATCTTTTGGATCCCAATCCCGTTTGCTAATTTGGGAAAGACCAAATTATCTTCTTAGAGTGAGTTTATTTTCCTCTGAACTCTTCGGAAGAAATTTTCTTGTGTATTACTTCCTCCTCTGGACTGCTCCAAATTTGCCCCTTCCTCATATTCATAGTCTGTATTTGAAGACAGGACCGGTTTCATGGGCATGTGACCTGTGTAGTCACATAGGGCCCCACGCTCAGAAGGGCTCCATGCTTGGTTAGATGCTGTCCCCGTCTTGAAATTCTTAGTTGTCGAGTAATGGGTCCTGCATTTTCATTTTGCACTGGGCCCCACAAATCATGTAGCCAATCCTGTTAGGAGACTAATCTAGTAACCAGAATCCCCTTTGCAGGATCTACTTGAGAAGGACAGTGAAACTCTTTTAAACTCTAAACCATGTCAGCTTTGGATTCAGTTAGCCCTCTAGTACAGCACTTTCCATATAGCATTGCTTTACTGTAACGTGAATTATCCCTGGATGTGTCTTTTCATCTATTAGCTTATGAATTCCTAGAGGTCAGGGGCCATATTTAATTTTCCTTTCAGTCTTCCATGATGTCAGCAGAATGCCTCCTCATTGCAAGAACTCAACAAATTATCTGTGCACTTGAATGATACCAGCTCTGTGTGTCTTAACAGTGATGGGAAACCCAAATAAAGTAAGGGTCATGCTCAAGATCTCAGGAGGAAGCAGACACCACGGACTTCAAGGGTACTTACCATCTTAGTGCAAAGAGGTGAAAACAAATAGAGGAAACCACAAGGAATGCTCGGTTCCATCAGAGGCTTAGCATTGGTGTGTGCAGTTCTAGTTCTTCTTAAGCCTATGGCAGACATGTTTCAGAGGGGAGGAACACTCCAGGTCTAATTCTGTTCTAAGTTTCTAAATTTTAACTGACAGGGTTGCTCATTAACTTTTAAGCAAAGCAAATGCCATCTCCTGAGGCCCAGTTAACTTTGATCTAGATCTTATTTAAGAAGATAATTTCATAGGGTCTGTGGCTCCCACGTTGAAAGCGATCATTTTGACAGATGTGGTATATGTGGCCAGAGGCTAACTTGGCTCTGTCATAAGAATCAGTCATAGGTAGTGATGTGCAGGTCTCGAGTAAGACACTGTAGTGTGCAAAATAGAGAACTCATGGAAGTAGGAAAAGGAACCTGAATGCAAAGCCTACATGGAAATCGAACCTGTTTCCAAGAAACAAAAGGTGTCTCATGAAAGGATTTCAAAAGATTACACAGGAGGGAACTGCAAGGCAGAAAATATATTAGTGATGTTAATATAGTAATTTTGGTAGTTTGTCTTAAATCTCCTTAGTCAGCTTTCCTGTTGAGTATTTTTTCCAGGAGTGAGGGATGAGGCGTGGTTTTTATTTCTCATCTGTTTGAGAAACGCCCCCATCCCATTAAACAAACATGAGGTAACACCTGGACATGACTAAGGACGGCAAGTCCAGAGAGAGAGCTCAGACCATTCAGTTTTGGTCACCATCATTAAATCAAGGTCTGCGTGGGTTACACTCCACAGAAGATTCCTTCTCAGCTAATCAGCGTCTCCACTCTTTTTTTAAATTTAATTTTTTAAATGGAAGTATTTACAATATTGTGTTAGTTTTCAGGTGTACAATCCACTCTTTTGATAGTAGCTCCAACCTCCAGCTTGTGAGGGCTGAAACTAGGTACTCTTGAGCTCGTGTGTGGAAGGATTGTGTTCTTTGGTTCCACCACCTAGACACAAGCACTCAAGCCCCTGCAGATGGTCTGTCTGTGTAGAGTATTTAAGTTTATAATATTCACGTGAGCTATGGTTTTATTCTTGCCATGAATTAGTAACTGCCTTAGTGTAGTGTTTTTTTAATATACATTTATTTTTATTTGTTCATTTATTTATTTTTGGCTGCATTGGGTCTTCGTTGCTGTGCGCAGGCTTTCTCTAGTTGCGGCAAGCGGGGGCTACTCTTCGTTGCAGTGCGCGGGCTTCTCACTGCGGTGGCTTCTTTTGTTGTGGAGCACGGGCTCTAGGTGTGTGGGCTTCAGTAGTTGTGGCGCATGGGCTTAGTTGCTCTGCGGCATGTGGGATCTTCCGGGACCAGGGCGCGAACCGGTGTCCCCTGCGTTGGCAGGCGGATTCTTAACCACTGCGCCACAAGGGAAGTCCCTAGCGAAGTGTTTTAAAGCATCCTCTTTCCTGGGTATTTGGTCAAAGGAAATAAAATCATTCTGATTATTTCTGATTAGGTTTTTATATGGCAAATACAATAGTCAGTTCATACAGTTTTTTCTTAACTTATCTAAGAAATAAAACTGCAAGAGAACTGCTACCTTGGGGTATCTCTGCATGGCCCAGCATGCTATTCCTTAACGTAGATGGATAAGGTTAGGAAAAGCTACATGCTGATCAAACTTGTGTGAACGAAATTATTCTTTAAAGGCTCTATTTAAATTAATCCTGTTGCTTATTTCAGACTAAGACTTGTAAGGGCAGGAACCATTTCTTGTTCATAACTGTATTCCTACTGCCTCAGTAATACTCAGTAAATATTTGTCGTACTGCTAACACCCCCGTGTGCCTGGCATAAGCAAACAAAAATCTTCTATAAAGAAGCTGTCAGGGCTTCCCTGGTGGCGCAGTGGTTGAGAGTCCGCCTGCCAATGCAGGGGACACGGGTTCGTGCCCTGGTCCGGGAAGATCCCACATGCCGCGGAGCGGCTGGGCCCGTGAGCCATGGCCGCTGAGCCTGCGCGTCCGGAGCCTGTGCTCCGCGACGGGAGAGGCCACAGCAGTGAGAGGCCCGCGTACTGCAAAAAAAAAAAAAAAAAGAAGCTGTCAAATTATTTCTACATACAATTTTTCAGTATAACATCCAGCACAAAGTCAAAGATAACAAGGCAAGGAGGAGACAAATCAGCATGAACAAGAAGCATCCGAAACAGCAGATGACAGAAGCAGACCCATGGGGAAATCTGCTTTTGGAATTATTACTCCATGCACGAGTAGCAGTGAGCAACATTGGCTTCCCCAGAGTAAGTGTGTGGCAAGATTGTTAGACCACTCATTCATTCATTCAAAAGCACTTCTTTGATGAGGGTCAGAATCAGCCCCAGTATAAACAAATTGTCAGATGAAAACAAATATCACCTTCATGAGTTATATGCGTGTTCACTGTATGGTTCTTTTGACTTTTCTGTACTTTTCATGAAACTTTTCATAACAAAACATTGAAGAAAGGTGCAGAAAGAAATATCTCCTTCCTTTTCCAGGCTTCCACTCTGGTCCTCCCACTGATTTTGAGAGGCCTCAGACTCCGTACTGCACCATTTTAGAATCAGCCACCACCAGTCATCTTGTCCCTGACAAAAGATGCTTCTTTGATGCTTTCACTGCATTTCTGTCCCTGCTGGCCCCATTAGTTATAGCCTCAAATTGTTACCCTAGCTTCCTATGGAACTCCTTCAACAAAAGCTGGAGTTATAACCAGTGTTCAGAGCAAGAAATAACAGACATTGTACTCAAAGCTGTCAAAGAAATTTCTTTGGTGAATGATGAAGGAATATTTTCCAAACCCCAGTTTCTCCTTGTGGTGTGTGTGTGAGAGAAAAGTTAATTTCTCCACTTTTGTGGCTATGAACAAGTATTTCTCCAAAGATCTCAAGACTTTCTCCAATCTTTCTCTTACTGCCGAAAGAAAAAAAATAATCCGTCCACAGTTTACTTTGTTTTTGGTTTTATTTCATACTCTGATGGGGGCTTGTTTTGCTTCAGAACTTTCCAAAAGACATCTGTTAAAATGTTGTGGTAATTCCAGCAGGAAGTGTTTTGAAAAATTGGCTTTGGTTTGTGATCTAACCGATACCACATGGCATTTATACCAGTAGACTTTCAGAGCTGATTTATTACTATCATGCTGTCTTAAACATGAGAATTGTTTACTAGAGAACGGATGCTGTGGCACATTTGAATACAGGAATAAAACCTTAGAGCGAAGATGTCCATTGCAGGCCACGCTGGGTTCCTAGTAGGTGATCTGAGATCTTATTCTCATTCTACCCTGGGGCTTGTTGTCCTTAGACCGAGTCTTTGCGTTTCTGCACATATTATGGCCTGTCTGTGAGATAGAGGGGAACTTGGCTGCCTCAGATTTTTCTTCACTGGAGTGTGTGTATGTGTTGTACATAAATATGAAGTGCTTTGATCTTTCTGGAAGGCTTAAAAGAGTCTGGCAATACCTTCTTCACATATCGCTCTTACTGCTACAATTACATAGCACTGTTATTCCCTTGAGAATGTCCCAGAGTCTCCTACTGGCTCACACTGGGCTCCTATCTTCCAAACATGTTCAATAACATCACGTTAAACTCCTACTGTGCTTCTCCCTTTCCTTTCTTCTCAACTCCAACCTTTACCAAAGTGTACAACCATGGGGAAAACAAAACGATGAGGTAAGTCAAAGTTTAGGGCCCATCCTAAGCTTTCCCTGTCCCTTTCCTGGTTCCTCCTTTGTCACCACTCTTTCCCAGGCAAAGCAAGGCCTTCACACTTCCCCAGAGGGCCTGAATGCAGCACCCCACGTGCCCAAACCCTTCATGCCACTCTCCCAGCCAGTTGCGAGGCTGGAAAGAAGCCTGCAGGTGAGCTCACATCAACGTGCTGAGAACTCCTGGTGATAAACCCAAAGGAATAAATCTCTCAAGCAGAATTCTGGACAGTGGTTGTAGGCTAAGAGGAAGATATTTGGGAACAGGTGCCTACTGAGTTCTTCTTTTAACCACTGTATACACTAATATCTATTTAAAGTGCTAAAATACACAAATATTCAGGACTGGGAAAAATGGCCTTATCATTGTCATGTCTGCTTTTCCAAGTCATCCCTTTCTTTTATTTATTTATTAAAACATCTTTATTGGCGTATAATTGCTTTACAGTGTTGTGTTAGTTTCTGCTGTATAATGCAGTGAATCAGCTATACGTATACATATACCCCCATATCCCCTCCCTCTTGCATCTCCCCCCTTCCCACCCTCCGTATCCCACCCCTCTGGGTGGTCACAGAGCACTGAGCTGATCTCCCTGTGCTATGCGGCTGCTTCCCACTAGCTATTTTACATTTGGTAGTGTACATATGTCCATGCCACTCTCTCACTTCGTCCCAGGTTACCAACTTCCCCCTCCCCGTGTCCGCAAGCCCATTCTCTACGTCTGCATCTTTATTCCTGCCCTGTCCCTAGGTTCACGAGAACCATTTTTTTGGTTAGATTCTACATATATGTGTTAGCATACGGTATTTGTTTTTCTCTTTCTGACTTACTTCACTCTGTATGACAGACTCTTGGTCCATCCACCTCACTACAAATAACTCAGTTTTGTTTCTTTCTGTGGCTGAGTAATATTCCATTGTATGTATGTGCCACATCTTCTTTATCCATTCATCTGTCGATGGACACTTAGGTTGTTTCCATGTCTTGGCTATTGTGAATAGTGCTGCTATAAACATTGGGGTGCAAGTATCTTTTTGAATTAGAGTTTTCTTCAGATATATGCCCAGGAGTAGGATTGCTGGATCATATGGTACCTCTGTTTTTAGTTTTTTAAGGAACCTCCATACTGTTCTCCATAGTGGCTGTATCAATTTACATTCCCACCAACAGTGTAGGAGGGTTCCCTTTTCTCCACATTCTCTCCAGCATTTATTATTTGTATCAATAGAACATATGTCTACCTTTAAATTCCCTCTTAGGTATACGGAGGTAAGAAATATGAGTATGTCCACAAAAAGCCTTTCACAAAAATATTTACAGCAAGTTTATTCATAAAAGCCTCCCCCCGCCCCCCGCAAAAAAAAAAAAGCCCTGACTAGAAATATCCACCAACAGCAGAAAGGATAAACAAGTTGTGGACTACTGTATTCATACCATGGAATACTACACAGTAATAAACAAGAACATGCCATTGATACATATAACACTGACCTCAAAAAAATCACGTGGAACGAAAGAAGCCACACACAAAAGAGTACCGTGCTCATTCATTTTTGAATCCCATTCTGTTGATAGACTGATAGACATTTTGTGTATGAGAGAGAGATCTGCCCCTACTGAGCAGAGCTTGAACAGCGGTGGCAATGGCAGTGGTGCAGTTTTCACCCTGAGAGGCTTTCTGAAAGACTGTGGAACTGCGGAGACTCTCCCTCCTTTTGATCTCAGCTGGAATTGAACAAAACTTCTTAGGGTGATGGAATGCAAAATGACTGTATGTATTTCAAAGTTCAGCAACCCTTTGTTTAATGGCATTCTATTAATGAAGTAATTTAAATGTGCAGAGCACAACAAAATTGCGTTTTGAAGCATGTGTGGAAAGTAGTCTCCACGCGAATGGAAAAGAGGACTACAGGCAGGCTGGGAGGAAGCACGCTTCCCACCGCCGCTCAGTTGTTTATTCATGGGAACTGCTCTGGACTGTCAAGAACACAAAACAAGGCTCACTGGACCACAGTCACTGTGATGTTGCTGCCAGTGAGTATCTTATTCATCCCCTGTGGCCAGCTTTGCCAATTAGTGGGGTCACTGCCAAGGTCCACTCAGCGTCAATCCTCAAAGGTCGCTAGCGCCAAATAAAAGCCATGAGTGGGGGAAAAGCAGGCCAGGCTTTGAAGTGCAGGGAAGAAGGAGGCTTTGAACTGCTGCGAACAGCACAAATACCCTCCCCTAGATCATAGGAGCTGGCAGTGTGAGTCCCAGAACAGCCCAGAGGCGTGGGGAGGTTCCTCCCTCACCCTCTGTGCCTTGCCCTCAGCTGGGGTCTCCGAGGTGTGCGGTAACCGAAGAGCTGTTGAACATCCGGTCTCACGCCAAGGGACACTTTCCCCTTGTAACTCAGGCCAGATGTGGCAAAAGCTCCGTGGAGTCATACTTGACCTTACCACAGCAGATTTAAAAAACAAAAACAAAAAGGCAATACTTTCTCGCACACAAGCCATGCATGCTCCTTCTTTACCTTTCCCGTTTTTTTCATTTTTTTAATTGACTCCTTTTTGAGTACAGCTCTATGAATGTTATCACATGCATAGACTCCTGTAACCCTACCACAGTCAGGATTCAGAACATTTCCCATTATCCCAGCAAAGTCCCTCGTGCTATCCCTTTCTGGTCACAGTCTCCCCCTCCTCCTACCTGTGGCAACCCCTAGTCTGTCCTCCATCACTATGGTTTTGTCTTTTTGAAAGTGTCATATAAATGGAATCATACCTTTTGAGACTGGCTTCTTTCACTCAGCATAATGCCTCTGAGATCCATCCTTTTTTGTGTGTATCAGTAATTCGTTCCTTTTTATCGCAACTAGTATTCCATTGTCTGCTTATACTCTGAACAATGAAATGTCACAGGCATGCAAGAGAATGTCAACCTGAGAATGTTCTGTAATGATGTGTACAAACAAGTAATTTTATTGGCTGTTCCACAGTCAGGCTAATGTTTTAAAAAGAAAGAAAGAATTCCAAAGCTAAAGTCAGCAATAGGGAATTTTCTTTATTTCTCACAATATTTAATATGAACCAGACTCATTGGCTAATTCTTTCCTTAGCTATTGTGCTGGCTATTAAGCTGTTGTCTGTCAGCTGCAAATCTGTTCTTCCATACTCTGCACTGTTATTGCTGGGCCTCTGCAAACATTTCCGCACCAGCTGCTCCTTCTTAGGTTCTGCCCTCGGAGTGTCAGCTGCTTTCTGCAGTCACTATATCTGTGTCACCTCAGTTTCCCATTTGCCATGTCAGTCTTATAATGCCTTCACTGTATTGAATTCTCTCTTTTAAAATAACTGGTGTGGTTTCTGTTTTCCTGACTGGACCTTGACTGATGAAGTACCAGGCTTTTGCCCCTGGCTTGCTTGTGTCTGAGGCATCTGACGTGCTTGCTACTTCCAGTTCCTCAGTCAAGGGAGGAAAACATGAACAAGTGTGATGTTCCGTGGGGTGTCAAGATGATAATGATCTCTGCAGTTTATGGCAGAGAGCAGGAGAGCTGACAGTGCCAAAAGCAGATTGCTTCTGATGACCCTTGAAAATGGGTATAGAGGGAAAAAGTATTTGCTAGGGTCAGTAGCTGTGTTCCACATGCTAGGTGCTGTGCTGATTTACTCTAAGAAAAATACCATATTGGAATAGCAGCTACAGAGTCACAAACTACTTATGGCCAGTTTCCCAGATCTGTCTACCTGCTGCAAAGACCAGACAGGTGAGTTAAATGGAGGGTGTGATAGGCATCCCCACTCCTGCAATCCTATATTTGAAACTCAAGTCAGGCTTTTCTCTCCCTAGTATACCATGAAGAATACCATACTAGAAATGGAGGAAATTAATCCTGTACACACACAGCCTCGTATCTTCATAAAGCATTGCTCTTTCTGATCATGTTATTTCTGTGCTCAGAACCCTTCAGTAATTTCCTCTGCGTATGGAATAAATTCAAACATTTCAGTCTGACATTCAGGATCCTTCAAGATCTGGTCTATTGAAGCACTGCAGCCAAAGCAAAGTATCTGAATTTATGTATATACACTCCATTTTCTCCTGCCTCTGTGTGCTTGCTGTCATGGTTTCCTCGGCCTGTAATCTTTTTCAGAATTCGACCCCATCCTTCAGGGTCTTCTCAAATGCTACCTTTTCCATGAAGTTTAATCCTAACATTGACCCCATTCTAACACCCCACACCAGTTAGGTCTTAACACCTGATACTCAATACCACATAATTTCCTCTAGTAGTCATGTACTCTGGATGGCAGAGATTATGTCTCATTCATTTTTGTATCCTTCTAGTACTTATTAATAGTAGGTGTTGGGTTAATTTTTTTTTCTCAAAATGAAGAAATAAATAAGCTATAATAGGGGAAAGGGCATTCCAAGTGGCAATATTGTTTTGAGAGTGCGGGATATTTTTCTAGAGAAGCACATGGAGTTTGGTTTGGCTGAGGTCTAGGGTGTGTACAAAGGACTTGTGGGAAATCCATCTGGGAAGGTAAGTTAGGACCAGATTGCACAGAGGCTGGAGAGTAGTTGGGCTAAGGATTTGAAATTATTTCTTTAGGCAGAATGGAGAAATAGAAGGTTTAGTATTAGGGAAGAATTTGTATGTCAAAGGTTTCATACCAAAGTTAGAATTTTTCTGAACTGGTTTAAAGGAGCAAACTAGATGAGATAAAGGGAAATACCTAAGCTGAAGCAAGAGAGACTTAATTTGGATGGACAGTACCATTTTGAGAAAGGTCATAAAACAACAGAATACTTCTGAGAGAGCCTGCAAAACTATGAAGATATTTTGTAAAAGCAAAACGAGACTTGTCTGGGACTCTGTGGTATGTATAATTATTATTATTATTATTATTATTATTATTATTTTTTTTTTGCGGTACGCGGGCCTCTCACTGTTGTGGCCTCTCCCACTGCGGAGCACAGGCTCCAGACGCGCAGGCCGTGGCTCACGGGTCCAGCCGCTCCGCGGCATGTGGGATCTTCCTGGACCGGGGCACGAACCCGTGTCCCCTGCATCGGCAGGCGGACTCTCAACCACTGCGCCACCAGGGAAGCCCTGTATAATTCTTTTATAGCAAAGGAAAGGCTTGGTAGCGTTTCTTAGTCCTAACTCTTATAAACCACTGGAATATTGAAAATCTCTAATGTGCACCCATGGAGAAAGGGAAGGAGGGGAGAGACTGGATAAGAGAAGAGGGAGCTGGGGATGGGAGGGAGGGTGAGGCAGTGAGAAGGTCTTTATCCTAGGGCGGGTAAATACTACTGAAATACCCTCTCCTGCCGGCACTAGTCTTTAATCTCTCCTGGCTCGGAACTCCACTCTCAGCCTTCTGATTCTTCTGTAAGCTAGTTTAGTTTTTCTCAGAAGCTGCCTTCTGGTAAGTCCTATTTTTTTCTTCTCGATAGAAAATGGAAGAGTAAACATCGTCATTGTTTATAGCTCTGGACTATGACCAAAGGGGTCTGGGTCCGAATTTGAGTGATGACCTCCATTTACTTCTGAATAAGGCTGTTGGAATGTCCCCCGTCCTGCAAATGCATCCCCTTAATAAGAAAAGTATGACTTGACAGGTTTTTATTTTAATATCCCTGGATGCCACAGTGTGATAAGTTAGAAAACTACTGTCAGGCTATGAAATGACAAAGAATCTCTGATATTCTTTCCTCGTTCATTTTATGAAGTCTGACAAAGAATATTACTGTGAACACGATTGGAATAAGTTAACTGTCACTCCTGATGATAAGGATTTAGGCCTCAGTGTTTCTCTGGAACCTGGTCAACTTTTGTCATCAGGCTCCATCTCATGTCAAGCATCTTTATCTAATACCACAGGGACCATTAGACAGTCTACCCTGGATCACTGATGAAGCTTGGAGAAGGACACTGGTGAGACTGCTGGAGTCTCTTCCCATATTCGAGGAAGGGTGACTTCCATGCCTGTCTATCTGGACAGCAGAATCTAAGCAGGGACTTAGACCTCAAGAGTCCCCATAGACCTGAGTGCAGGCCGAACACAGCAATAGATGGTTCAGCTCAAGTGCTGACCCTGATCAGTAGGGGCGGTGGGGACTATGTGGGAAAGAGTGCTATAATCTCTTGGGAATGCCTGCCTTAGGCTTACGCAGGGCAAGAGCACGTGAATATTCCACGTATTCGCAGATCTGGGCGTGGACCAAGGGCCCTGACCGATGAGAACAGATAAGCTGGACATTCCATTCAGCAGGGGATCAGGGTGAACTGCTATGATAAACTGACTCCACACTCTGAAATGGGAATCTATGCCATGATGGTACGTTAAGGGCCAAAGTGTCATATACCATGGCAACTTCTAACCATTTGAGATTAGATTTTCTGTGGTCTTCTAAATTTTGCTATTTAAAGTAAAGAAATTCTGAACTAAGCATTTCCTGGTTGAACCTACCTTTTCCTGAAGCCATATATGTATCATAGGCATTGGAGTGTTAAGTCCCAATTGTGAAATATCCATGGCTAAGAGTTTACATGTATTTTTAACTTTATATTTTGAAATAATTTTATACTTAACAGAGAAGTTGTAAAAAATAGTAGAGTTTCCACATACTCCTTATCTAGGTTTTCCTAATGTTAACATCTTACATAACCATAGTACATTTATTGAAACCAGGAGATTAACATTCATAAATACTATTAACTAATCTATTAACCTTATTTGGATTTTGTCGGTTCTCCCACTAATGTCCTTTCTCTGGTCCAGGATCCAGTCCAGGGTCTCACATTGCATTTAGTTGTCAAATCTCCTTAGTGTCCTTCAGTTTGTGATAGTCCCTCAATCTTTGCCTTACGTGACCTTGACACTTTTGAAGAGTACTAGCCAATTATTTTCTAGAATGTCCTTCAAGTTGGAGTTGTCTGATGTTGTCTTATGATTAGATTGAGGTTACTCATTTTTAGCAAGAATCCCACAGAAGTGTTACCTCAGTGCATGATGTCAGGGGGCTCATGTATAGGCGTGCCCTTTTACTGCGGATGTTAACTTTGATCACTTGGTTAAGGTCGTGTCTGCCAGGCTTTTGCAGCTGAAGTTACTATTTTCTGTTTGTAATCAACAAGTATCTTGTGGGGCGAAATTTTGAAAGTATGCAAGTATCCTGTTTCTCAACATAATTTCACCCAACTATTTTAGCATCCTGTGATGATTACTGTCTGTAAAAAGTTTTGCTGTCATATTTGGCTAACAGTGATTTTAAAAAATTTCCATCAGTATTTCTACATTTATTAGTTAGAATTCTTCTGTAAGGAAGAGGTACCCCACCCCCGTGTATTTATTTACTTATCCCAATTACTTATAGACAGTACAGACTCATAGGCAGTTCTTTTATACTGTGTGTTATCATCTATTACTATCATTATTGTATTGTCCCAGATTTGGCCATCGGGAGCACCTTCAGGTTGGCTCCTGTGCCTTTCTGACATGCCACTATTATTATTTATTTTAGTACTTTCTTGCTTGATGGCCTCTCAAGATATTCCAGGCTTATCTTCTATTTTCCCTGGCCAGCCCTGGAAAGGAGTCCTGGTTTCTCTTATCAGAGAGTGGTATTTAGAAACAAGATCTGGGCACTAGATGTGCTCAGTGTTCCCAGTGTCATTGCTTCTAAGGCACTCTCAGGTGACAGAGCTAGGAAGTATGTTTGTATACTCATACATGCACATGTGCACATATTTATTTTGTGCCTACCCACCTGCATATCCATGTATGTGTGTATGTGTGTGTGTGAGAATATATGTATGAATTTATACTGATACTTCAGATTCTAATCCAACACCACAGTATTCATCCTTGACATCTTTCTTCCCTTCTTTCTAACTCCTTTCTCCAATGGTGACAAACTGTCATTATCCATAACATGTTTATTTATTTGTTCAATCCTAGTATACACAAAAAGTCGTTTCAGAATTTCTAACTCATTCTCTTGTAAAGAACAAATTTACTAACTAAAGTACAATATTTGTGTACAGTTCCTTTTGTCTTTCATCTGCATGGTTGCTTGAGCCGCAGCTGCTCCCCGGGAAGCTCCCGCATGGGGATGGGATCTCAGACTTCCACGTTACTGTGGAGGGAAGAGCTTGAGGAGATCAAGATGGATACTGGCTTTTCCCGGTACACAGGGCATTACAGAATGGCACACCCAGTCTATTTCTCTTCACTACCCATTCGCCAGTTCCCCATGTATAAATATCATCCCCCCAGTTATGCTGCTGAATGCCACACATCCATCCAGACTGAGAAAGTGAGAGAGGGACTCAAGCCAAGAAGCCGCCAAACAAGCTCTTTCACGGATGCCGACTGTGGCCTCAGCATGCTCCTTCAGCCTTTCCCAGTTGTCCTTTGCGTCCTGTTTCTCTGTCCCCCAACCCCCCATTCACTAGATCTTTCAGTTTGCGTGCTCTTTGTTACACCTCAAAATCCGCTCTCTTCTACCAGGCACCCCTTTAAATATATGTCTAACTTGACAAGATGGTTCTGTGGTCTGGCAGTTTTTATTTACCTTTGCTCACAAATGAGCCTCTGGGATGTTCTCTCCCCAGGAGCATCTCTCTTCAGAAGAATGTGACCATCTGTTGGTCCCTTGTACTCTGCTCTGTCATCAAAGGGCTACTGGATGGAAATGTTCTTCTTAAAATGTGTCGAGCCATCCCTTCTAGGTGGCTTGCCCGGGTCACTCGACCTCTGGCCTCTGATTCTGCCTGCTGGTCTGGTCAGCTTTGGGGCACTGTTGCCACCAGAAGAGCCGCCCTGACAATTTGCCTGGGGACTTCCTCATGGCTCTTTGAACAAGGAGGCTGGGCACCCTAAAAGCTTCCTGTGTTACCACCTCCGTAGCGTGGCTTATACCTGAGTGTTGCGTGCCCTGGGATGTTTTTCACTTCACGTTTCCAAGTAGAAAGATTAGAGTTATGGAGATGCCTGACTCATCCTGTCCAAGAGATTTCAAGATCGTCCTTAGTATCCTGAAGGTTTTTGCACTTGGCAAATGATTATGTCAGAAGCCATAGTCAGCTCCCAGTAGAGGTTCAAAGCATTGACTGTATTGTCACATTAGCCGCCTGGTTACACTGGCTTCCTACCTCCACTGCTAATCGCTTAGAAACACGGGGTCTGGCAATGGTGGCACAACCTGAGGTACGATTGTAGACCTTTCAGCAAGCCAGGAGCCAGGGCAGCTTCTTTGCCAGTCAGCTTAGTTTAGACCTCACTGAATTAGGCTGTTGCCATCCTAACACCTAAGTCCATTCATGCATGTATCTGCCTGTGGTGGATATTCTCTGACTCACTACGTGCTTGCTTGCTTTCTTGCTTAAGAAGAAGCAATTCTTTAGGAAGGGAATGGCCAAAGAACACCACTGCAAAGGGAAGGGAAAAGAATGGGGGACAGAGGAGTGGCCAGGCGAGATGGCTCAAGTATAAATGAATGAGAAATTCTGTATGACGTACCATTCTGACTTTAGGATCAAGTGATGTAACACAGGAATTGTGTAAAAGGGAAGATTGTCTGATAATTTTCGATTCAGTACCTCAGAGGCTCTTTGACTTGAATATTTAAAGTTCGCAAATTTATGCCTTTGCCCTCTTTTGGCAGTATAGCACGCTGTTTTAATCCATGGCTGTGTCTCATTGCTCTGTTTAAAATTATATTCATCAATCCATCAATAAATATTTGTGGTTAAAACAAAACAACAAAATAAAAATACTTCTTTCCAAAGTTACTTAGGTTAGCTATTTTCCTCCCCATCTCCTTCAGTGTGGTTAGGATATTCGCTTGTAATATAGTTAGGTTTATTTGTTACCGCGTGTTTTCCACTTCGGATTCTCCTTACATTCTGGCTGATGTTAATTATTTATTTACGGGGGTGGGTATGTGAAATATTACTCTAGGTTCTAAGGGTTAGAGCTCCCCAAAAATATACTCAGAGGAGTGTCACGCTGCCTTGACCCTGCTACCTCCTTCCCATCCCCCATCCTTTCTACCCCATTCCCACCTATGCCCTGTTGGTAAACCAATCTCATTAGCTTCTGGTTTATCTCTCCTATACAGTAAGTTCTGCTGTAACTCTTGTTTTGAAAAAGTGAATTTGTTCCAACGTGATTGATATCTTAGAGCACAAGTTGAGCTTAGTGTGAATTTTGCGTGTGTCAAGGCACAATTTCACACATGAGAAACTCGAGGTGAATGCAGAAACTGCACCCAGCTGACCTGAGCTGTGTAAAAACACACAAAATACACACACCTCAAACACCTCTGTGCCCCCTCGATTCACCCCGTGTCTTAGCAGCCACCCCTGTCCACATCTGCTATTACAGCCTGCCTTCTGATTTCAGGTACCCCTGCATCTACCCCGCCTCCTGATGCCCACTCCACAAGCAAACTTCAGGGCCTTTTTTAGGGAAAGTGACACATGTATTATGTATTTCTTAACCATTTCACATGTGTAAAATTGTGCTACTGTTTATTTATTAGGTTCCTATCTGTGTGTGTGTGTGTGTGTGTGTGTGTGTGTGTGTGTGTGTGTCACAGAAGCTTTTTGAGTGTTGTGCTCTGTTTTCTCTATAAACCCTTTGGTTTTTATTGTGCAGTTCTGCATAATGTAGAGATTTATAAGGATGGCTATGTTGTGCTATAGCAGAATTGACTATTTCTTTTACACAAATAAGTGGATACCTGCATATTTTCATATATACCCTTCTTTGTAACATGAAGGGTAGCATACTATAGACACTCTTTTGGGCTTTACCTTTGTCACTTAAGAGTACGTCCTGGAAATCACTCCTTATTAGCTCATAAAAATCTTCCTCATTTTTTTAACAGCTGCATAGTACTACATTATGTGGATGTCCTATAGTTTATTCCATCACTGCATGTACATAACCACAGAAAAAGGGTTAAAATCACTAATGGATAAATACTTCCATCTGTGTATAGGCACCTTGGTTGTTTTCAATATCTCATAAACAATACTGCAATGAATAACCTTTTTGTATTATTGGAGGTGAAGGTTTGGTGGGATTGCTAGGGCAAAAAGTGAGTGCATATGTAGTTTTGTTAGATACTGCCAAATTCCCTTCCAGGTAGGTTATCCAAAAAGTTTGAATTTCCACCAGCATTGTATGTGAGTACCTGTTTTTCCCGCAGTTTCACCAATAGAATGTTGTCATATTGTTTAATTTTTCCTAATCTAATAGGTGATAAATGGTATCTGTATTGTTTGCATTTCTCTAATTACGAGTGAGTTTGAACAATTTTCCCTAAGTTTAAGAAACATTTTAATGTTTTTTTCTGGATTGTCTGTTCAGGCTTCTCCCCCCGTCCCCATTTTTCTACCAGGTTTTTGCTCCTTTCTTTGTCCCTGAATTCTAAGAGGTATTTATCTATTAGGGATATTAGTCCTTTTATTTCTGTGGTATATGTTTTTCTTATTATTTTTTTAACATTTTTATTGGAGTATAATTGCTTTACAGTGGTGTGTTAGTTTCTGCTTTATAACAAAGTGAATCAGTTATACATATACACATGTTCCCATATCTCTTCCCTCTTGCGTCTCCCTCCCTCCCACCCTCCCTATCCCACCCCTCTAGGTGGTTACAAAGCACCGAGCTGATCTCCCTGTGCTATGCGGCTGCTTCCCACTAGCTGTCTGTTCTACGTATGGTAGTGTATATATGTCCATGCCACGCTCTCACTTTGTCACAGCCTACCCTTCCCCCTCCCCACATCCTCAAGTCCATTCTCTAGTAGGTCTGCGTCTCCATTCCCGTCTTACCCCGAGGTTCTTCATGACTTTTTTTTTTCTTAGATTCCATATATACGTGTTAGCATACAGTATTTGTTTTTCTGTTTCTGACTTACTTCACTCTATATGACAGACTCTAGGTCCATCCACCTCACTACAGATAACTCAATTTTGTTTCTTTTTATGGCTGAGTAGTATTCCATTGTATATATGTGCCACATCTTCTTTATCCATTCATTCGATGATGGACACTTAGGTTGCTTCCATTCAAAAAGAGTCATGTCCTGGCTATTGTAAATAGAGGTGCAATGAACATTTTGGTACATGACTCTTTTTGAATTATGGTTTTCTCAGGGTATATGCCCAGTAGTGGGATTGCTGGGTCATATGGTAGTTCTATTTTTAGTTTTGTAAGGAACCTCCATACTGTTCTCCATAGTGGCTGTATCAATTTACATTCCCACCAGCAGTGCAAGAGTGTTCCCTTTTCTCCACACCCTCTCCAGCGTTTATTGTTTCTAGATTTTTTGATGATGGCCATTCTGACCGGTGTGAGATGATATCTCATTGTAGTTTTGATTTGCATTTCTCTAATGATTAATGATGTTGAGCATTCTTTCATGTGTTTGTTGGCAATCTGTATATCTTCTTTGGAGAAATGTCTATTTAGGTCTTCTGCCCATTTTTGGATTGGGTTGTTTGTTTTTTTGTTACTGAGCTGCATGAGCTGCTACTAAATTTTGGAGATTAACCCTTTGTCAGTTGCTTCATTTGCAAATATTTCCTCCCATTCTGAGGGTTGTCTTTTGGTCTTGTTTATGGTTTCCTTTGCTGTGCAAAAGCTTTGAAGTTTCATTAGGTCCCATTTGTTTATTTTTATTTCCATTTCTCTAGGAGGTGGGTCAAAAAGGATCTTGCTGTGATTTATGTCATAGAGTGTTCTGCCTATGTTTTCCTTTAAGAGTTTGATAGTGTCTGGCCTTGCATTTAGGTCTTTAATCCATTTTGAGTTTATTTTTGTGTATGGTGTTAGGGAGTGTTCTAATCTCATACTTTTACATGTACCTGTCCAGTCTTCCCAGCACCACTTATTGAAGAGGCTGTCTTTTCTCCACTGTATATTCTTGCCTCCTTTATCAAAGATAAGGTGACCATATGTGCATGGGTTTATCTCTGGGCTTTCTATCCTGTTCCATTGATCTGTATTTCTTTTTCTTTTTTTTTTCTTTTTTTTTTGTGGTATGTGGGCCTCTCACTGTTGTGGGCTCTCCCGTTGTGGAGCACAGGCTCCGGATGCGCAGGCTCAGCGGCCATGGCTCACGGGCCTAGCCGCTCCACGGCACGTGGGATCTTCCCGGACCGGGGCACGAACCCGTGTCCCCTGCATCGGCAGGCGGACTCTCAACCACTGCGCCACCAGGGAAGCCCTGATCTATATTTCTGTTTTTGTGCCAGTACCATACTGTCTTGATTACTGTAGCTTTGTAGTATAGTCTGAAGTCAGGGAGCCTGATTCCTCCAGCTCCATTTTTCGTTCTCAAGATTGCTTTGGCTATTCGGGGTCTTTTGTGTTTCCATACAAATTGTGAAATTTTTTGTCCTAGTTCTGTGAAAAATGCCAGTGGTAGTTTGATAGGGATTGCATTGAATCTGTAGTTTGCTTTGTGTAGTAGAGTCATTTTCACAATGTTGATTCTTCCAGTCCAAGAGCATGGTATATCTCTCCATCTATTTGTATCATCTTTAATTTCTTTCATCAGCATCTTATAATTTTCTGCATACAGGTCTTTTGTCTCCTTAGGTAGGTTTATTCCTATATATTTTATTCTTTTTGTTGCAATGGTAAATGGGAGTGTTTTCTTAATTTCACCTTCAGATTTTTCATCATTAGTGTATAGGAATGCCAGAGATTTCTGTGCATTAATTTTGTACCCTGCAACTTTACCAAATTCATTGATTAGCTCTAGTAGTTTTCTGGTAGCATCTTTAGGATTCTCTGTGTATAGTAGTATCATGTCATCTGCAAACAGTGACAGCTTTGCTTCTTCCTTTCCGATTTGGAGTCCTTTTATTTCTTTTTCTTCTCTGATTGCTGTGGCTGAAACTTCCAAAACTGTGTTGAATAAGAGTGGTGAGAGTGGGCAACCTTGTCTTGTTCCTGATCTTAGTGGAAATGCTTTCAGTTTTTCACCATTGAGGACGATGTTGGCTGTGGGTTTGTCATATATGGCCTTTATCATGTTGAGGAAAGTTCCCTCTATGCCTACTTTCTGCAGGGTTTTTATCATAAGTGGGTGTTGAATTTTGTCAAAAGCTTTCTCTGCGTCTATTGAGATGACCATATGGTTCTGTCCTTCAGTTTTTTAATATGGTGTATCACGTTGATTGATTTGCGTATACTGAAGAATCCTTGCATTCCTGGAATAAACCCCACTTGACCGTGGTGTATGATCCTATTAATGTGCTGTTGGATTCTGTTTGCTAGTATTTTGTTGAGGATTTTTGCATCTATGTTCATCAGTGATATTGGCCCGTAGTTTTCTTTCTTTGTGACATCTTTGTCTGGTTTTGGTATCAGGGTGATGGTGGCCTCGTAGAATGAGTTTGGGCGTGTTCCTCCCTCTGCTATATTTTGGAAGAGTTTGAGAAGGATAGGTGTTAGCTCTTCTCTAAATGTTTGATAGAATTCGCCTGTGAAGCCATCTGGTCCTGGGCTTTTGTTTGTTGGAAGATTTTTTTTTTTTTTTTTGGTATGCGGACCTCTCACTGTTGTGGCCTCTCCCATTACGGAGCACAGGCTCCGGACGCGCAGGCTCAGTGGCCATGGCTCCCAAGCCCAGCCGCTCCGCGGCATGTGGGATCTTCCCAGACCGGGGCACGAACCCGTGTTCCCTGCATCGGCAGGCGGACTCTCAACCATTGTGCCACCAGGGAAGCCCTGTTGGAAGATTTTTAATTGCAGTTTCAATTTCAGTGCTTGTGATTGGTCTGTTCATATTTTCTGTTTCTTCCTGATTCAGTCTTTCTGTGGTATATGTTGCGCGTATTTTCTCTCAGTTTTTAGTTGTCATTTGACTTTGTTAATGGTGTTTGAGCATGCAAAAACATTGAATGTTCAAATTTATCAATATTCTCTTTTATTGCCTCTATTTTGAGTCACAGTTAGAGAGCCGTTTCCTAGACTGAGGTCAAAGAATAATTCACCCCTATTTTCTTTCAGTACTTGTATGGTTGCATTTTTTAATGTTTAGGTCTCTGATCCCTTTGGAGTTTAATCTTGTGTATGGTGTGAAGTATGGCTCTAATTAAATGGTTCTCAACCAGGGGCGATTTTGTCCCCCCAGGGGACGTGTAGCAGTGTCAGGAGACATTTTGGGTTGTCAAAACTAGGGGGAAGAATGCTCCTGACATCTAGTGGGTAGAGGCCAAGGATGCTGCTAAACATCCTGCAGTGCACAGGACAGCCTCCCACAGCAAAGAATGATCCGACTCAAAATGTCAATAGTGTCGAGGTTGAGAAACTCTGATAAAATGTTTTTCTTCAACAAGTGGCTACCCAGTTGTTCCAGCATCATTAAAAAAAAAAAAAAAGCCACAACAGTGAAAGGCCCACGTACCGCAAACAATAAACAAAACAAAACAAAAAAACACCCCTCCATCTTTTTGACTCAGTGTTTAGAGATACCACAGTTACCAGATGTTTTCATATATACTTGGGTCCATTTCTGGCCTTTGTATTCTATCCTGCTGGTGTATTTGTGCCAGTACCACACGGTTGTAATTATAAAGGCTTTAAAAATACTTTAATATCTGTTAGGGCTAATCACCCCTTATGGGTTTCCTTTTTCAGTGATTTTCTGGCTATTTTTTAAAATTTAATAGACTATTTTTTTAATTGAATGAGTCTTAAAATACTATAGAGGTTTACAGTTTTCAAAAGTTTCATACACATGATTTCATATAATCCCATAATAACCTTTTTTTCCCACCCACCTCTATATTACCCCTCCCCCCTCCCCTTTCCCCATGGTAACCACTAGTTTGATCTCTCTGTCTCGGAGTCTGCTTCTTTTTTTGTTTTATTCACTAGCTTGTTGTATTAATATTTTTTACATTCCACATATAAGTGATATCATACAGTATTTGTCCTTCTCTGTCTGCCTTATTTCACTTAGCCTTCCAAGTCCATCCACGTTGCTGCAAATAGCAAAATTTCATTTTTTTATGCCTAGTAGTATTCCATTATACATGTATATGTACACCACATCTTCTTTATCCATTCTTCTGTTGATGACACTTAGGTGGCTTCCATATCTTGGCAGTTGTAAATAATGCTGCTATGAATACTGGGGTTTGTGTATCTTTCTGAATTAGTGTTTATGGATTTTTTGGATATATACCCAGGAGTGGAATTGCTGGGTCATATGGTAGTTCTACTTTTAGTTTTTAGAGAAATCTCCATACTGTTTTTCCACAGAGGCTGCACCAATTTACATCCTCACCAACAGTGTATGAGGGTTTCCTTTTCTCCACACCCTCTCCTGCATTTATTATTTGTAGCCTTTTTCATGATAGCATTCTTACTGCTGTGAGGTGATACCTCATTGTAGTTTTGACTTCCATTTCTCTAATAATTAGTGATGTTGAGCATCTTTTCATGTGCCTGTTGGCCATCTGCATTTCCTCTTGGAAAAATGTCTATTCAGGTTTTCCGCCCATTTGGTAATCAGGTTGTTTGCTTTTTTGATGTTGAGTTGTATGAGCTGTTTATAGTTGTTAGATATTAACCCCTTATTGGTCATTATCATTTGCAAGTAATCATTTCCCATTCAGTAGGTTATCTTTTCATTTTGTTGATGGTTTCCTTTGCTGTGCAAAAGCTTTTAAGTTTAATTAGGTCCCATTTGTTTATTTTTGCTTTTGTTTCCTTTGCTTTAGGAGATGGATCAAAAAATATATTGCTGTGATTTATGTCAAAGACTGTTCTGCCTGTGTTTTCCTCTAGGAGTTTTATAGTATCTGGTCTTACATTTAGATCTTGAATCCATTTTGAGTTTATTTTGGTATATGACGTTAGAGAATGTTCTAATTTCATTTTTTTTTTTTTCGTGGTATGCGGGCCTCTCACTGTTGTGGCCTCTCCCGTTGCGGAGCACAGGCTCCGCACGTGCAGGCTCAGCGGCCATGGCTCACGGGCCTAGCTGCTCCACAGCATGTGGGATCTTCCCGGACCGGGGCACGAACCCGTGTCCCCTGCATCGGCAGGCGGACTATCAACCACTGCGCCACCAGGGAAGCCCCCTAATTTTTCATTCTTTTACATGTAGCTGTCCAGGTTTCTCAGCACCACTTACTGAAGAGACTGTCTTTTCTCCATTGTATATTTTTGCCTCCTTTGTCATAGATTAACTGATCATAAGTGTGTGGGTTTATTTCCGGGCTCTCTGTTCTGTTTCTTTGATCTATGTGTCTGTTTTTGTGCCAGTACCACATTGTTTCGATGACTGCAGCCTTGTAGTATAGTCTGAAGTCTGGGAGCATGGTTCCTCCAGCTCTGTTCTTCTTTCTCAAGATTGTTTTGACTATCCAGGGTCTTTTGTGTTTCCATATAAATTTTAAAATTATTTTTTCTAGTTTTTTGAAAAATGCCACTGGTATTTTGATAGGGATTGCAGTCAATCTGTAGATTGCCTTCAGTAGTATGGTCCTTTTAACAATATCACTTTTTCCAATCTAAACATGTTATATCTTTCCATCTGTTTGTGTTGTCTTCAGTTTCTTTCATCAGTGCCTTACAGTTTTCCAAGTACAGGTCTTTTACCTCCTTAGGTAGGTTTACTCCTAGTTATTTTATTCCTTTTGATGCAGTGGTAAGTGGGATTGTTTCCTTTATTTCTCTTTCTGATAGTTCGTTATTAGTGTATAGAAATGCAACAGATTTCTGTACTTCAATTTTGTACCGAATTCATCGATGAGCTCCAGTACTTCTCTGGTGGCATCTTTAGGATTTTCTATGTATAGTATCATGTCATCTGCAAACAGTGACAGTTTTACTTCTTCCTTTCCAATTTGAATTCCTTCTTCTTGTCTGATTGCTATGGCTAGTATTTCCAAAACTATGTTGAATAAAAGTGGCAAGAGTGAACGTCCTTGTCTTGTTCCTTATCTTAGAGGAAATGCTTTCAGCTTTTCACCACTGAGTACGATGGTAGCTGTGGGTTTGTCATGTATGGCCTTTATTATGTTGAGTTATATTCCCTCTATGCCCACTTTCTGGAGAAGTTTTTTTTTTTTTTTTTATCATAAACAGATGTTGAACTTTATCAGAAGATTTTTCTGCATCTATTGGGATGATCATATGGTTTTTATTCTTCAATTTGTTAATGTAGTGTGTTACAATGATTGATTTGGAGATATTGAAAAATCCTTGCATCCCTCGGATAAATCCCACTTGATGATGGTGTATGATCTTTTTAATGTAGTGTTGGATTTGGTTTGCTAACATTTTATTGAGGATTTTTGCATCTATGTTCATCAGTGATATTGGCCTGTAATTTTCTTTTTTCGTGATATCTTTGTCTGGTTTTGGTATCAGGGTGATGCTGGCCTCATAGAATGAGTTGGGAAGTGCTCCTTCCCTTGCAGTTTTTTGGAATAGTTTGAGAAGCATGGGTCTTAACCCTTCTCTAAATGTTTGGTAGAGTTCACGTGGGAAGCCATCTGGTCCTAGACTTTTGTTTTTTGGGAGTTTTAAAATTACTGATTCAATTTCATTACTGGTAATTGGTCTGTTCATATTTTCTATTCCTTCCTGGTTCAGTCTTGGGATAGTGTACCTTTCTAAGAGTTTGTCCATTTCTTCTAGGTTGTCCATTTTATTGGCATATAGCTGTTCATAGTAGTCTCTTATGATCCTTTGCATTTCTGTGGTGTTGATTGTAACTTCTCCTTTTTAATTTTGATTTTATTGATATGGGCCCTCTCCCATTTTTTCTTGATGAGTCTGGCTAAAGGTTTGTCAATTTTGTTTGTCTTTTCAGAGAGCCAGCTTTCACTTTCATTGATCTTTTCTATTATTTTTTAGTCTCTGTTTCATTTATTTCTGCTCTGATGTTTATGATTTCTTTCCTGCTACTAACTTTGGGTTTTGTTTGTTCTTCTTTCTCTAGTTGCTTTAAGTGTAAGTTTAGCTTGTTTATTTGAGATCTTACTTGTTTCCTGAGGTAAGATTGTATTGCTATAAACTTCCTTCTTAGAACTGCTTTTGCTGCGTCCCTTAGGTTTTGGATCGTTGTGTTTTCATTGTCATTTGTCTCTACGTATTTATTTCCTCTTTGATTTCTTCAGTTAGCCATTGGTTGTTTAGTAGCATATTGTTTAGCCTCCATGTGTTTGTGTTTTTTGCAGTTTTTTTCTTGTAGTTGATACCTAGTCTCATAGCGTTTTGGTCAGAAAAGATGCTTGATAAGATTTCAGTTTTCTTAAATTTACTAGGGCTTGTTTTGTGGCCTAGCGTGTGATCTATTCTGGAGCATGTTCTGTGTGCACTTGAAAAGAGTGTATTCTGCTGCTTTTGGATGGAATGCTCTGTATATCAATTAAGTTTGTCTCGTCTAACATGTCATTTAAGGCCAGTTTCCTTATTGATTTTCTGTCTGGCTGATCTGTCCGTTGATGTGAGTGGGGTGTTAGTGTCCTCTACTGTCACTGTGTTACTGTCGATTTCTCCTTTTATGTTTGTAAATATTTGCTTTATATATTTAGGTGCTCCTATGTTGGGTGCATATATATTTACAATTGTTAGATCTTCTTGGATTGATCCCTTGATCATTATGTAGTGTCCTTTTTTGTAACGGCCTTTATTTTAAAGTCTATTTTGTGTGATATACTTATTGCTATGCTGACTTTCTTTTGATTTCCACTTGCATGGAATGCCTTTTTACATTGTCTAACTTTTAGTCTGTGTGTGTCTCTAGATCTGAAGTGATGCTCTTGTTGCAGCATATATACGGGTCTTGTTTTTGTATCCATTCAGCCACTCTGTGTCTTTTGGTTGGATAATTTAGTCTACTTATATTTAAGGTAATTATTGATATATATGTTCTTATTGCCATTTTGTTGCTTTGGATTTGTTTTTATAGGTCTTCTTTTCTTCTTCTTTTGCTCTCTTCTCTTGTGATTTGATGGCTGTCTTTAGCATTATGTTTGGATTCCTTTTTCCTTTTGTGTGTGTATATCTATTACAGATTTTTGGTTTGCAGATACCATGAGGTTTTTGTATAGCAGTCTATATATGTGTGTGTGTGTGTGTGTGTGTGTATGTGTGTGATTGTTTTAAGTTGCTTATCTCTTAATTTCAAATAAATTTTAAAGACCCTGCATTTGTATTCTCCTCCCCTCATGATTACTTTTTCTTTTTTCTTTTGGCCACAAGGCTTGTGGAATCTTAGCTCCCCAACCAGGGATCGAACCCGTGCCCCCTGCATTAGAAGTGCAGAGTCCTAACCACTAGACCACCAGGGAATTCCCACAATTACTATTTTTGATATCATATTTTATATGTAATTATTTTGTGTATCCCTTAACTGCTTATTGTGGATATAGATGATTTTATTACTTTTGTCTTTAACCTCCCTGCTAGCTTTGTGTGTGGATGATTGCCTACCTTTACTGTATGTTTGCCTTTACTGGTGAGCTGTTTCATTTTGTAATTTTCTTGTTTCTAATTGTGGCCTTTTCTTTTTTCACCTAGAGAAGTTCCTTTAACATTTGTTGTAAAGCTGGTTTGGTGGTGCTGAACTCTTTTTAGCTTGTCTGTAAAGCATTTGATCTCTATCAAATCTGAAGGAGAGCCTTGCTGGGTAGAGTATGCTTGGTTGTAGGTTTTTCTGTTTCATCACTTTGAGTATATTGTGCCATTCCCTCCTGGCCTGCAGAGTTTCTGCTGAAAAATCAGCTGATAGCCTTTTGGGAGTTCCCTCGTATGTTACTTGTTGTTTTTCCCTTGCTGCTTTTAATATTCTCTCTTTATCTTTAATTTTTGTCATTTTAATTACAATGTGTCTTGGTGTGTTCCTCTTTGGGTTCTACTGTATGGGACTCTGCGCTTTCTAGACTTAGGTGACTGTTTCCTTTCCCAGGTTAGGGAATTTTTCAGCTACTAGGTTTTCAAATATGTTCTCAGGCTCTTTTCCTCTCTCTTCTCCTGCTGGAACTTAATGTGAATTTTAGTATGCTTGATGTTGTCCCAGAGGTCTCTAAAACTGTCCTCATTTCTTTTTATTCTTTTTCCTTTTTTTCTGTTCAGTGGCAGTGATTTCCACTACTCTGTCTTCCAGCTCACTGATCTGTTCCTCAGTATCATTTAGTCTACTATTGATTCCTTCTGGTGTATTTTTCATTTCAGTTATTTTTCATCTCTGTTTTGTTGTTCTTTATATTTTCTAACTCTTTGTTGAAAAGTTCTAACTTGTTTTATGCATCCATTCTCATCCCGAGTTCTTTAATCATCTTTACAATCATTACTCTGAATTCTTTCTCAGGTAGAATGCCTTTCTCAGGTAGAATGCCTATCTCCACTTCCCTTAGTTCTTTCTGGGGTTTTTTCTTGTTCCTTCATCTGGAACACGTTCCTCTGCCACCTCATTTTGTTTTAAGTTGCTGTTGGTATTTTTATGTATGTAGTAGGTTAGTTATGTTTCTCAACCTTGGAGAAGTGGCCTTCTGTAGGACAAGTCCTATGCATCCCTGCAGCACACTCCCCTCTCGTCACCCAAGCTACATGCTCTAGGGATTCCCCCTAAGAGGGCTGCGTGGGTCCTTCTGTTGTGGTGGGCTGACTGTCTGGGTGGTCTGGTAGGCTTGGTCGGCCTCTAGTGTGATTGGTTGCCAGGCCCTGCCTTGTGTGGATGCTGCTGGTTGGTGGGCCTGGTCATGAGGTGGCTGACTGCAGAACCCCAGGGGGCCCTGGGGCTAGTGCTGGCTCACTGGTGGGAGGAATCAGGGTCCAGAAGACTCAGGGGCTATTCTCCCCCGCCAGTGGTGGGTGAAGCCAGGTCCTGGGGTTAGTGCTGGACTACTAGTAGGCAGAGCCTGGTCCTGAACACTGGCTGCAGGGTCCAGGGATCCCAGAGTGCTGTCAGATCACTGATGGGTAGGAGGGGCCAGTTCCTGACACAATTGGGTATGAGGTTTGGGGTGTCCCAAAACTTGTGTTGGCCTGCTAGTGGGCAGGGCCGGGGCCCAGCTTGTCCCAGGGTTGGGTCTGGCCTGCTTTTGGCTGGCTGGGTCTGCAGGCTATGGGATTGTGGGTTTCTGGCATCTGGTATCTGCCCCCTGGTGGGTGAGGCTGGTCTAGTGGCTAGTGCAGGCTTCCTGGAGGGGAAGGCCAGTGCCTGCCAGCTGGTGGGCGGAGCTGGGTCTTGGCCCTCTGGTGGGCAGGGCCACGTCTAGAGGTGGCTGTGAGCTCAGGAAGTCTATTTAGGCAGCCTATCTGCTGATGGGTGGGGCTGTGTCCCCACCCAGTTAGTTATTTGGCTTGAGCTGTCCCAGCACTGGTACCTACAGGCAGTTGGGTGGGGCCAGGTCTTGGTGCTAATGAGCTAATGGCACCCACCAGCACTGGCTTCCACGGGGTAGAAAAAGCTCCCAAATATGGCTGCTGCCAGTGTCTATGTCGCCAGGGTGAGCCACAGCTGCCCCCCACCTCTTTGGGAGACTCTTCAAGACCAGCAGGTAGTTCTGGCCCTGGCTCCTATGAAGTTACTGCTTTTGCCCTGGGTCCTGGTGCACATGAGGTTTTGTGTGCGCCCTTTAAAAGTGGTGTCGGGACTTCCCTGGTGGCGCAGTGGATACGACTCCGTGCTGCCAATGCAGGTGGCCTGGGTTCGATCCCTGGTCAGGGAACTAGATCCCACATGCATGCTGCAACTAAGAGTTCTCATGCCACAACTACGGAGCCCGTGTGCCGCAACTAAGGAGCCCGCTTGCCTCAACTAAGACCTGGTGCAATCAGATAAATAAAGTGAAGTCTCTATTTTCTGCAGCCCTTTGGGACTCCTGGAATTAAACCCCATTGGCCTTCAAAGCCAAGTGCTTTGGCGGCTCATCTTCCCAGAGCATTGCAGGACCCCTGGGCTGGGGAGCCTGATATGGGGCTCAGAACTCTCCTGTGGGAGAACCCCTGCAATATAATTATTCTCCAGTTTGTGGGTCACTCATCTGGGGGTATGGGACTTGATTATATGAGAAGTCTGCCCCTCCTGCCCATCTTGTTGTGGTTCCTTCTTTATGTCTTAGTTGTTAAAGATCTTTTCGGATAGGTTTTGGTCTTTTTCATAGATGGTTCTGCAGCTAGTTGTGGTTTGGGTGTGCTTGTGAGAGGAGGTGAGCTCAGGGTCTTCCTACTCTGCCATCTTGGCCCAAATTCCCTTTGGCTGTTGTATGTTTATTTCTCCATAAGAACTTTAGTATCAATGGGTCAAACTCCATTTTTAAAAAAGCTTATTGGTAATTTTTATTGGGATTGTGTTAAACTTATAAATTTATTTAGAACTGACTTGTTTATAGTGCTGAATCATTCTATCCAAGAACAAGGGGTGTCCTTCCACTTGAGAAAGTATAATTTTGTGTCTTCTAGGAATGCTTTCAAATTTCCTAATATAGGTTCTGCACATTTGTGATAAATTAATTCCTAAGTATTTAACCTTCTTTGTTATTGCTGTAAATGGAGTTTTCTATAACACTAGGTCTTCTAATTGTCTATCCTTTGTGTAAGTGAAGGATATTGATTTTTGTGTTTTTATCCTGCTACTTATTGAATTCTTTCATTGTTTAAATTAGTTTTATAATTGATTCTCTAGAATTTTCCTGGTATAGTATCACATCATTTGCAACTAGATACAGGTTTGCTTCTTCTTTACCAATTCTTATGCCTGTAATTGATTTATTTTGTCCAACTGCATTGATTAATCCCTCTAATATAATGCTAATTAGTAGCAGATAGTGAGTATCCTTGCCTTGTTTCTGATTTTAATGGAAATGCCTCTAATGTTTCCCCATTAAGTTAGATACTGGCTTTAGGACTAAGGCATATATATTTTATCCTGTTAATGAAGTACCATTGAATTCCTATTTTCTCAAGTCTTTTTATAAAGAATAGGTCTTGAATTTTATTTAAGGCCTTTCCACCATCTGTGGAAGTAATCATATGGATTTTCCCCCTTTAGATCTATTAATATAGTATATGATACTAATAGATTTCCTAATATTGAACCAACCTTCCATTCCTGGAATAAATCCCATTTAGTCATGGTATATTAATTTCTCAGTATGATATTGTATTCTGTTTGCTCACATTTAATTTAGCATTTTTGCATCAATAATCATGAGTTGATATTGGTCTGTACTCCCTCCCTCCCTCCCTCCCTTCCCTCCCTCCCTCCCTTCCCTCCCTCCCTCCCTCCCTCCCTCCCTCCCTTCCCTCCCTCCCTCCCTCCCTCCTATCTTTATCAGGTTTAGGTATCAAACCTTCAGAAAAGTTTCATAAAAGAAATGGCGAAGTTCTTCATTTTCAATGTGCTGAAACAACTTATAGAGCGTTGAGATTATCTGGACTTTGAAAGTTTAGTAGAATTCCTCTGTGAAACCATCTGGGCCTGAAATCACCTCCTTTGCCACCCTTGATGAGGGAGGACTTCCATATGGGCTTTCATTAGGAGACAGCCCTTGAATTTTCAGCTTACAGAGCTGGGATTTAAGCCTAGTTGGACCCATGGTCTTATCACTATATCACTGATACCTCAGGGACTTGGATTGCCTAATCATAATAATGATGATGATGATGTCTAATACATATTAAGTGCTTTTTATGTGTCAGGTACTGTTTACATGTATTAACACATTCAATCCTTGTTTTAAACTTATAAGGTACTATCTCTCATTATCCCCAAGACACTGAAATGGTTAACTTGTCCAGGGTCACATAGCTCGTAAATGGTAGAGCTTGGTCTTCAATTCCAGGCAGTTTGGCTTCACAGATCATGTCTTTAATGACCAAAGTACAGTATAACAGTTTATAGAATTGTGGACGAGTGTATATCAGAATCTCATTATGAATGCTTTTTTAAAGGGAGAAAAATGGTTTAACTGAAGTCTCGTAAAGGAAAGAAGAGTGGCTGTTTACGAAAACGTCTGTCTAGCAATTTGGCTACAAATTTCCTATCCCTATACCTACAGCCTTTTCTCTTGCAGCAGTATACAGCCTTTGTAAACAAAGCTTAATGGATAGAACTGTGTTCTAGTCGGAGTCAGCTCCAGGTCTGAGGGATTCAACTTGAATGGAAATCTTCCAATGACCTTGGTGACCGAAACTCAGTCAAACAAATGGAACAGTTAAAATTTCCCCAAATTACTTAGAAATACTAACTATTATTGAGATGGGTAAATTTTCTGGTTTACATAAGTATGACCTCTTATTAATGTTTGTTGGGAAAATGAAGCACACTCATTGCTATTCATTATTTTAAGCTTTTTCCTATAGTCTTATTTTGGTATTTAGACATTATTAAAAATTATGCAGATTAAGACAAAGGGTAATATTTTTATGTCATTTCTGTAAATGCTTAACATTCTTCTCTCCCCCCGCCCCCCGCCCCCCGCCAAGAAAGCCAGCTTAATGAGCCACAAAACATATTATAATGAATGGGAAAAATATTTTTAGCATTTTTATGCAGAAAATGCCTCATTAAAAGCAAATGCTGCAGCAAGCAGATTTGAGCTTAATAGGAACTTTTGTCGAGCAGGGCTTTTATGACAAATCACTAGCATGTTGTAACTGCTCTATATAAAGACCCAGAAAGCCATAAGAGACTCTTGCCTTCCTTTCTTATCCCTGGGCCGCATTGCAGCAGTATGGTGAGTTTGATATGGCACTTAGTAGACACTTGATGAGCCTGAGGGACATGAAACCTACTGTCCAGCCACGAGTCGGAAAAATGTGTACTGTTCAATATCACTCACTGTTCTATCTGGATATATCATGAGAGTCATTTAGATGAAATCTGTTCTCAGCTTGGTGTCTGGCATCATGTGACCCAAATATTTTGCATCTAATTTGCATATTGTAAAGCCATAAGGGTACAGGGTTTATAATTATACATACAACCTTAATTTCAAATAAAAACCTCAACTTCTACCTACACTATTGTAACTTCTTTAGACTTAGGGCCTCAAACTGGCATGACAAGGGTGCAGGGGTCTACCCATTCAGGCAGGCTGTGTAGGCTGATTTGGTCACAGAAACCATAGTCTCTCACCTCAGTGGTGCCCTACTCAGAGGCACAAAGGGCTCACCTGTCCCCACTGAGCCCTCAGAAGGCACACCTGGGGTAATGGTGTTTCCAGGTATTCTGAGCTGGTCTCAGCTTCATCATCTCTGATCCATACTTGGGGGCTTGAGCTGAGTTACAGCCACACCCACCCAGGCAAGGCTGACATCACCAGTGGTGATGACATCACTCTGGTAACTGGTTACTCAGAAGAGCACCCTCCCTTATAGAATGGGGGAAGCATGAAATTACGAGATGATTCATCCTCAAATGGTAATTTTTCACATCATGTAAGTTCTTTCTCAGTTCACCCTACCTAGTCAGCCACACGATCGCCTGACTAGTAATAATAGTAGTGGTTGCAGCAGTTAACATTTACTGAGGTCTTACTCTATGTTGGGCATTGTGCTAAGTTCTTTCCATGCCTTATTTCATTTAAGCCTCAAACCCTATAAGCTAGTTACTGTTAATATCCCCATATTACAGATGAGGGAACTGAGCACAAGGAAGGTAAATAACCTGCCCTAAATCTTGCAGCTTGTGTGCAGAAGAATTAGGATTTGAAGCAATTTTTCCCCTGATTTTATTTTATTTATTTTTTATTGAAGGATGGTTGATTTACAATATTATGTTAGTTTCGGTTATACAACACAGTGATTCAGTTTCATATTTTTTTCTTCAGATTCTTTTCCATTATAGGTTATTACAAAATATTGAAAAGAGTTCCCTGTGCTATGCAATAAATCCTTGTTGTTTATCTTTTTTATATATAGTGGTGTGTATCTGCTAATCCAATATTCCTAATTTCCCTGATTTTAGAGTCCTTAACTATTATTGCTTTACTGCATTGTGCAGCCAATTACACTTTTTTAAAAAAATCTGTATCCCCACCCTGTTCCCCCAAAGAGAGGCATTCCTTTCAGGAATGAAAGGGGAAAAATTCAGTTTTCAAATGCCCATGATTAGCTCTTTCAGGCAGCCCAGTCTCCTTCAGTAGGAGGAGTGAAACTGACGCCCAAGACCCGCTCATACTTCCCGCCGAGCAGGTACAGGGCTGCCGCCTGGCCATCAAGCTCACCGTTAAGAAGTGCCGGTCCTTAAGTTCGCGTCTTCTCTGGCTGTGAGCTGGGGGGTAGGCGGGCAGTGGAGGAGCTACTACGGAAAGGGGTGCAGCAGCTCTCTGCTCGCGGCGATCGCTCCGGCTCCGGTGTTCTGGGGGCAGAAAAAGCGATAATACAGAAACATACTTGGCATTTTCAATTTCTCTTTCCCCCTTGGGAGGATGAGCAAAAGGCTTGAAAAAAGTGGGTTTTTGCTAATCCAGCTCATTTGTATACCAAATAAGCTTTTCAGAATGGTTCTGAACTAAACTTTCACTTCACATGAAGTTGGACACCTACATTTCAGTGGGTCCATCTCATAATCATTGTACAAGATGGTTCGCTCTAAGTTTGGAAAAAGTAGTATATTTCTCAACATGCCTCGTTTCAAAACAACATGAGCAAAAAAAAAAAAAAAAACTAGAACAATGGTGCAAGATCTGCTGACATCAGTCCTGGAGTGGACCTTGGGCACAGACACACCAGAGCCTCCCAGGGTGGTAGCGACAGATGCTCACAGCCATCCAGTGGGTGATGGTGCCAGCTCACATTGGCTCAGGGGCCCGGATTGCTATGTGTTCAGGAATTTTGCGGGCCAGTTTTTAAACTGTTGGTAGCTTGAAATAGGCTACGGTGGGAGTATATATATCACAGAAACTGGAGAGTCCTACACATCAGGGCCTTATTCATTTATTTCTTTATTACATTTTTTAAAAACAGAGCCTGTGGCCTGAACACCGTTGTACCCATCTACGCTCTGTCACCCACAACACTCAGATGGCTTTCAAATCCTGTGTTCCTAAGAAAGTAAAGAAATCCCAATGGTGACGGTGGTCTGATTTAGGAAGAAAGGTACTTCTGGGAAAAACCAAGAAATTTCCATGTGTGCGATGAAGTGGTCCTGACTCATTGACAAGAATCACTGAGACATCAAGAGCACAGCTTAGCTTTCTGGGTGTCTCAGTGAGCCCCAGAGCACGTCCTACCCAACATACTGGCCACACCAAAGGCTTCCCTGCCTGCCAAAACCCAGCCCACACTCATGCCTAGGGCCTGAAATCTCGTGACTCCCACCCAATATGACCAAGGTAGAAATTTGTGCAGCAGATGTCTTAATCTGTCTTGTGTTGTTTAAAGTTGCCATTACTCAGCACGTCTGCGATAATAATTATGATGCCCAATATTTATTGAGCAATCGCCATGCATCAAAGATGCTTTGCAAAAGCTTTTAGGTGCGTTATCTTGACAACTGCACGAAGTAGGCACTGATAGTGTCCCTCTCCTGCAGATGCCTAAACCAATCAGGGAGGCTAAGTCATTGCCGAGCTGTCAGTGGTACACACTTGGCCCCAGGGCTCTGCTCTTGACCACTTCTTGACCTGTAAGCTCTAGAAGGTCCAAACACACCTCGCTAATCAGAGCAAGACTGCTGGGATTTGATAGTATTTGATTATAATTACATTTTATCACATTCTAATTCTTTGGACGTTGATAATATAGAATATTTGGCTACTCATAAGACACTAATTCGTTTACCCGTGTTAGGAAACAGCTAACTACACTGACCCTCTCAGGTGGCGTCAGAGGCCCTTCCTCTGAAGGCCCTGTAGTGCCAGTGGCCATTTCATCTCCCTCATTGTATTGATAAACATCAGGATCTCTCTATATGTCTGCCTCTTTTGTAGAAGGCTGCCCCTGGACAACAGAGATTATATTCAGCTTTCTGTTGCAGTGCCCTGCTGTGCCTGTGATACAGTGGGTTCTCAATAAATGTTTGTGGAGTGACTGAAAGGAAGAACAAATTAATGCTTTCGTTAAGGTCTGCTTTTGTAACAGTAGAATGTACTTTAAAGCCCTACCTTTCCCATGGGCTGTGTAGTTAGTTAGTGCCCTCGCTGTGCCCTTGCTGTTAGGTCGTTCTCTGGTCCTGTTGCCTATTTACACTGGCTGCCCTAATGCTGGCCTCTTTCCTCTTTGCTGTAGTCAGTGTGCTGTACTCTAAACCAGTACCTGAGCACTCTTGAGCCTTCTGGTTTCTGTCCATGTCTGACTGGCCTGGCTGTGGGCCTCCCTGCCTCAACTGCCGACTTTGTCTGTGTCAGGAAAATGTGGCAGTATTTCTCACCTACCTTTGCTTAGGATTCTTTTTTTTTTTTTTTAATCTGGCTCCTTAATTAATTAATTTATTTTTGGCTGTGTTGGGTCTTAGTTTCTGTGCGAGGGCTTCTCTAGTTGTGGCAAGCGGGGGCCACTCTTCATCGCGGTGCACGGGCCTCTCACTATCGCGGCCTCTCGTTGCAGAGCACAGGCTCCAGATGCGCAGGCTCAGTAGTTGTGGCTCACGGCTCTAGTTGCTCCGCGGCATGTGGGATCTTCCCAGACCAGGACTCGAACCCGTGTCCCCTGCATTAGTAGGCAGATTCTCAACCACTGCGCCACCAGGGAAGCCCTGCTTGGGATTCTTTAGACAAATGTTGACTCCCATTCACAACCAGAGAAAAGTCCTCAACCCCACATAGGTGGTCTTTGCTAAACTGCCACCATAGCCATTGTTCATCAGGAAGACTTAAAAATAAATTATATAGTTGATTTACAATATTGTGGGACTTCCCTGGTGGGGCAGTGGTTAAGAATTTGCCTGCCAATAAAGGGTTCACGGGTTCGAGCCCTGGTCCGGGAAGATTCCACATGCCACAGAGCAGCCAAGCCTGCGAGCCACAACTACTGAAGCCCACGCTCCACAACAAGAGAAGCCACTGCAATGAGAAGCCCGTGCACCGCAACAAAGAGTAGCCCCCGCTCGCCGCAACTGGAGACAAGCCTGCACGCAGCAATGAAGACCCAATGCAGCGAAAAATAAATTAATTAAGGAAAAAAACCGATGGAATACAATACTGTGTTAGTTTCAGGCATACAGCTTCAGATTCTTTTCCAATATAGGTTATTACAAGATGCTGAATATAGTTCCCTGTGCTATACAGTAAATCCTTGTTGTTTATCTATTTTATATATAGTGCTGTGTATCTGTTAATCCCATACTCCTGATTTATCCCTCCGCCTCCCCTTTCCCCTTTGGTAACCATAAGTTTGTTTTCTATGTCTATGAGTCTGTTTCTGTTTGGTCAATAAATGAATTTGTATTTTTTTTTTTTAGATTCCACACATAAGTGATATCATATAATATTTGTCTTTCTCTGTCTGACTTACTTGGTATGATAATCTCTAGGTCCATCCATGTTGCTGCAAATGGCAATATTTCATTCTTTTTTAGTGCCGAGTAATATTCCATTGTATATACACCACATCTTCTTTATCCATTCATCTATTGATGGACTCTCAGGTTGCTTCTATGTCTTGGCTGTTGTAAATAGTGCTGCAATGAACATAGCAGTGCATGTATCTTTTTGAATTATAGTTGTGTCTAGGTATATGCCCAGGAGTGGGTTTGCTGGATCATATGGTAACTCTATTTTTAGTTTTTTAAGGAACCTCCATACTGTTCTCCATAGTGGCTGCACCAATTTACATTCCACCAACGGCATAGGAGGGTTCCCTGTTCTCCACACCATCTCCAGCATTTATTATTTTTAGACTTTTTGATGATGGCCATTCTGACTGGTGTGAGGTGATAACTCCTTGTAGTTTTAATTTGCATTTTCCCAATAATTAGCGATGTTGAGCATTTTTTCATGTGCCTGTTGGCCAACTGTATGTCGTCTCTGGAGAAATGTCTATTTAGGTCTTCCCAGTTATTGATTGGGTTGTTTGTTTGTTTTTTGATACTGAGTTGTATGAGGTGTCTGTATATTTTGGAAATTAAGCCCTTGTCGTTCTCATCGTTTGCAAATATTTTTTCCCAGTCTGTAGGTTGTCTTTTCATTTTGTTTATGGTTTGCTTTGCTGTGAAAAAGCCTGTAAGTTTGACTAGGTTCCATTTATTTATTTTTGCGTTTACTTCTTTTACCTTGGGAGACTGATCTAAGAAAACATTACTACAATTTATGTCCGAGAATGTTTTGCCTATGTTCTCTTCCAGGAGTTTTATGGTGTCATATCTTATGTTTAAGTCTTTAAGCCATTTTAGGTTTATTTTTGTGTATGGTGTGAGGTTGTGTTCTAACTTCACTGATTTACATGAGGCTGTCCAGCTTTCCCAACACCACTTGCTGAAGGGACTGTCTTTTCTCCATTGTATATTCTTGCCTCCTTTGTTGAAGATTAATTGACTGTAGGTGTGTGGGTTTATTTCTGGGATCTCTATTCTGTTCTTTTGATCTATATGTCTGTTTTTGTACCAATACCATGCTGTTTGGATTACTGTAGCTTTGCAGTATTGTCTGAAATCTGGGAGGGTTATGCCTCCAGCTTTGTTCTTTTCCCTCAGAGTTGCCTTGGCAATTCTTGGTCTTTTGTAGTTCCATATAAATTTTAGGATTCTGTGTTCTAGCTCTGTGAAAAATATCACGGGTAATTTGATAGAGATCATGTGGAATCTGTAGATTGCTTTGGGTAGTATGGCTGTTTTAACAATATTAATTATTCCAATCCAAGAGCATGGGATAGCTTTCCATTTCTTCGTATCATTTTCAGTTTCCTTTATCAGTGTTTTATAGTTCTCAGCGTATAGGTCTTTCATCTCTTTGGTTAGGTTTTATTTATTTATTTATTTATTTAAATTTATTTTATTTTATCTTTTTGGCTACTTTGGGTCTTCATTGCTGCGTGTGGGCTTTCTCTAGTTGCGGCGAGCGGGGGCTACTCTTTGTTGCAGTGCACGGGCTTCTCATCGCGGTGGCCTCTCTTGTTGCAGAGCACAGGCTCTAGGTGTGCAGGCTTCAGTAGTTGTGGCACGGGGGCTCAGTAGTTGTGGCACACAGGCTCTAGAGCGCAGCCTCAGTAGTTGTGGCGCACGGGCTTAGTTGCTCCGCGGCATGTGGGATCTTCCCAGGCCAGGGCTCGAACCCGTGTCCCCTGCGTTGGCAGGTGGATTCTTAACCACTGTGCCACCAGGGAAGCCCTTTGCACAATTGTAAACGGGATTGTTTTTTTACTTTCTCTTTCTGATATTTCATTGTTAGTATAAAGAAATGCAACAGATTTCTGTATATTGATCTTGTATCCTGCTACCTTGCTGAATTCATTTATTCTAACAGTTTTTGTGTGGAGTCTTTAGGGTCTTCTATATAGAGTGTCATGTCATCTGCGTACAATAACAATTTTATCTCTTCCCTTCCAATTTGGATACCTTTTATTTCTTTTTCTTGTCTGACTGCTGTGGCTAGGACTTCCAATACTGTGTTGAACAGAAGCGGTGAGAGTGGGCATCCTTATCTTGTTCCAGAATTTAGTGGGAAGGATTTCACCTTTTCACTGTTGAGTATTATATGCGCTGTGGGTTTGTTGTAAATGGATTTTATTATGTTGAGATATGATCCCTCTATACCTGCTTTGGTGAGAATTTTTATCATGAATGGATGTTGAATTTTATCAAATGCTTTTTCTGCATCTATTGAGATGATCATGTTGTTTTTGTCTTTTCTTTTGTTGATACGGTGTATCATGTTGATTGATTTGTGTATGTTGAACCATCCTTGTGACCTTGGAATGAATCCAACTTGATCATGGTGTATGATCCTTCTTATGTGTTGTTGGATTCAGTTTGCTAATATTTTGTTGAGGAATTTTCCATCTATATTCATCAAAGATACTGACCTGTGATTTTGTTTTTTTGTAGTATCGTCTGGTTTTGGTATAAGGGTGATAGTGGCTTCATAAAATGATTTTGGGAGTGTTCCCTCCTCTTCAGTCGTTTGGAATAGTTTGAGAAAGATAGGTATGAGTTCTTCTTTTTGTTTGGTAGAATTCCCCAGTGAAGCCATCTGGTCCTAGACTTTTGTTTGCAGGGAGGTTTGTTGTTGTTGTTGTTGTTGTTTTATACAGATTCTATTTTACTTCTAGTGATTGGGCTGTTCAAATTATCTGTTTCTTTTTGATTCAGTTTTGGCAGGCTGTATGTTTCTAGAAACTTGTCAGTTTCTTCTAGGTTGTCCATTTTGTTGGCATATAAACTGTTCATGGTTTTTTTCTTAAGATTTTTTGTGCTTCTGCGGTATTGGTTGTTGTTTCTCTTTCATTTCTTATTTTGTTTATTTGGGTCCTCTCTCTTTTGTTCTTGGTGAGCCTGGCTAGAGGTTCATCGATTTTGTTTTACCCTTTCAAAAAACAGCTCTTGGTTTTATTGACTTTTTTATTATTTGTAATTCTATTTTATTTATTTCCTCTCTGATCTTTATTTCCTTCCGTCTGCTGACTTTAGGTTTTGTATGTTCTTTTCTAATCCTTTTAGGTGGAAGGTTAGGTTGTTTGAGATTTTTCTTATTTTTTGAGGAAAACGTGTATTGCTGGAAGCTTCTCTCTCAGGACTGCATCCCATAGATTTCGGATGGCTGTGGGCTTTGTGTGTGTGTGTGTGTGTGTGTGTGTGTGTGTGTGTGTGTGTGTGTGTTACGCGGGCCTCTCACTGTTGTGGCCTCTCCCGTTGCGGAGCACAGGCTCAGCGGCCATGGTTCACGGGCCTAGCCGCTCCGCGGCATGTGGTATCTTCCTGGACTGGGGCACGAACCCATGTCCCCTGCATTGGCAGGTGGAATCTCAACCACTGCGCCACCAGGGAAGCCCATGTGTTTTTATTTTCCTTTGTCTTGAGGTATTTTTAAAAATTTTCTCTTTGATTTAATTGTTGACTCATTTTTTTTAGTAGCATGTTGTTTAGTCTCTATGTAATCATTTTTTTCTCATTTTTCTTTCTGTGTTTGATTTCTAGTTTCATGCCATTGTGGTCAGAGAAGATGCTTGAGGTAATTTCTTTTCTCTTAAATTTGTTGAGGCTTGTTTTGTGTCTTAGTATGTGGTCTACCCTAGAGAATGTTCCATGTGTACTTGAAAAGAGTGTGTATTTTGGTTTTCTTGGATGTAGTGTCCTGTAGATATCAATTAAGTCTGTTGTAATGTGTAATTTAGAGTCTCTGTTGCCTTATTGATTTTCTGTTTGGAAGATCTGTCCATTGATGTCAGTGGGGTGTTAAAATCTCCTGCTACTATCGTATTCCCATCAGTTTCTCCTTTTATGTCTGTTAGTATTTGTTTCATGTATTTAGGTGCTCCTATATTGCATACATATACGTTAATGAGTGTAATATCATCCTCTTCTTATATTGATCCTTTTATCATTAATACAGGGTCCTTCTTTGTCTTTATTCATGGCCTTTGTTTTAAAGTCTATTTTTTCTGATATGAGTATCGCTACCCTCGCTTTCTTGTCATTTCCATTTGCATGAAATATCTTTTTCCATCCCCTCACTTTCAATCTATGCATGTCTTTAACCCTACAGTGGGTCTCTTATAGGCAGCAGATTGTAGGTTCTTGTTTTACTATCCAATCTGCCAATCTATGTCTTTTTATCAGAGCATTTAGTCTATTGACATTTAAAGTAATTATTGATAAGTATGTATTTATTGCCATTTTAAACCTTGTTTTCCAGTTGATTTTGTATTTCTTCTTTGTTCCTTCTTTTTGTTTTTCCTTTTGTAGTTTTATGGTTTTCTTTTGTATTATGCTTGAGTTCCTTTCTTTTTGGCTTTTGTGAGACCACTGTATGTTTTTAATTTGTGGTTACCCTGGTTTTCAAGTATGTTAAACCGTAACTGTATCTTCTTGCCTTAGACTGATAGTCGTGTAAGCTCAAACACATTCTAAAAAAACGACATATTCTTTCTCCCCTCTCCCACATTATGTGATTCTGATGTCCTCTTTTACGTCTTCATGTTTATCCTTTTGTTGTTCCTTATAGTTATAATTGCTTTCACAAATTTTTTGATTGTTTTAAAGTTTATGTACTGGCTTATTTAAGTGATCTTCAGTCCTTTTATATATTTGCCTTTCTGTTCTGATTTTCCCTTTCCTATAGATTCTTGCTTCTTTTCTGTTTAGAGGAGACCTTTCAATATTTCTTTTAGGATAGGCTTAGTATTTCTATATTCTTCTTTTTTTTAACTTTTTATTTTATACTGGAGTATAGTTGATTAACAATGTTGTGTTAGCTCCAGGTATACAGCAAAGTGATTTAGTTATACATATGCACGTATCTATTCTTTATCAAATTCTTTTCCCATTTAGGTTGTTACATAATATTGAGCAGAGTCCCCTGTTTTACACAGTAGGTCCTTGTTGGTTATCCATTTTAAGTATAGCAGTGTGTACATGTCCATCCCAAACTCCCTGACTAGCCACCCTTGCCCTGGAACCATAAGTTTGTTCTCTAAGTCTGTGAGTCTGTTTTGATTTCTTAAATAAGTACATTTGTATCATTTTTTTTAAGATTCTGCATATAAGCAATATCATATGATATCTATCTCACTTTTTCTGTCTGACTTCCTTCAGTCAGTATGACACTCTCTGGGTCCATCCATGTTGCTGCAGATGGCATTATTTCATTCTTTTTAATGGCTGAGTAATATTCCATTGTATATATACACCACATCTTCTTTATGCATTCCTCTGTTGATGGACATTTAGGTTGCTTGCGTGTCTTGGCTATTGTCAGTGCTGCAATGAACATTGGGGTGCATGTATCCTCTCAGACCATGTTTTTCTCTGGATATATGCCCAGGAGTGGGATTGCAGGATCATACGGTAGGTCTATTTTTAGTTTTTTAAGGAACCTCCATACTCTGCTCCATAGTGGCTGTACCAATTTACATTCCCATCAGCAGTGTAGGAGGGTTCCCTTTTCTCCACACCCTCTCCAGCATTTACTGTTTCTGGATTTTTTGATGATAGCCACTCTGACTGGTGTGAGGTGATATCTCAATGCAGTTTTTTTTATTATTATTTACTAATTTTTACAGATTTATTTTTGGCTGTGTTGGGTCTTCGTTGCTGCTCACAGGCTTCCTCTAGTTGCGGCGAGTAGGGGCTACTCTTTGTTGCAGTGCGCGGGCTTCTCATTGCGGTGGCTTCTCTTGAGAGCACAGGCTCTAGGCACGCGGGTTTCAGTAGTTGCAGCATGCAGGCTCAGTAGTTGTGGCACGCGGGCTCTAGAGCACAGGCTCATCGGTTGTGGCGCATGGGCTTAGTTGCTCCATGGCATGCGGGATATTCCCGGACCAGGGATCGCACCCGTGTCCCCTGCACTGGCAGGTGGATTCTCAGCCACTGTGCCACCAGGGAAGCCCTCAATGTAGTTTTGATTTGCATTTCTCTAATAATTAGTGATGCTGAATATCTTTTCATGAGTATTGCCGTGTTGCTGTATTCTTTTAGTTTTTTGCTCGTCTGAGAAATTCTTTCTCCCTCCTTCTATTCTGAATGATAATCTTGCTGGGCAGAGTATCCGAGGTTGCAGGTTTTTTCCTTTCAGAACTTTGAATGTATCTTGCCACTCCCTTCTGGCCTGCAAAGTTTCTGTAGAGAAGTCAGCTGATAGCCTTATGATATTCCCTTGTAAATGACTCTGTTTTTCTCTTGCTGCCTTTAGAATCCTCTCTTTATTTTTCACTTTTGCCATTTTAATTACGTGTCTTGGTGTGGATCAGTTTGGGTTCATCTTGTTTGGGATGGTCTGTGATTCCTGTACCTGGATATCTGTTTCCTTCTTTAGGTTTGGGAAGTTTTCAGCCAGAATTTCTTCAGGTACATTTTCGATCCCTTTTTCTCTTTCTTCTTCTCCTGGAATCCGTATTATGTGCACACTTTATATTATCCCATGGATCTCGTATGTTGCTTTCACTTTTTTTTTTCACTTGTCTTTCTGTTTGCTGTTCTGATTGGGTGGTTTGTGTTATTTTATCTTCCAGATGACTTATTCATTCTGCTATTTAGACTTATTTAAGTCTGCTGTTTACTGACTTTAGCTCGGTTTTTAGCTTGGCAATTGAGTTGTCTAATTTTGACTGGCTCCTGTTCGTGGTTTCTATTGAATAGTTCCTTGTTACAGTGATCTACATTTCTATCAGTAGTGTTTCTTAGGTTCTTTAGCATTTTTATTACCTCCTTTTTGAACTCAGGGCCTGGTAGACTGGCGAGGTTTGTTTCATCGTTCTCTCAGGGGATTTCTCTTATTCTTTTAAATTGGGAGTAGTTCCTCTGCATTTTTGTTTTACTTATATTTCTCTAACTCCACGAATTTAGGAGAAACAGTTATCTGCTGTGGTCTTGAAAGGCTGTTTTTATGTGGGAGTGTGCTGGGGTAGACTGTGTGAGTCCATTATTTTTGGCGTGAGGGCTCTATTTGGTATGGATGTCTGCCACATCTTTCCTCAGCATGTGCTGGCCACTGTTCCCCCTTGATGGGGTTGTGTTTGGTGTTGTGCTGGCCAGAGCCTGCACTGTATGTCGGGTGGGGCCTCGTCTTTGCTTTGTGGTTGTCACAGCCCTGTCAGGGGCAGGGAGGCCCTGAGATCTGGTTCTCAGCTGCAGTGTGAGGTAGGCGGGACCGGAGCACTCCCTCTGGGAGCCGCTGTGCGTTCCTCCTCAGGAGCTGTCCGCCAGGACCTGTGACTCTGTGAGGCCTCCTGCCACCCGGTGTGCACACCCACAAGATCCGCTGCTGCTGGTGCCGCCCTGAGACCCGTCTCGGCTGTGGGAGCGCTGATAATTGGCTCGAGCGTCAGCCTTGCCTTTGAAGTGTGCAGGTTCACAAAGCATGAGCTCCCAAGGCCTGCCGGAGCTGCGCCCCGTGGTGGGAGTGCTGATAATTGGCTCTGGCGTCAGCCCCGGTACGTGCGTGCTCCCAAAGTCTGGTGTGGCTGGAGCCGCACCCCCGCAGCGAGCACACTGACAGTGAGGCATCTATGGTGGACCCGTACCCGGCCCTTCATGCGTCGATAATGGGGTCCTTTGGCGGACCTGTGCCCTGTCCTGTGTGCAGCCCCAGTTACAGCCCAGACCACACTCCAGGCTCTTCAGGATGTCTCTGCGCAGCCAAAGCAAGTCCTCTTCCCGTGTCTGTCCACTGAAGCCTGAGTTTCAGCACCCACGAGCTGTGCATACCAGCAGGCACGCATCTCAGGCCGGGAAGTGTGGCAGCACGGCAGCTGTCAGCCGGTCCCTCTGTATCTTGCTTGGCAGCAAGTCGGCCCGGGCACACTCCTCTCTTGCAAATTCCAGGCCCCTGCAGCTCCCTTGTCCTGGCGGACCTTCCCGCCAGCGAAGGAGGTTCCCAGGGTGAGGGAACCCTTCCTCTTTCACAGCTCCCTTCCAGGGGTGCAG
Organism: Phocoena phocoena; assembly: GCF_963924675.1. NCBI lineage: Eukaryota > Metazoa > Chordata > Mammalia > Artiodactyla > Phocoenidae > Phocoena > Phocoena phocoena. The sequence goes on along the minus strand of NC_089240.1, from coordinate 14,422,270 downwards.
GTCCCATCCTGATTCCTTCTTTTTTTCCTGTCCTTTCGTCCTACCCGGTTATGTGGGGATCTTTCTTGCAGCTTTGGTTGTATGAGATCTTTTGACAGCTTTCAGCTGGTATCCTGTGAGAGTCGTTCCCGGTGAAGCTGTATTTTTTTTATGTATTTGTAGGGGGGAAAGTGAGCTCCACGTCCTACTCTGCCAGCTTGATCTCCCTTCCAAGAGGTCTTTTTGAGATAAATGTCTTCCGTGTTAAAGTGCCCACCTCCAGCACCACCCTCATTTTTCTCTGCAAGGAAACAGTGGGCTTTTCTAAATGGGCCGTGTAAGGAAAAGCTTTTATATTCTTAAATGCATAATGAAGAGTAAAATATAGGTGTCACTAGCTAGGAAAAGGTAGAAGGAAGGGAGGAGTCTGGAGGGAGATATCAACTCAATTTCCCATTCAATTTCTCCCCTCCTGCCCTTTCATTTGCCCCAGGCCGGGAGTAGGCAGGTAGATTAATGGGTCCCTAATACTTCTTTCTGGTGGTGGTGTGAGGAGAACATTCGTCAACTAGAGCCTGAAACTGCAGTAGACTCTTGGTGCTTATTCCCTTAGACCAATGAAATTTAGACCCCAGCCCTGAAACTCGAAAGGAAAGGAAATATAAAATATAAATCTCTCTTTATCGCCTCTTAGTAATCTCTCCCTGTCTCACAAACATAAACATTGGTACCACTTCAAGCCATTATTGGCTCTGAGCATAAAGAACTGCTAAGAAAAAAAGGAAAAAAAGAGGAATCAGATTCTAAATAACTTGAAATCCATTAGGATGCTGCTTCCTCTGAGGAGCCTTCCCTGAAGCTCCATGGCATCATCAGTGCCTTTCCTCTGAGCCCCCATATCACTGTGTTGAAATTACCTGGTTACTTGCCTGTCTCCCTCAGTAGACCAGGAATTCCTTGTGGGCAAGGACCACACACTGTTGCTCTCTGAATCCTAGGTGTAGCACAGTGCCTGGCCCTCGAGAGACTTTGTTGAGGGCTTGGCTGTTGAGCAGATCTCGAAGGCAGCCAATTTCTCGGTTCTGATCTCAGTCCCCCAGCTCCCTCCTTATAGCCCCATTTCCAAAAGGAGCACGCTGCTGCTGCCACCACAGCCTGGCTTGTCTGTGCTTCATCATCCACTCCCTCCTGGTGGAAGCCAGGACATTCCAGCTGTCCAAATAGAGAACCTACAGGGAAGCTCATTTGTGAGCAAGGCCTTGTCTGATAGGTCAGTATTAGTCATGGCCACCAGATGGCAGAAGTGGTATTCTGATGAATGCACTACTAAGCTACTCTTTCTTGGACAAGTTAAAAAAAAAAAAAAAGTCCCTTTCTAATTTTAATTCTACACTGCATGTTTTTAATTCTGTGATGCCTATAATTCCTGTTTATGGCTCTCTGCAGTGCCATTAAAACTCCTACACCCAAGATTTGCTATTGAGACAACCACAAAGCAAGCCTGTCTGTGGAGGGCAAGATGCAGCTCCTCCGTCTTCCTTACAAACCCCAGGAGGCCCCATATCCATCTCTCAGCCCCCAGGAGGAAGTTCTGAGAAAATTGATATTGGCGCTTGCTGTTCCTTAGTTCTGCTGTTAAGTCCAAAGCTGACAACACAGTGCAACGTGATAGCTTACGAGCAGCTTAATGTTATCTGGTTGAATCTGGAAAAATCTAATCAGAGATGACTTATGAATAATAATAAAGGGATAAAAATAATTATGTCTAAAGGGCTAACGTTACTCAAGCTCTCTAATGATGGGATCAGAGAAAGTATTTAGTGAGAATGATTAGATTCCTCTGTCGTCATTCTCTGCCCTCAGTACTCGACCAGTTTTCTGCAGAATTTGATTCAGTTGCACAGACATTCATTGAGGACCTACTATTATGTCAGGGTCATGCTGAATGCTTTGAATAAAAATAATTTATGGGAATTCCCTGGCGGTCCAGTGGTTAGGACTCTGTGCTCTCACTGCCGAGGGCCGGGGTTCAATCCCTGGTCAGGGAACTAAGATCCCACAAGCCGCGTGGTGTGGCCAAAAAAAAAAAAAAAGAAAAGAAAAAAAAGAAAAGAAAAAGGTAAAAAAAAAATTTATAAGATATCATCCTTGTCCTTGAGTTGCTCATGGACTAATGGTAGAAGACAAGCCCGTAAGTGGTTAATTAGGCTGTAAGCTTATACGCAGCACAGTGGGGCGATGCACAGGCGATTATGGCACGGGCGCCTAATCCAGGCTGCAGAGGAACAGTAAGAGTGTTAACGGAGCTTTCTGGAAGGTGGCTGGCACTAAAAATTTGGTAAAGAACTTTTCAGCCAACTATAAAATTGAAGTGAATAGTAAGAATGCCAGCGATAGGTTGAGAGGATACTGTCACCCTTCATTATAAGGGTCACAGTATCTGCTACTAATAACCAAGGGGAATTTTTAGAAACAGTTGCATTAGGGGTATTAGTAGGTTAGCTCTTTCATTAAAAGGAAAAAAAGACAAGGGATGGGCAAAAGGGAGGAGTCATACACGTGAGGAAGAAAAAAGCTGAAAACAACATTTGTCGTTTTATTTCTCCATCATCTTGATAGTGACATAAAAATATTTTATTTGAATTTTAATACTCCCGCAAAATACCATTCCTTAAAGGAGCATAGGGAATTTGGAACAAAGACACTGAATGTACAGACCCCATGTGTCTCCATAGCAAAAATCTAAAGGCCAAAAAAGCTGGCATGCCGACTTCTGACACCAAGGGAGGGGGCTCTGAAAAGGATGATGCCAGTTTTTAATCTCCTTGTCCTAATTAGAGTGGCTTTAAGGCACTGAAAAGTAACCAGTGGAAGAGGAGGCTGTATCTTCTACCTTGAATGCTGTGTGCCTATCTCCGGCTTTCTCGGGACTGTGAGAGAACTAGAACTATTTATTTCCCTAGGACACAGTGTATGGTGCGGAGGAAAAGAGCTCTGGCTGGCGGGGGTGGGGGCGGGGTCTGGGTCCTGGCACTGTACCTAACCTGCTGCATGTGACCCTCAGCAAGTGTCCTGACCTCTGTAGGGCCTCTGCTCTGCTGCAGAATGGACCAGACCTCTGCTCTGCTGCAGAATGGACCAGATCACTGGTTCTCAACAGCAGCAGAAGAAACCCCCTGGGGAAGGTTCTGGTTGGTTGTTAGATGATTGGGCTGGAGCCAAGGATGACAGCCATCCTACAACGCGTAGTACAGTCCTGAACACTGAAACAGTGCCCCAGGTCCCACAGATAGCCCGCCAGAATTTCTTGTAAGGGAAAAGCCTAGAACCTACTTCTGAGTCAAAACTAATTCTCTTTTAATTAAAATCCAGAGGGTTTTTTTTTTTTTTTTTGCTCACGTATAATATGTGCTGAATGCACCAGTTTCTATGGTTGTGTCCTCCTGCCCCCTGACTCTTTCATTTCTCTGTGCTTTGTGTTCAGAACGACCTCTGTCTTTACTTAATCCAAACCTACTTTTGATAGGCACAAACATCTGACTTCTTCATTATGTCTTCTACTGCAGCTGTGCCTGGGCATTTGCATATTGCAAATATCATTATTATAAATAATTTTCCTTTTAAGTTCTCTTTATTATCATATTCAGGCCATAATGCTATTTTTAGTTACATCAATAGGCAGGTTATATTACCCATGAATTTCACTTCAGGGTAGAAAACGGGAGCATTTCAAAGTACTCGCTATTAACAAGGGGAGGTATCGGGACCGAGGGGACAGAAAACAACCCCTTGATGGTACGAGCTCCAAGTTCTCTCCCCGAAATGCCCACAAGCCCGAGATCAGTCACCTCTGCGCAGGGCTTGCAGGCTCTGCCGGGCGTGGCGGTGCAGCTCCTCCACGCAGGGCGGCCTGGTGGCCGGGAGGAAGATGTTTCTCTGCTGGTGCCACGGTGCACGGTAGTACACGCTCAGCTTGCTCTCGATGTCCAGGTTGGAGACAGCTGCAAGACAAAAGAGGAAAACAGGGCATTATCCATCCGAAGCTTTCAGTTGTGCATTTGGCAGACCCTGGGGCGGGACAGGGGTGGAGTCTGGGTGGAGTGGAGCAGAAATCCAGACTGCTGCATTCACAAGAGGAGCTTGCTTACGGCTGGAGGAAGGTCTGAAGTTTACGATACAGATAGGATAGATACAGATAGGGCCCCCAAGCCAAGGGGTGGGAGACCCCGGGACACCAACCATCTGTCTGCGACCAGCCAGTTTCCTCTCTACACCCTCACTTCTCACTGTCTGACACGGTTGTTCGTGAACCTGGACAAGCCCCTGGCCAGCCATGCTTCAGGGTGGGGTGAGGGCCTGCCTTCCAAGAAGGCAGAGAAGAGCCTCAGGAGTGAGCGGAAAAGCTTGCCCCAGCTCCAGTCTTCTGGCCGCAGGCCCTCAGAACTATAGTTCTGCACACCTGCTCCTGATGCCCACTTGAACTTTGCCCCTCCCTTGCCCTGCTTTCTGTCTCCTGTGACCCCCCCGGCCCCCGACCCTCACTATTGAGCATTATCCTGCCTTCTACTTGCCATCTCCACTGTCTGCCTTCTTTCAAAGCATTGCTTAGCTTCCCTAGTTTTGCCCAGGGAGAGCACAGGCATTAAAGAACCCATTAAGGGGTGACTGGTGTTAAGGGAGGGAAACCAGACAGTGCTGGCGAGGAGAGGGACACGGTCCTTGCGACTCCTCCAAGAGCTCAAGGAAGAAGGCCTCCTTCCCGCAAACACAGCATTTAACCTATTATGTCTTCTTCATGCACACACTGAGCCTAAGACGGAGGTCACCCGTGAGTCAAAGATCAATTCTTATGGAAGGCACTGTTCCTAAGCAGGAAGAGTCTGATTAGGAAGTTACTGCACAGAGGAGCTCCTGAGCACCTGGGCAGCCTGCCAGCCTCAGGAATGGCGAGATGCCCCAGTCTGCTTTACCCTCCAGACCTACTATCTGGACAAGACCTACCCTGCATCTCCCAAGTCTCGTCCTCTCCTTCTGCTTTTCCTTTTCTTCCCAGGGTGTGATTTGGGCGCATTCTGTCCCACTGTTTATTCCTGTGCCGCAAACAAACTTTTGGTTCCTGTCCGATCCTTTTGTTTTTGAAATCTGGTCTAGCATTTCACTTTGTCTGGGAAGCCTTACATAAAACATGACACTCTACAGATAAAGCAGGAAGGCAAACGTAAAAGAAGGGAAGATACTTTTGTAGAAGGGGCGGGCGGGAATAGAAGAAAGAAAATTGGGAAAACGCAGCCTTTTGATATTAGTCCCCCCCTCCCCCGGCACTGCATTTACAGCAGTTGTTTTTGTTTTTGTTTTCTTAAGCAGTCTTTAGCAGTGTTTTTCCCCCCCCTAGAATAATACATCCTAACCACAAGGACCACCGGTAGAAACAAGGACATATTTCCAGAGATGCTAAAGAAACATCACATGGACAGGGTCAAAGGGACAATGCTATCTATGCCTCTGAAACAGTGCCGTCAAATAGAATTCTGTGATGATGAAATGCTGTATTAGCTGTACAGTCCAATGTGGTAACCACTAGCCACACTGGCTACCAAGTACCTTTAATTTTATTTAACTTAAGTTTAAATAGCCACAGGTAGCTATTGTATTGTACCACCGTAACCAGAGTGTACTATCTATCATATTCTTGCACCCTCAGCTACAGAGCAGATGACTCCCTTTGACCTAGATTTATTCTCACTTGGTGTTTTATCTCCGAGAGGACTTCAAGCCCGAGGGTTAGAGATCACAGGATTATCTTCCTGGGTAGGGGAAGAGTATTTTTAGGGGAAGGTTCTATGGGGCCAAGAATAAAGGCAGCAACTTTTCTTTCTTGCGTTACTCTATAACCTCAACCCTGTCATTGGAAACCATAAGTGCTTGGTGAACCAGTCAGGGGTCATTGAGATGAGGTGTGGGAGGCCTCGGGGTAGAAAGGGTGGGCCACATCTGGATCAGAGCTCTCCTTCTCTCATGTGTAGAGTAGGGGGAAGTGCTGAAGACAGAGCCTTTATTTAGCCCCCCTCAGAGGAATGCTCTGGTTCAGTGACCAGGACTGATTGAAAAGTCAGCCTCTCCCTGGATGCAGAGGTCAGCTCCCACCCAACAGGACAGAGGTCATTACCAAACTCAGCGGAGATGGCTGTGAATTCATGTGCTAGTGACAGCTGGGAGAAGGGACAGAGCAGAAAGCTTGCCTGGTGGAAAGAAGAGGCAGGAAGTCCCTGAAGTAGAGGGACTTCTGAGCACCTCCTCTCCCAGGCTCATCCTTTCAGCGGGAAGGCAGAAGCCAGGATTTGGGGCTGGACCCAGGTGACTTGGGGGTAGACCAGAGAGCCTTATAGCCCCTCATTCCCTCAGCACCACAGACCAGACGCTCAGGGTCTTATATTTTGATAGCCCCTCAGAAACGAGGTTGAGTGGCCGTGGCCCCTCCATCTTTGTGTGGGGAACAGCTTTTGCTTTCAGTTTTGTCCTTTGGTTACAGAGCATTCATTACCTAGTACTGTGTGTCCACCAGAGGCAGGCAGACAGGCACTAATGGAGCTCTTCTAGGGAAAACTATCCCATTTTCCTTCTTTAAAAAGTCGATTCCTTTTCCTAAGTAACAGTTCAACAAAAGTTGAATCCACTCACTCATAAGCTCGCTGCGCCACTGCCAGTGCAAGGTTGTCCCACATCTTCAGGTTCACCCTGCCCCCTTTTCTTCCCTACTTAACAATTTCACCCTGGCTGAGCCATGCAAGGTAGTAGGTTTAGTTCTCTTACTTAACGTTTGGTCTCATAAAAATAATACAATGAGAAGCAAGAAGGTCTCTCCTCAGCTTATTTGGGTATATCCAGGGAACTGTCCGGTAGGCAGAATTCTTGGGGTAGCCCCCAAGATTCATTCCTGCCTTCTCGTGTACATAACCTGTATAGTCCCCTCCCCTTGAGTGTAGGTGGAATCTGTGAATTATGGGATTTTAAGATCCCTCTTCAACTGACTTTGAGTTGATCAAAAGGGGGATAACTAGTGTGGTGTATCTGGTCTAATCAGGTGAGCCCTTAAAAAAAAAAAAAAAGACAAGCAGAAGCAGTGATACTCTCCTGTTGGCCTTGAAAAAGCAAACTGCCACATTGTAGGGAAGGCCAGGTGGCAAGTAATGGGGCCTCTAGGAGCTGAGGGCCTCGGTCCTACAAACCTCAAGGAACTGAATTCTGCCGACAACCCAGAGGCCCCTGAGCCTCAGATGAGAACTCAGCCCCAACCAAAACTTTGATGGCAAGCCAAGGGGACCCTGAGCAAAAGACCCAGTTAACCCCGTGCCCAGATTCCTGAGCCACAGAAATTTCAAGATCGTAAGTGGGCGCTGTTTTAAGCTGCTACGTTTGTGGCAATATGTTGTACGATATTAGAAAAGGAACACACCCTCCCACTATTTCATCTGCTTCCCTACAGCCAGTTTCTTGCCTTGCCTGGTATTTGTCCTCTCCTTCCTCTGTCACTCCTCCCAGGGAAGGGGCAGATAATGGCACAGGTTACAGTGGGAAATAGGGCTATATATGTCTCGTTTTTATCCCCTACACAGGAAAAAGGTTATGTGCATGTTACCAGTTTTCCTGTCCAAGACTGTAGGCTCTTGCAGGGAGCTCCAGCCGTATGCCAAGCACTGCGCCAGGTGCGTTATACTCATGGTACCTTCACACCACCCAGAGATTAAAGCAGTGCTCCCATTTTACCAATGAGGAAACAGAAGCCCAGAGAAAGTGAGTAAATGTGCAAAGTCACACACCTGGCATGTAGAAGATCTGGGATTAGAAACCATCTCTGGCTTCCAAGCTGCTGTTTTTCCCCAAACCGATATTGAGATAAATTTGCCTAAACTAAGGCTGATTGGGGGAGGGGGATGTGAAGTGGCTGTCTGCCACGTGAAAAGTATCTAGTGCTTCTCAAAAAAAGAAAGAAGTAAAGGATTCATAACTGCTACTCTGTCAGTCACCCATAGCATTAGGTGTAACCAAGAAGTGAGTGACTCTTTCACAAAGTGCCCAGGAGATATGTCATATTCCAGAAATACAAACAGCACTACAAACAGATACCATAAAACCAAACTGCTGAAAGAAAATGCCATTGCAGGAAACATCCACAGGGCAGTGAAAAGTCTTTCTAGACTGAACTTAGCTGATCCCCCTGTCGAACTCTGAAGATAATGGGATTGTCTAGACCTTGACTCGTAGTGATGTACTGACAGCATGGATGTGGTCACTGGGTTCATCTGAAATGAGCTGACTTGGAAACTGAGGAAGATTGGCATCTGCCCCTCTCTTGGAAAGGCCAGGGTCATTTCTTTCTTTTTTTTTTTCTTTAAGTACGTATGTACGTATGTATTTATTTAGGCTGTGCCGGCTCTTAGTTGCGGCATGCGCGTGCGGGATCCAGTTCCCTGACGAGGGATCGAACCCAGGTCTCCTGCATTGGGAGCGCAGATTCTTAGCCACTGGACCACCAGGGAAGTCCCCAGGTTCACTTCTACGGACGGGTGGAGGCTCGGCTTTAGGAATTGTCGGGAGGGGGTAAAAATCAGGGGCGAATACAACCTTGCGCCATGCCTCTCCAGCCCCCGGTCTAGGGTTGGTACTTGTTCAGTACTGCCTTTCCTGGCCTCATGAGCTTATCACTCCCTTAAAGCTTGACTGCCCTTAGAGGAGTGCAAAATGCTTATTCTTGGCCTCTCTTCCTAGAAGGCCCCTCTACCCCGAGTCCCCATACCTGCCGCTGGCTCTCTCCGCAAGCTACTCCTTCTTCCTTCTCCCAGGCTCTCAAGAATTTATAAGGGGAAGGTGACAGCTGAAATCAAAGTCTGAATGTTACATGTCGTGAAAATTTCAGAAAAATGTGCAGAGCGACGCAGACACGGAATTTCTACCCCTTCGGGGGGGGGGGGAAGGGATTTTTTTAAAATGTTCTTAGAGTGTCCACAGGACTAACTACCCACATGTACCTCGCTAACCTTCCTTCCCACCCTTCCACCCATCACACCCACCCCCATCACACCGCTTTCTTGCTGGGAACACAAACCGTCCATCCCGATGCCTTCTGACAGGAAGCAGCAAGGAACACGTTTAGCACATCACTGTATTAATGAGCATCTGAAATTGCATCGCAGATACGTCGGCGGTTTGCTCTCTGGGTCCCTGCTAGGCTGCAGCCGATCCTCAGCAGTCACCAGCTTGGTAAGCAAAATGGAAATCTCAGCGTCTCTGGTGCTACTGCCTGACTTCCCAGATCCGTTAGGGAGCAAGGGAGGGGCTTTCTCCACTCGAAACTATTCATCCCCCCGCCAACTCTGCTTGGCAGTGTGGAGGAGGGAGCAGGGTAGGGAGCACCAAGGCTCCTGCTACCTGTTGAACAACCCAGCGCCAGAGCCAGGTGCCCACAGTCTGCCCCTGCTGGGCTTCCTTTTCCGCAGAACCACAGTAATTCAGACTTGTTCCCCACTGTGGACAAAGCATCCACCATGGACCCCTCAGCATCGGAAAAACCTAGGCTTCCTGCCAAGTTCCAGCACCCACAGAATAGGAGAACGTGGCTGTGTATTTATTTACGCGCGAAGAGGAGCCAGAGCGATTTTTCCCATGTAAGTGTTTCTCTAACTTCTAAAACGAAATGATGCTTCACACTAGGAGTACTGTTTAATTATTGCTGCTGTTGTTTCAATGTTCGACATCCTGTGGAAAGGCCACCAGAAGCCTGGGTTCTACTCGCAGTTCTGTGCCCTTGGGCAAGTCACTGAACGTTCCCAGGATTCAAGTTCCCCATCTTTACAAATCAGGGTTTGGCCTTCCTGCTGTCTGACAGAGTCCTGTCTGCTCTGTTCATGCCTCTGCTTTCTACCAGTCACCGAAATTAAATGAGGTTGCATCAGCCCCCCCAGAAAGACTCTGTATTCAAGCTATGGCAGGATGCACTGGGGGAAAGAGCCTGGCCTCTGGGATGGAACGGTGCTGATTCAGCACAGCAGCAGTGGATCCAGAACAAGGGCCTGAAATCTCTGGGCCTCTGTAAGTGGGGATCCTAGAGCCTTCACAGAATGGTTCGTAGGATCCAGGGAGATGATGAAGTCCTTGACATGTCCCTTGCTTACTAAATATTAGTTCCCCTTCCTGCGGTGGGAACAGAAGAAGATGAAGAAGCCAGGATTGGGGTCCAAGTTCAAAAGACGGAAGTCTGGAGCTCTCCAACTCCCTGTTTTCTTTATTTTCCCGTCTTCATGGTGAGTCAAGTGTAAACAAAAATGAGGCTACTAGAGATCACTCTCTTGGTGGAGGGTCGGCGGGGGGGGGTGGGGGGGGGTGGGTATCTTACAATCTGGAAACTGAAAAGAAAGCTGCCTACAACCAGGGAGCCTGTGACCTCTCTGACAGGTTGGATGTCCCCGGTCTCTGATACCAGTTGACTTGGGCAGCGTTCAGTGTAATGACTTAGAGATCCTAATTCTCTGAGTCACTGTCAGAGCTGCAGTACTATACGTTCTCCTGGGAAACGATTTATAATTCTCCTGTTTATCTTTGGGTCACTCTGCTGCCATGTTCTACACCACGCACTTCCTCCAGAATGCAAGCACGTAGCCATCTGTCACAGCTCGGCTATTGTTTTCAGAAAATTCCTTTAGGCATCTAGCAGAGTCACTGGATTCTACTACTGAAGAGACCTCGGAAATTATGGCGTTCTGTGTTTTTTCAAGCCACAGGGCGTGACCCTTTAGTGGATTGTGAAATCCGTTCAGCAGATCAAGACGAGCATTTTTTAAACAATGAAATAGAAGAGAGTAGAATAGAAAATACCACAGTGCACCTCATGTAGTACTGTTTCGTGACGCTCTTGGTTCTGTCACATACGTGTGCATGCCGGGGAGTGATGTAAACATGTATTTCTTGCTCTGGGCAGCAGTCAACACACTGAGAGCTGATGTTTAGGCCACCCCTCGCAGGTACTGAGGAGGAAATCAAGGTTCAAAGATATGACCCAAGATCACAGAGTTGATTTTTGGCAGAGGCAAAAACAAAGCTTAGGTCTCCTGACCCCGGGTCCACGCGCACTTCCCTTGGCAACGTTCAGCCTGGCCGCTGCGCCCTTCGTCTCTCTCAGTGCTTATTTGCTATCTGTCACATCTATCGGGTTGTCCTTCCGAAAACAAAACCCGAAACTCACAACACACGCTTTTCACCTGTCATCTAAGAAACTAGCTGTTTTCATTTCGGGACGCCAGAAACGCTTCGGCCCGGGGAGCAAAGAACAAGTTTCCCGGGGCTGCCGATGCTCCCACACATGGACTAAACCACTGGTTTATAGATGCTGAGGCAACAGGGTAGGTATTAGATTGAACAATATTAAATTAGTGACACTCAACTGTTTTGCTCTACAAAAACCATCTCAATAGCGCGGTCTAACAATTAGATCAACCCCAAGGTTAGCTTTACCAGGGGGGCCGTGATGTTCTCGGACAGTGGTAAAACGCCTGCTTTCCAGCAAACCTGGGCTGAAAATGACCAGTCCACCACCAAGTCATGACACCTTGGTGCCAGCTTTCAAGACTTGCATGCCTGAGCTTAAATCAGAGTGGGAGCCTGGCTCCACCCTTGCCTTAAAGAGACACTGGCAGTCTTACATGTTTGTTCGCAAACAAGTTAACGTATAGAAAAGATAATACCCATCAGAAACAAGGAATCTGATCTTTCAGGAGAGCCAGATGGATCGCTAAGGAATACTTCAAAGATTCAGAAAAGGGTGAATTGTCACAAAGCTATTTTCATTATTTGCAGAGAACCAGGAGAGGCTGGTTACAGGGAGGACATGAGTATCAGCTTTCGGTGTCCTTGGTTCCTTGAAAGCAGGAAGATGGAGAGGAAGGAAGGCACTCTACCCACAAAGATGAATGTAGTGTTCTAAAGTCCCTTCATTCCTGCTCAAACTACAGATGTGCTGTTATGAACACAGGTACCTTTGACATTCCAGGGAAGAACGTGGAGCTGGAGTGGGAGAGGGAGATCAGAAAAAGCATGTGAAAATCACCTTTCTATTCAGGAGACACTGCATACAGCCACTGGATGTAAGAGGGAAGGGTTCTTTCCGTTTCCATTATGGTGCCCAGAGACTCTCTGGTCCTCTTGGACAGATGCCCTTGGCTTGGTTAAATCGTGAAGCGGTAAGGTAATTAGCACATGACATCCAGTTACACATGCTAATAAGTCTCTTCTCCTACGTAGAGGTTAGTTAGTCTCTTAAAATTTACTTAGAGATCATCAGCAAGGATGGAAATTTTAAAAATACTTACAAAAGGTCCCACATACCACCTCCAGTGCACTGCACTTAGAATTACTTACTTGCTAATTAGTAGCTTCATAGGCGGAGAAGTGATGCCCTTTATTGGGCCAACAAAGAAGGAATAAATATATGAGCCTGCAAGCCAAAAGGAAGCCAAAAGGAATTCTTTTCCAAGGACCTTTCCACTCCCAAAGCCAAGACGTTTATAATGAGTTGGGTGCTCTCAATAAAAGCCACACATAGTTAACACATGATATATTGAATCTGGAGTCAGAAAAGATGTGTGGTCTTTTGGCTCAGCCTGAGTCTAGCCGAGTCTGCAGCAATACTGAAGGAGGCCCACTCTTCATGGACAATGGCTCTTTCTCGATCTGCCCCCGGGAGGACAGGCTCAGAGAATGGTTCCCCAGGACAGGCATTGAGGCAAAGGTTCGGGAGGTGATACTAAGAAGCTACCAGTAGGGGGAGGAGGGAAGTGAGGAAGGGAAGGGAAGGAAGCCAATAAAGGGTGTACGTATAAGCATGTTATCATGGTAGGTAACTGGGGCTGGATCCCCTTGGGGGAGCTAGTGCAGAACACACCCCTTAGAGGCGAGGGAGTTGGGATATTTATCTACCACTTCCTATCAATCATTGGTTGAAGGCTGCCTAGGTGCCAGAACAGTATTTCCCTGGTACTTCCAGAAAAGCAGGCTCCTTAGTCAGAGAAGGAATGCAGGGCGTGGGAGCTGTAAGTCAGGCTGCTGTGCACTGAAGTAATAAGGGTGGGGGAATGTGGACAGAGCACTAATAGTCTTGGGGGTTTTAGGAGTGTGGCCCTTAGAGGACAAGCGTTTGCACTTCAGACTGGGGAGGTCTTGATTGCTCTCCTGGCTAATTGTTAAAGTTCTCCAGTGCCAAAGTAGCTTAACGTGGATTTGTTGTCAAAAATCCCCCAAGAGTGGCAGTGAAAAACCCCTGGTCACACAACTCTGGATCCTGGTTGGAACATTAGCTGGGAGGGCCACGGCCTGGAGGCCTGGCTGAGGGGAGGCTGCCTTCTGTAGAGGCATGGACTAGGGGCTCTGGCTATGCCCAGGGTCCTGCCTCCTGTGTGGCACTGGGCAGGTCACTGGACCTCCTACAGTCTCTTTCCAACTCTGGAGTTTTAGGCATGATATGGTAGCCCAGGTTCCTCTTGCATACTTGCTGCCCCAGACCTGGAATCAGCCCTTTCCCCAAGAAGTCCTGGCTCTTCTCGGAGGGAACAGGCTTTAGGGACCGCATTCTGCACGCCAGGGGTATTCATCGTTGCTGGGTTGTCGTTGACTCTAAGCTTCTTCGATAGACAAGACTAGAAAATAGGTGAGTTTTCGAAGGTGAAGATAAATCATGTGTTGAAACCGCTATTTCCAATTCAAATCTTAAGATTACGGGTTTCAGTCTAACTTTCTTGATTTTATAATTGATCTCTTTTCTCTTAGGCTGAAAATCTTGATTCTTAACGACAGTGGCATAATTTCTTACTTGAGTAGTCTCAAAATGACTACAATAAGACAACTGAATTCAGTTTTAGATACCTTTTTGTTTTGCTTTTTGTCTTTAGGATATTTTCTACTAGAGGTGGACAGTAAGAAGTACTCTGTTTAAAAGTCACATGAAATGATTGAAGGTGTTGAATCCAATAATTGTTAAGGTTCTGTATATTCCTTTGGGTGCGTGAAATGAGAGAAACAAGAGAGGCTCCCGACTGCCCCATTCAGGTGGATGTAGTTCGTAAATTACTAAAAATCCGTCTACAGCTTCTGCATTTTTAATTTACGGCTTACTTGAGAAAAACATACGAGCCCTCTTGTCCTTCACGCTCATCTGCCCCGTGTGTTGCCATATTTAGAAAACTAGGAGTTCCTTCCCTTCCCTCCTTGCCTCTGGGATGTTCTGCCACTGGCCCTCGGAGGGGCTGGACTGGCTTTGTTGAGTACCAGCGCAGAGAAGCCCACGTAGTGATGAGGAGAGCCTTTAATCTCCAGAAGACTTGAAAACTCAAGCCTGGAGGTCTTGACATTTAGCCCAGAGATCAAACACGTATGTTGGTACCTGCAGGGAAGAGGGAAATGAACTAGCCATTTTTGAATCCAGAGCCTCTGATGGAAACTCCATAAGCAATGGCAGAATCTACGGAAGGCCGTGGGCCCATCAGAAGCTGAGTAGCCTGTCCTAGGGAATCTCTCCAAGGATGTGGGTGAGTGGACCACACACAGCGATCAGACTACGTCACCTATGAATGTCTGTAAATGAGTCCAAATACCAAGACACTAGGCTGTACCATATGAAATGGATATTTTTGTAGGTCAAAATGGTTAGAAATATTGTTGATTTCATCTGGTTCAACTGTATAGCCCTTAAATAAGCAAATGAGAATCCAAGAACTCAGCAATCTTTCGAAAGAGATAAATGACCCCCCTACTTCTCCCTCCCAGGTTTCAGGCATTTGTCATGTTTCTCTTCTCAGGTTGATTTGCTAAGGAGGCAGGTAGAGTGAGAGGAAAAGAGAGAAAAAAGCTATAGCAGGCAGCTGGTTCTAGAGGGTCGCATTAGAGGACAAGGGACTTGGGCCCCAGCGCTGGCTGGCACAGTTCAGAGGCTCACCAGTAGATCTTGACCCCAGTCCTGCCGAGCGTACCGGAGTCCCTGTCTAATCACATTTGGGTCTGGGAAACGGAATGTGTAACCTCTTATTAAGTTCAAGGTACATACTGTGCAGGTGTACTTTAAAGAGAAGGAGATGCCATCAGTGCCCTCAGGAATGTCTAACCTGGTAGCCACATTAGACAGATTAGATGATGAGCCCAGTGGGACCAAGTGTGCCCCCTGCGAACGGTACAGAGTGCCATACAGGTCTAAGAGAAACGCTCTCTGGTTCGGGAAGGGGTACAGGGAAGAGGTAGTACTTGAAGTGGAGTCAGGGTTGATAGAATTAGCAGGGAGGTTGGAAAACGCTGGAAGAGAACCGTATGAAATTTCCATTTTGAGGTAAGAAACGTCTGAATATTGGCGATTTCCTATGAGGCAACCCAGTATGAAGGTTGGAAAGAGTGTCAGTGCAGGTCCCAGGAGGAGTTTACTGCCGCTGGACCAGGGATTGTGTGAAGCAAAGGGGGCAGGTTAGGGGCTGCCAGGAAGGAAGACAACACTACTTAGTGAGCATGATGTGCAGGGACCAGACTCCGAGATAGGCTCTGGATAATATCATTTGGTTCCCACAGTAAACCCAGGAAACACATTTGATTATCTCTAATTTGCTGAATAGGCACAGAGAGGTTAAGAACTTGCCCAAGGCCCCAGAGGTTATAAATGGGAGAGCCAGGACTCAAGGTGAGTACATCTGAGTCCGAAGCCCCATACCCCTTTCTGCCTTGCTACCCGGCTTTCTAACCCACACCACTGCCCCACACAGGAGCAGATATCTGTGCGGGAAGGCCACGGTCATCCTGGAAAGGAAGACTGAAGTCATTCAGTGGAGAGCCCTGCTGGCCGGGTTGAGGAACCTGCTATATGACGGGGAGTGTCGTAGGTGCCCCACAGCAGAGCTCAAGACAAGCTGTTTGTTTAAGGATAGAGATGGGCTTCCTTGTTTATTTTTTGCATCTTCCACCTAAGCAACGGGTCTAGAATATGGACCTGTATGTTATAGGAGCTCAAGTATTTTGGTTGAATGGATGTGATTCAACTCCATAAATGATTCAGGCTATACATCTTTGTGGCCCTTTCTCTCTCCTTTAATCTACCTTTCTTTCTTTTATAAATTCTACTCACTGCCCAGCTCAAGTTGTACCTTCTCCATGAATCCATTCAAGATTCATGGACCCCAGGGCCCAATAGGTTCATTCATTTATTGAGCAGTGAGTGATTAAGGACTTGCCGTGTGCCAGGCACTGCCAGTGGTGGACATGACAGACACAGTCCTTGCCCTCGTGGAGGTCACATCCAGGAAGGAGGAAGGCTAGGAAGTAAAAAACTGACTGATAAGGAAGGATCTAATCGGGTAATAATAGGCACTCTGATGAAATAAAGCACGGGGGTGAGAGAGAGCAAGGCTACTGGGAGGCACGGCATGGAGTAAATGACAGTAGATGACCAGGAAGGCCTGAGATTCTCAACTAGGCATCAGAGATGCCAAAGTAAGGGAGAGAGAGAGGGTGCCTGTCCATGTGGCGCTGACCTCTAGAGGAATGAGCTCTTCCTCTAGCTGAGTGTGGCAGTCTGGCCTAGCTCGTTACCAAAGTCATCTCCTCTTTTTCGGCACGCAGCTGGACTACATTTCCCAGCCTCCCTTACAGTTGGGTGTAGCCATGTGTTGAGGTCTAGCAGTGACACGTGAGCAGAAGCGATCTGCACCACTTCCAGCATAGCTCGTAAAAATCTCCCACATGTTTTCCTGCATGTTCTTGAGACCTTAGAAGCCATATACTGAAGATGGTAGTTTCACAAGATAAAAAAAGAGCCTGGATCCTTGAACTCCGGCTCGGAGAGCAGCTACCCACCAGTGACGAAAAACCCATTTTGGACATTATGCAAGTGAAGAATGAACCTGAATTTTATCAAGCCAGTGAAACAGTGGGGGTTATTTGTTTTGACAGCTCACGTTACACTAAGTCACTGAAGTCACTGTGTCATTGCCATGGCTATTCATTTGACCCATTCTCAGCCTAGGACATGGTCTTATCATATTACTGTTTACCTTTGTACCCTTAGTTCCCTTTTTCTTTCTGTAGGTCGCACCCCCTCAACTCAGATGGCAACAGTGCAGTCAGAGGCCTGCCCTTCCAAGGTGAGTGCTTTGATATCTTATCTGCTCATTAAAGCGGGATTCCGCTTTCACTGCTGCATCCTGTCAATGGGTGCTTTTATGGCCCTTTGAGTCGTTTGTACTTTTAGGTAGGGGAATGATCGACGTTTTCTCTTTCAGTGGGCTTAGAAGACGTGTTTTCTAGACTACCACAAATACAGTCCTTCCCCGAATTATGATCATTTCCGAATTGGTGGGGCCTGGTCAATATGACAGTACTGCTTACACAGGTATAGCTGCTTATCTCCCTGTCAGACTGTTGACTTTTTCAGGACAAAAAGAGTACTTCTTGTCTATATCTCAGCACGAGGCACAGTCAGGCACATAGTAGGTGCTCAGTAAATGCTTGCTGAAGGAACGAATAGGGTTATTTAATGTTGTTAAACACACTGATGTGCTATGGACGTAATCTGCACAAGTTTTTGTTCTTCAGGAAGCATCTTTAAAGCCCCCCCCCCCCGCCGCCCCCCGCCCCGTCAGTTTACAGTCAGCATTAACAAAAGCTTTTCCTTGAAAACCGAATGCATAGAAGTCAGGCTGAATTCCGAGTCGCTCTGGGGCGTCCAAAGAAATGAGGATTGTGCGGGAGGGCACACTAAGTAGGACTCTGCTTTCCTGCTGCTTTGCTAAGTGCTGGCTTTTCCCCACCTTTGTTCTTTCTTCCCAAACTCTACCTCCAAATTATCCCTGGGAGTCTCCAGGCAGAGTCATTCTTTATCCTGACACACGCCTCCCGAAGTCACCTACCCAGTGAAAGCTGCAAGCACCCACTCAGCCAAAATACTGGGCTCGATCTCTCTCCAAGGCCAATACCCAGGCAATGCACGCGCAGCTGGGTATTGGCCTTGGAGAGAAAGGCAGTGCCTTCTCAGCGCCCTCAGAGCAAGTCGCCCAGCCCCACACAGGCTCTCGCCTTCACACTGCCCTCCTGCTCCAGGTAGATAGCAACTTGTCTTTGAGTGTCACAAAGCAGAGCTTCGCTGGTCAGAGACACCAAGGCCAGACTGATATGGCAAAAGAGCAAGATCAGGAAAAGAACAGGCTATACTGTATAACCTTGAAGAGTAAAGCAATTCTTTTACGGTTGTTTTTCTTTTACAGCCTCAGACCCACGCAGCAGTACGAATTGAGGTTAAAACACAGATGCCACTGACCTGCACACCAAATGGCATGAGTCAGTGACACCAGCTCCGAGACCTGTTTTGAGCCCAAGCAACCGTCCAAGTCACACGTAGGTCACCTTGCTTTGATCTAACAACAGACTGACCTCAGAAAGAGGCACTTCTGACAGAATTTCCCCCACTGAAGAAACAGCTGGCTAGTCCGTTTCTCTTCCCAGTAATAAATGAGAAGCACTTATTACTTCATTACACTTACCCAACCCATAGACCACCTTCTAAACTGGCTGTTTCCCGAAAGCTGCCAGTGAATTCAATCAAAGGTATAGATTCAGTCCTGCGTAGACATGGGACAGACCCCTTTTAGTGGGCTGTCATGGGGCCCCCTTCTGTCATTTCTGCAGGGAATTAGATATTAGGGCAAGGATGTTTACATGAAGAGGTGAAGAGAGTGGAGAGAAGGCAGGTGGTACTTAAACAAAACGTGGCGATCTCCTTTTAGTTAAGAATGAGGTTCAGCCAATGTTCTCTTTTCTTAAAACAAATTTTCTATAAAGGCTGTCAAAGCAATAGCTTCGGTGAGCACATTTATTTACCTTTTATCCACGCGTAAAGGTTTGTTCTTTCCAGAACAATAGCCACCTGGGACAAGTGACATGCAGAGGTGTCCAGATTCCCATCTCTCTCACCACTGCGTCAGCTTACCAGTGTGCCCTCCCAGGTCTTCAGGTATTGGCTACTGGCTAAAGCCCATTCCAGAAATACCAGTGTCCTGTGTGGTGGCGTTTTCTGCAGACCCACAGAAGGCAGGATCTACTGGGACTTTCCAGGCAAACTGCCTTTTCAGGGATAGCAGACTCCAGAAGATCCCTCCTCCTGGGGTGCATTCAAGCCAGTGGCCCGGAGCAGGCCGTTCAGGGTCTGAACTGTAGGACTGTCAGGGCCTTTCTAGTAACAAATATGGACTTGAGCTTTTGTATTGATTTGGATAGACCCCAAAAGGCTCATCTCAACAATTGAGAAAATCCTAGTTGAATATTTACTTGTTAGCTAGGACTCCCAGACCGTTAGGCCCTCCCTTCGCCTCCTGCTTCCCTGGACCGCACGTCTCCATCACGCTCTTACTCCACTTCCTTTCTCTGTCCCCTTCACACTCCTTTCCCTTTTGTCCTGGGCGAGGGCCTGGGTCTCTAACAGACTAACAGACCAAGACTAGCCTGCCCTTTTTGGATATGTTACATTTTTCAGCCTGTAAAGAAAGTCCTGGTGGTGGTGGGGTTTTTTTGTTGGGGTTTTTCTTCCATTTGGTGTACAGGGCCAAAGTAGTAGCTATTATGGCCATGACAAGAATGAAATCATTGAGTACTGAGAAAAGTCAAACCAAGAAAGGAATGACTTGTCATTCTCTGATCTTCACTCTTTATCCACTAACACACACACACACACACACACACACACACACCAACGATGCTCACGCAACAGGTATTAGTCAGGCACCTGCATGGCCCGCCATTGAGTAACGTTCACCCTTGTTCCTACAACTTACTTCAGGCCTGCTTCTCCCGCTTTCACGTGCGGACGATGATCGTGATGTCGACAACAACTTGCCATCTTTCTCTGAACACTCACTCAACAAATAATTACCATCTTTCTCTGAACACTCACTCAACAAATAATTACTGTGCATCCACTGAGTGCTCTCCCTCCCTGAGGCACTGAGGTATGAAGTCTCTGTCCTCCTGGAGCTTGCTGTCTAGTAGGAGACACAGGGGACAGATAAACACATAGATACGATATCAGGTGGTATATGTTCTGTGAGGAAGCAAAGAAGTGGGGTAAAGGACTAAAGACTGGTGTAGCAGACGGGCTCGGTGCCTTGCCAGCATCCCCGCGGCATTCACCTGGGCACGCGGAGGCTGCTCCCCGTGAGCCCCTGAGGCCCTCTGCCTGGGGGCAGTTATTTTTCTGGCCGTGGGAGAACGCTTGGTCCCCAAGCGGGGTAAGCAAGAGGTATTAGAGAACATCTTTCTCACTTTCCTCATCTCATAGTTACGATATCTCCTTTAGTCCTTTCTTTCACTATTTCCTCCAGTTGGTTCACTTCTCGTTTCTCTGATGGCTCTTTTTCTGAGAGTTCTGCCATTTAAATAAAATGCGTCTACCACTGATTGGGGCAGGGAAGCTGGACCGTCCACAGCCCTGCTTAGGGAGGCAGCCTCCAGGCGAAAAGCCGCAGGCTCCCTGCAGTGGCGCCCCCCTCCCCCAAATTCTTTTAGAAGATGGGAGACAGATCATCTTCTCCTGCTCCATCGCCATCATCATTGTCAAGGACACCTTCTCCTGAGAACCCATTATCTGCTGAACTTCGGGCCATTTGTTTGACCGTCATCATCTCTGACCCTCACACCAACTCTGAAAACCAGACAGTAACTACAGCCCAGCCCAGGGAGGCAAGCTTCCCTCCCACAGCGGCCGAGGCGCTCCCCTCATTCCTCTGGCTACACGGGACACACCTCAGCAGCGACTCCCGTGGCCACAGTGCCCTCACCATGCATTCTGGGCCCTGCCAAGGCAGTTACTTTGATCCTGAATAGGAGACTCCAGATCACACGGGATGTGCAGTTCTTTTTAGGCAGCTGGCATGAGCTTAGCACAGATGCCTCCCGGAGCAGGACTGCTTTGCTGCCTCCTGGGAGGTCCATCATCAAAACCTCCTGCCCTGACCCACATCGCGACTCTCTCCATTTGTGCTTCTGGCGGGAGCTACCAGGTAACCGACGTGTGGGAGTCTATGAGTGCTTCATTTGGCTCAGAGTTCCTGGTGGAGGAGCTGGCGTCTCAAAGTTGGTTAGCAGTGAGCGAGCCCTGAGGTGTTAGCTATGAAGGCCTGAAAGGTGGGCACAACTGGGCTGCGGTCTGTGTGGGTGGTCCCCAGGAAGTCCCCTAGCGTCTCTAGGATTCCGGTTTCTCTCAGGCTGGAAGCAATCACGGATAGTTTTTAGGGCTCCGTTTCACCCCCTTTCTTGTCCTTAGTGATTACCAAATGTCTATGTGTACATCTACGTTTCCAGCTTCCTACGTAGTCAGACTGAGGCCGAACGACAGAGTGTCAGCTACTAGCCAGCGGGACACAGGCAGAATTAATGTACACCACTTCAAGGCTTGGTCCTTATAAAACCTCCCAGGAGCCTTGCTTCTCTCTTTTCCTCCACTGCTTGGGAACTGCACATTCTAGGCTTACGTCAGACTGCGTGTGAGGAAGAAACAGAACTATTATTGTCTTAAAGCACTGAGCTTTGTTGGTTTGTCTGTTAGCATAGCATAGCGTAGCCTATCCTGACTAATACATTCTCTTTTATTCTGCCTATTCATTCATTCATCCACTCATTCAGATGTCATTGGTTCACTTGATATTAATTAAGTGCCTACTACATGGCTGGACACTAGTACTTTAGCATGAATATACCTTGGGTTCTTCCCCTGGAGAAGAGGTGGCTATCTAGGTGAGGAGATGGAGATGGGAGCAGAGACGATAATGATAATAATACAGTGTGATAAGTGTGTACAGGGTGCATAACATTGTGTTATGTGCAGAGAAATAAACATTCAGAGGCCTTTACCTTTAGAAAACTTCAACTATACTCTCTTCCTAGTTTCATTCTTTATCCTTTTTTCTAGACAGTGCTCACCCCTGCATACTGTGCCAGTTCTAAAAAAAAAAAACAAAACAAAACCAAAAACTGCATTCACCACCACTCTGTCCTTCCTACCAGCCCATCATCCCAAATCCATCTCCCTGAAGTACCATTTCTATAGGTCATGCCCCCGTCTGAAAATCATTCGGGGCGGCGGGGGGGGGTCTTTCTTTCATTGCCCACATAAGGTCCAAACTCTTTAATCTGGCATTGATCCAGTTCTGAGCTATCTCTCTAACATTATTTTCCTCTTCTCCTTCAACCAGATTGGCATAATCCGTGTCCAGCAACCCACACCATTGGTGATCCCACTCCCATGTCTTTTCTCACACCACTGTTTCCTCAGAATTCCCCTCCTTGTCTGCCTAAGTCCCTTTCTCTCTTCAGAGTCCCACCTCAAGTGATATCTTTGGTCTTTCTGTCTACCCCAGTCTATAGTATTAATATATTCAGCAACTTCGATGAAACGGACAATTCCTTGGAAAAAAACTAGCAAGGGACAGAGAGAGAGAAGAGAAATAGTCCTATATGTCCTAAAGAAATTGAATTCTAAATCAAAACCTTTCCCACAGAGGAAATTCCAGGCCCAGATGGCTTCACCAGTGAATTCCATAAAACATTTTAGGAAGAAATAATCCGATTTACAAAAATTCTTTCAGAAAATAGAGGAGAACATTTCCCAATACATTGTATGAAGTTTGTATAACCTTGACACCAAAACCTGATGAAAGGCACTTCTAAAACATCTATAGCTAACATCATATTTAATGGTTAAACATTGGCTGCTTTCTCTAAGATAGGGAAGAAATCAAAACATCTACTTTCACCAGTATAGTAAGACACAAAGATACGAAAGGAAGTAGCAAATACTGTCATTTTCAGCAAAATGATTGTGTAGGTTTAAAACCCTATGAAATCTACAAAAACTGCTAGAACTAAAGAGTAAAATTAGAAGTCACTGGTCAGTATATTAAAAAAATCAATTGTATTTCTCTCTCTCTCTCTCTCTCTCTCTCTCTCTCTATATATATATATATATATATATATACTAGTAATCAAAACGTGGAGAATTAAATAAAAAGGAATACCATTTACAATATTATCAAATATGTAAGTCTAACAGAAGATTGTGTGTCCTCTACCCTAAAAACTGCAAAACATTCCTAAGAGAAATTATGGAAGGCCTAGGTGATCAAAAGCTATACTATATTCAGGGATTAGAAGACACAACATTGTTAAAGATGTCTATTCTCCCCAGATGCATCTATCGATTCAAATCAATGGCCAATCAAAATCCCAGCATTTTGAAAAGAAATTGACAGGCTGATTCTGAGATGTATGTGAAAATGCATAGGTTCTAGAATAGCTAAAATAATCTTGAAAGAGAAGAACAAATTGGGAGGATTTATGCCACCCGATTTCAAGACTTAGTATAAATCTACAGAGGTCAAGACAGGGTGGTTTTGGCAAGAGAGCAGACGTACAGATCAGTGGGGCAGAACAAAGGGTCCGGAAATAGAACCACACACAAACAGCTGATTGATTTTTCGAAAAAGGCGTTAAAATTCAGTGGGGGAAAAGAAAGGTTTTTGGTTTTTTGTTTGTTTGTTTTACAGATGGTTCTCGAACAAATGAATATACGTATGGGAAAAAATTAATTTTGACCCCTACTTCACTCCATACACAAGTAATTACATGAAGATCACAGACCTAAACACAAAAGCTAGAACTGTAAAATCTCTGGAACAAAATACATGACAAAATCTTCATGAACTTAAGGGAAGCAGATTTCTCTGACAGGGTTCAAAGGGACTAGCCACACAAGAGAATACTGATGAACTGGACTTTGTCAAAATTTTTAAAATGTCTGCTCAGCAAAAGAATGCCATTTAGAAATAAATTGGCAAGGCACGGGCTGGGAATAAATATTTGCAATCCATATATTTGACACAGAACTTTCATTCAGAGTATAGAAAGAGCTACTACAAATCAATAATAAAAGAAACAAAGAACCCAATTAAAAATGAGGAGAAGGCATAATGACATTTCAGAAGAGAAGGTAGATATATGAATGTCTAGTAAGCTCGTGAAAAGACACTCAACGTTATTTGTCAGCAGAGAAATTCAAATTAAAACCACAATGAGATACCATTTCATATCCACTGTAACGACTACTGACGTACCAAGCGTTAGCGGGGATACAGAGCAACTAGAGCTCTGACACATTGCTGGTGGGAGTGTAAAATGGTACAACCATTTTGGAAGAAGCTCTGCCAGTTTCTTATAAAACTAAACATACACTTAGCCTGTGACTAAGCATTTTCCCTCCTAGATATTTACCCAAGAGAAATGAAAATGTAAATCTACAAGAAGACTTGTACAAAAGTATTCCTGTCGGCTTTCATTCATAACGGCCCCAAACTGGATACGGCTCAACTAAATAGGTAAACTGTGCTGTATTCTTACAATGGATTACTGGCTCAGCAGTCGAAAGGAATGAACTACTGATACATAAAACAATGTGAGTAAATTTCAAAAAGTATTACGCTGAATGAAAGAGCCCAGATATTTTTTAAAAATCATACTGTACGATTCAATTTACATGTGGTGCTTGAACGGGCAAATCTAATCTATGTGACAGAAATCATAATAACGGTTGACAAAGCGGGTGGAAGACTGGAAAGGGGTACTAAAATTTGGGGGGTGATGGAACTGTACTATATATTATTTTGGGAGGTGGTTGCACAGACGTATATGTCACAGCTCATTGAACTCAACACTTAAAATGTGTACACAACTTAACTGTATGTTAAACTATATCTCAATTTTAAAATTACTCCTTCCACCACCCCCAGAAAACCCTGTTGGGTGCTACTGTAATGTACTGTTATGATTTTCATATGCAGTTATCCATTTTAAACTTTCCTAGATCCCTCGGCAGGACCCGCACGATACTTGGGACTCCATATTTGTCGAATCAGTGAATGAGTAATAATCAGACAGTGTAAAAGAGAAATAAAAGGTAAAGGAAAACCAGAATACGACACCACACGTAATTCCACTGTTTCCATTTTTCCGGGAGTGAACACCATTGCAAACGCAGGTCCCTGTCTCCCAACACATAACAATAACCCAATGTCTAAGACATCTTGCTTTTATTTACAATAAAAAGAGGCAAGGAAATAAGAGAAAGCTTTTGTCTCCTACCTCCTTTTGAGGTGACACCACATAATTATTACTCTGTTTCTTAACTCTAGTGCGAGAGACCAAAAGACATCTGATGAATCACCTTTTCATTCATAAAACCCTGCTTATATCTTTCATCGCTTTTATCCTCCTAGAATAATAGCAGAGAAACAGTACTTGACGGGCCTACATTATCAGACTCTATTGGAAAGGTCTAGATAAGAGTGCCGAACCGCCTATTAGTATTCTGCATGCAAACCCTTCTCCATAACCCAGAGTCATCCGTATCCTGGCAACCCTCAGAATTTCATTCTCATTGAATTGCTAGATCTTTATCAAAATATAATTATAGCCTTAATTCGAAAGATAAATTTTGATTGCCGGTGCCATGCCGAAAGGAAGGAATAATCAGGTGGGAGAGCGCTTAGGCACAATCGTTAACCATATAATCAATGTCATGGATCACCCATCCCCTAAAAAACATAACTTTGGGGCAAGTTGTGAGGGGTAGAGCAAGGAGGGGAAGAAATCATTGAGGCACCAGACTTACATTATGTTTGCTCGTTTTCTCATATTGTTGCTTAAGTACTTGTCATCTCTTCCCAACTGGAAGAGTTTGGGGAAGGCCCGTGCTGTGTGTCCTGCTTCTGTGTGTGCTCACAGTGGCCCAGTCCGTAGCAGGAAGTAACGTGGTCTACAAGCCTCCTATCTTGGGTCAGGTCTCCTGGAAGCAGACTTTGAGATAGACAGTGGTGTGTGGGAAGCTTACTAGCAAATGCTCTTCAGGTCAAGACCTCTGGAGGGAATTAAGCAGGACTGGGCAGAGAGAGAAGTTGCGCTGTGATACCGTCACGACAGAGGATCAGCCAGCCCCATTGGGGGAGCTCTGGAGCTGGGATAGCTCTGCAGAATTGTCCTGAATTGCCGCGTGACCAGTCGTTGGATGTGCGCTGACCTGGGAAGGGCTGTGACCTTTGGGCAAGGTGGCTCTCTTCAAGGACAATTCCCAAAGAGGGACTTGGCTGTGAGGCGTCAGCCACCAGTGCCCAGCTCTGACGAATGAGTGCTTGGGGAGCAAGCGCTTGAGTCCTGATGAGGAAGGGGGATATAGGTGGTGCATCAAAGTAGCCACTGCACCTCCACTGGCTACAGCGACTCAAGGGCCTGGGGAAGATGATCCGAAATGGAACCCTGACAGATTGAACCCACGAGCCCATGTGTACAGGAGAGCAGCTCTCCATCCTGTTGTGCGTGCTAAGTCACCTCAGAATGTGTGACTTGCTGGGAAAGAGGAGGTGGAGATCAGAAATAGTCTTGTCCCCTGATCCAACTGGCATGCTCCTGCCTTGAGGGTGGGTACTGATACTTTAAAAAAAAATCAATAGCTCCGAGACACAGTCTGCAAGGGGCCAGAGAACAGAAGTCACACACTTCAGTTCCCTTTGCTTTTGGGCAGTCACACGTGCAGCCTCACTGCTTCCATGGTCACAAGTGGTTCATTAGTCTGGGGACGGAGAAAGCACCAGGCATATATAACTGTCTTTCTCCACTGGAGTAAAAGGAATAGATGTATTTAACCTACATTTCCATGTACAGTCAGCTTCTCCTGAGACCTTTGGGAATGCTCGAATCTGTAAATACAGAAGCTTCAGAGTTCACCACTGTGCTAGGTCGTCTGTTTCCACCCCTCCTGGTATTCACGCCCTTGGTTAATTCCCTGCCCTGGAGTCTGGGCTGGTCCTGTGACTTGTGTCATCCTGTGGGTAAAACAAGTCACAGGCCCAGCCTTGAGAAGGCCTGGAAGCTTCTGCCATTGCGCTCTTGGGGACCCTAAGCCACTAGGTAAGAAGTCCAGCTTCTGGACTTCTGGCAAGGCCACTTGGACCAGGCCCTGAGACTACTACACAGAAAGAGACAGAAGCACAGCCAACCCAGCATCCCAGCGGAGCCTAGCCCCCAGGTGACACAGCAACTGACTGGCCACCGGCAAGACTATCACAAGAACTGCCCAGTGAGCGCGTCCGACACTGCAGAATCTTGGACCAGCCGATTGGCTGTTGTTTCTTAAGCCATTAAGTTTTGGGATGGATTCGTACACAACAACAGATAGACAAAACAACCCTAACTAGCAATTACCTCGAGTCAAAGGGCTATGCTGGCCTCGCCCCACCCCTATCAAGTCAACTGCCTTTTAAGGTTGAACTGAAGAGTCCTTCCTCATTTGATGGCCGCTTTTCACAAGGAAACCGACATTTTTATTACATCCTAATAGTTACCGCCTACCCAGTGATGAATAGACCAAAAAATTTTTAAGGAGAAAACTAATCCTCACTAGGCTGTCGGCGCCGGAGGTCAGGGATTGGGCTCTCTCACTAGCCATGTAGCTTAATCCTGTGTATCATTTTCATATGCTGGGGGCTCAAATTCATGCCCCAGTAAGTTTACAAATGGCTCCCTGTCATGGACCTCCAAGGTCATTCACTAAGAGAAGAAACTCAGAATATTGAATCCTGAGATTCAGGGTCAGCATTGATTGGACACGCTAGGGAGGGCTGCACACGGAGCCCACCAGGTCAGAGATGGAGTGTAGCAAGATGATCCAGGGCTGGATTCTGGAGCCAGATCACCTGGGATCAAATCCCAGATCTGTCACTTGTTAGCTGTAAAACCCTGGGCAAGTTACGTTACTTCTCTGTGCCTCAGCATCCTTATCTATAAAGTTGGGATAATAATAGTCCCTCACTCGCAGGGTTACTGTGAGGATTAAGTGAGTTAATAATATATGTACAGGGCATAGACCAGTGCCTGGCTCTTCTGAGCCTAACTCTAAGTGGTTCTACAGTAAACAAAACAAAACAAAACAAAACAAAACAAAAAACCCCCAAAAAACAAAAACTCACATGGACCTTAAGTAACACAAATAGCTGTTTCTAGGGACTATACAAGATGAAGGCTATCTAGGGGCTGTGTATCAGCTTTCTGAAACTATATCCCATATAACTTTTCATAAGAGGGCAGAGTGAACCGAGCATGGCAGAAGGAGCACTGAGCCAAGAGATGGAGACCTACATTCTAACTGCAGCCCTGCCATAAACTAGCTGTGTCACATTGGGCAAGTGATCTATAACATGGGGGATGATACAGTGACCTTGCCTAAAGAGGCTAGACCAGATGGTCCCTCTAGGAACCTTTTATGTCTCAATACCTTTCCAAATCCTGAGACAGGAGAGGGCAAGTGGAATGACGACCGTTTTAAAGATGGAGATATGTATTTGGCCACGTGGCTTGCCCAGAGCCAAATCCAATCCCAAAGGAGAGCAGAACAGGGGCATCTTCCGTGCCAGAGAGCTTATTGCCGCGGCACAGACTACATTTCCCAGCTTCCCTTGCAGTTTGATGTGGCCATGTGATTGAGTTCTGGCCAGTGGAATGTGGGTGGTGGTGGTGAGGTGTGCTACTTCCAGTCCTCCGTACCGTGCTCTCTCTTTCCCCTTCTGCTGGCTAGATACAAAGGAACCCAGGAGGGACTCCAAGGCCCCAGGGGATAGCAGAGCTGCAAGAGGGCATGAGACCAGGTTCCTTGTCATCACAAGCCAAAAGTTGATTAGACTTTATATGATTAAAAACAGAAAAACTGCATTGTGTTAACATCCCGAGATCTGGGACTGACTTGTTACAGTATAACCTAATCCATACACTCAGTGTGAGTCTCTAGTTAATGGCTGATTCGGGTTCTGAGCTTCAAGAGGAAGCAGCCTTTTTCTGTTTAAGTGCAAGAGATCACTGGCGTCTTATTTGTAGAGGCAGAGCCAAGACAATGAAGTCTTTAGGAAATCTGAATCCCAACTCACGGCCCTCCCACGGGCCCTTCTCAGGGTGCCAAAGAGTTAGCCACTGTTGCACTGGGCCTTTTGGCTACACTGAATCATCAGTAATCTTGCATCTTCTGTAGGGAACACAAAGATGAGGGGCATTTTAAAGATAAACCAGCAAATACTCTCAAGCCTCTAAGAGAAGACTAATCAGGAATGATCAGAGGATTTACCAGAGGTGCTTTCTTTCCCAGTCTCTTCCTTCTCCCAAATCAAACTCTATCTTAATATTGTCCCGATGATTATATTTCTGACCTACCTACAGAAAATAAAGGTAAAATTTTTAAATCAAAATTCACTTTGAAGAGGAGGAGAGAATCACCCAGTAGGTTCCATCTTGAATAGCGAACTGATGGTGGTAATTTACACCTTCCCTCCTAAATTCCCATACTCTTTAGTTTATTTCTTTCACGGTTAAAAAGTTAGGCATTTACATTTTTTCAGCCGTTACCAATGCATTTTTGCAAAAAAAAAAAAAAAAAAAAAAAATCCTATCATTCAACCAGATCAAGAACAGATGGGGCCTGTTTTCTTCAAGCTGGACTTTGCCATCTTTGCTGCCAAAGAAAAGGCGAACATGGGGGAAATTAAGGCTTTTGAAAATAAATAACGGGAGAGCCCTGGCAGGCTCAAGGGATCCAGAACCCGCAGGAAGAGATCTGAGCTTCCCACCATCCACTAGGATCACTGAAGTCCTCAGTCCCTTCCTGTCTCCCTTCCATGTGGCACCTTCCCCATCAGCTGGGGCTGGTCCCCTTCAGACAGACTGGGTACCTCTCAATTTCCAAGAAGAGATTCCTCACTCAACTGTCCAGGGATTTCCATCTGGAAAAGAAAGAGGGGCACCCCAGCTACTATCTGTACCCAGGAAGCTGGCATGATTTAAGCACCACCTGGACCCTTTGGTCTCTCTGTATTCTGGGCCAAACTCCACTGCGGGGAGTGGCCTGCTGGCCCCTAGGCACAGAGGAGGAAGCCCCACATGTGGCTTTCCAGGGATTTCCATCTGGAAAAGAAAGAGGGGCACCCCAGCTACTACCTGCACCCAGGAAGCTGGCATGATTTAAGCACCACCTGGACCCTTTGGCCTCTGTGTATTCTGGGCCAAACTCCACTGCGGGGAGTGGCCTGCTGGCCCCTAGGCACAGAGGAGGAAGCCTCACACGTGGCTAGGCAGAACTCGGAGGGAATGTAAAGCTGCAGATACCCATGGCTGGGGGCTGGGGAGGGGTCTCTGTCTGGACTCCCATCCCCCAATCTTGCAGCCCAGTTGCTTAGGACCTCACAGAGGGATGGATGGGCTGCTGCTCTCTCACACAGATCAGCTTCCTAGCATGCCCACCCTGTCCTGAGACTGGTGGCTGAACTGCTCTGAAGGATGTGTGCACCTGGTCACAGGCTGTCTGGGGGCCCAGTGTGGCTCACCCTCACGCAGCTGGGAAGGGAGACCCCATCCTTGTAATAGTGGGGTCAAGCTAAGCTGCGCCTCCAGCCGCAGGGTATTTTTAGACGCTGTTATCTTTGTCTTGCTCACAAGCAGCTGTGAAAAACAAACTGGTGACCAGGAGGCACGAAACTATAAAGTAAAAACCTCATAAAGCAAGAGCTCCCGAACTCAAGAGCAGAGCACACTATGGCTAAAACACTGCGCACCATCACGGCGGGCCTGCTTAATCTTCCCCTGAGGGGGCACCAGGTGGGGCTTTGCTCTTTTACTGTCCACCCATTCCGGGCCTGGCAGGCCCTGGGCAGGTCCAGCTTTGGCCCACCGGCCGGCAGGGCTAGTCAGCCGGCAGCCCTACTCACACCCACAGACGGTGACCCAGGTGGACAGGTGTGCCAAGGGAGCAGGCTTGATGGGGTTAACACTGCCACAGGAGGAAAAGCTCCAGCTCTCTCGCCTCTCTTTTCCAGCTCATCCTTAACAGTCCATTTGCCTTACAGCATCACAGCCAGCTCCATGACAGTGAAACCCCTGCACAGGCAGAATGTCACCCAACACCAAGTGGCAGGGCAGGAAAACAGGATGGGGCACCAAGAGGTATCCCCCAACTTCTCCCTAGCCCTCAGAGCCCTTGGAAGGCCGAGCCTCAGGGTGCCCTCCCCACTTAACAGCGCCTTCGAGTCCCTGTCGCCACCAGACCAGGCAACCCCTGCAGCCCCCTCTACCCAGCTAGTAAAGGCCCTGGCAGCGGCGTGGAAGAGTGCCGCCCCTCCCCCAAACCCGGGCTGGGGGGTGGGGAGGAGGCGGCAAACTTCAAAACTGCAGCTGCGATATGCTTCAAAAAAAAAAAAGAAAGAAAGAAAGAAAAAAGAAAGACCCCTGAAAGCCAGAGAGGCTCCCCTCCTCCCTTGGAGCTATGTGCGGTCCACCTTGACCGCCCGCTCATCCTCACTCTTCTCTGCCAAGGGAACCCGGCTCTCAGACCACGGCCGGGGTTATTTCCTCAGGCTAGCGCGCGGCGGGGCTGTGGCTCTTGCTTCCTCCGTTGCCTAAGTTCACCCACCACCCAGAGGTGTGAAAAATTAGTTAAAAATGATGTCACCTACCCACACCCCCTCCCCCCTCCCCACGCTGGTCCCATCTCAAACACACCCGCGTGGCCTGGGCTGTGAGTCGCAGAGCATCCCGGGGGGTTGCGGTGGGGCGCCGCGCCGAGGCTAGCCTCCCCGGGTGCCCGCTCAGGCTCAGGCTCGGGCTCGGCCCTGGGAAGCCCGCCGGCGCATCGTTCCCCCGCTGCAGAAATCCTACCGCCCGTGCGCCCTGGGCGCGCCGCCGGGCCCCGCGCCGGCTCCCCAGGAATTCGGCCGTCAGGTGAGGTAGGCATGCGTGCCGGCTCCGCAGCGAAGCAGCAGCTGGCTGGGGCGCGGGGCTCGCGATCTGCCTCTTCTCCCTCTCCACGCAAAGGAGAGGCCTCTCGGGGGCTTTTCAGCGCCTCGTTGCGTTAGGACCGCATTCCCCCTTCCTTTTCCTTTTTATATTAGTTTCTGCTTCAGATGCAAAAGGGGAGATCGCAGGAGTCCATGCCCAGCTCCAGCCAAACTCGGTCCACAGGCTGAGAGAGAATTATGAATGGATGCTGCCTTCTGATGAGGAAGTCGACTGGGGAGGTCTCTGCGCACGGCGCACTCCATCAAAGCCCGGGCATTGGCCCCTCCACTGCTTCAGTGCTGCAGGCAGAGACACCTAATTGACCACTGGGAAATCAGGTGCCCGGAGACCTGGGCGGGACGTAGCCCCAGGGCCACGCCGGGATCGAGCGCCTTGCCTGTGTAGACAGCTTCGATTTACAGCCCAGGGAATGGAGGGGACTGCGGCAGCCAAACCTCCCGGGCAGCAGGCACGGCTGCACCAACGCTCTGCAGACAGCCGCCCAGCTCTGTGAGCATCTCCTGGCTCCACTGGGCTAAAGGGAACCTGCTAAAAATAATCCGTCCCCTGCTGCCAGCCGCAGTGAGCTGCAGGACTCAGACCCCAGCCCCAAACTCGGTGGCGCGCGGGAGCCGGCCACGACGCGGGCCCTGTGCACTGAGACAAGCGGGGGGCTGCGGAGGATCCCGGATCCGGATTTCTGGCACCTGTGCGTTTCCTTCTCCGGTAGCGCGACCGCTGGTGCTGCGCGTTACCCGTGCCCAGAGTGGCGGCGGGCTCGGCACATCACCATCAGGCTGGACCGACCGCGGCTGCTCAGCACCGCACCCCCGTGGCTCCCTTCTCACCTCCCGGCTCCCTGGTCTCTGGCCAACAGCAGAGGAATCAGAGACGCCGATCGTGCCAACTCCTCCAGCCGGGGCAAGAGGGAGGGCAGAGACTGGCGTGGAGCATGTGCCCACGCGCGTAACGGGATCAGAGCGGCCCGAATACTGTAACATTGCGTCCCTCCCCCTAGTCATCTCCGAAACCTCGCAGCCTAGACACAAGTCACCCTGCCCGGGCTTCAAAACACTGCAAAGACAGTGCCTTCCCAGCGACGTGCTGATCTCCAGGGAAGGGTAATTCAACCAGCTCTGAGGATGAACCAGGGTTAAAAGCCATGGCAGTGTGTGCCCATGCCTTAGGCTGGCAGGTTCTCTACGTAACAACCACATGCAGAAGACAGAAAGCCATTTAGGGCCACGCAAAACACAACACTTATGGGATATATCCTAATATATAACAAGGGAAAAACCAGTGAATGAAATTATCCAAAATGTGCCTTGTGGGAGGCAGTTTTCGGTAATTTGTCTTGATGCCTCGGAAACCCATTTAGGGAAAACTTGACTATTTTTTGACCAGGCTACCTATCTTCAAATAGGGAGATTTACGCCCTGGGCAGATTTGCATGCCAGAGCAGTACTGCGTCCACGAGGCCCCTGACTCTTCCATAATTCACAAATTGTGGTGAAACACTCGACTTGCCAAGGTCACAAGAAATCACAGGGTTTGCGCAAGCACTGGTAGAGAGTACTTCCTAATTGGCATTACTATGAATTATGACTGTGGTCACATAAAGTACCACATGCAACCCAAGTTAGTCTGGGTTGGCTGCTCTCCCCTGACCCCACTCACACCAACCTCCTCAGAGGGCTGCCAGCCTCCAGCAGAGACTGGAGGATGTGGCTGGAGTCCCCCCTGGAAGACAGAGCGTGGCTAGGTCAGGAAGGATGGAGTGGGAGGAGGTGGCACTGTCACTCCCCCAGTGAGGCTGAGAAGAGTCATGAACCCCAAAGTTTAAGGGGTGGGTAGGCAAGGGAAAAGAGCCCCCCAGAGACAGAGAGAGAGAGAGAGAGAGAGAGAGAGAGAGAGAGAGAGAGGAGTCAGAGACACAGACCAGGAGGGAGGGAGGGCCCCCTCTTAGAAACCGAGGGACCAAAGGGTTTCACGAAGGCGGCATGATCAAGAATGCCAGACGTCACTGAGGGGTCAGTGGGGGCAGTACCCACCGCTCCTTAGTCTCCAGGAGGCCTAGTGGAGTGGCCACGGGGGTGTGTGGGGTGGGCGGGGAGGCCAGTCAGAGCTGCTGAAAAGCAAAGGGAAGTCTTTCCCTTAGACTTGCTCATCAAAGGACCAGCAGCACCCGGGAGCCTGTTAAAGGTACACAGAGAGCTCCGGGACAGACTCCACTAGGGCATGGGGAGCCCCGCCGTGTGTGGACTCAAGCCGCTCAGGCCCCGAAACGAGAGTTTATGTTCGGACAAGCAAAATGGCCGCCCTCTACAGCGATCCCTGGCAAGATCGTGGGGAGCTGGTGGCCAAATTACTAATCACACATCCCAAGGAGATGAACCGCGTTGCTCCGGGTTCTCAGGGCTGCTCTATCAAGGGAGAGCCTTGGCAGTGAGGCCTGCAGGACTCTATTAAGGGATGAAAATGGCCATCCGTGTCTTGCCCTTCGCACTGATCTTTACAATTACGAGGTGGTTGTTAACAGTGGTGATGAAAATAATGATATAACTAGATTACTTACATCTGGATAAGGTTTTAGCAAGTCCTGCGGTATAGAGAAAAAAGAGAGAGAGGAAAAAAAAACCCCCAAACAACCCTGGACTTTGGTCCCGGAAAGACCTGTGTTTGAATCCTAGCTCCTCCACTCTCAGCAGTATGGCCTCTGGAAAATCATTTGACTTCCCTGAACCTTGGTTTCCTCACCTGTAAAATGTAAAGAGGAATGCCTAATTTATAGGGTTGTTAGAAAGAGGAAATAAAATGATAGATACCAAGCACCACGATGGTGCCTGACACATAATCAAAGCCCAGTGAAGGTAGTTCCTTCCTTGAGACCTCCCCGCACACGCTCATATTGGAGTTTTTCTGAGTTCCCTACCCGCTTCACGGTGGTTGGGGTCCCTGTTGCTTCCTATGGCTTGAGGGTCCAAAAAGAAGTACTTATTGAACGTCTCTTAGACGCCAGCTACTGTGCTGGGTTCTGGCGGGGAAAGAGCAGACTCTGAGCCCTGCTGGAGCTGGCATTCAAAGGGCGGAGTTTACGTCCCAGCCCATGTGGGTGTCCTGCTTGTTTTTTCTGTAAGCCAAGGGTACCAGGTCTCAGGAGGAAAAGAACTGCAAATGTGTCCTCCCTTTAGGACAGTGATGATCTAGAGCAGGGATCAGCAAACTCCTTCTGTAAAGGGCCAGGTAATAAATATTTCAGGCTCTGAAAGCCCTGCAGTCTCTGCTGCTATGACTCCACCCTGCTGTTATAGCTCAAAAGGCATAAATGGATGGATGTGGCTGTGTTCCAATAAAATTGTATGCACAGAACAGACGGGGGGTGGGGGGTGGGGGGTGGGATTTGGCCTGAGGGCCCTAGTTTGCCAGCCTCTGATCCTTCAGTGTGACTCGGGACAGGACTATTCCCTTTCACTGGTATTACCAGGAAGTGTATAAGTCTACATAGGTGATTTTCCATACAATTCAAGTTTATCCAACCAAGAGCAGTTTACTGAAGCTCCCTGTTGTGTTTGTTAGAGCATATTTTATACTTTCCCCAGAAAAGACTGGCTAGTTTGTTGTTCAGCAAACTGTCTCCGCCTTTCTCCTCCAGCCAGCCTCCCTCGCAGTCAGGCGCAGCCATGTAACTGTGTGCTAGCCAGGGGGATGTGGGAAAGGGCTGTGTGCCTCCAGGTCTGGCCCGGGAGAGCTCCTGCCCGTTCCTACACACGCTCCCTTCTCTCCCCCGCAGGAGGAACACAGAGGCTCTACAGGGTGGAGAAACCCCAAGATGGAAGGCGCCTGGGTACCAAATGACTGCATGCCGACCTGCATTAGACTGCAGTGTGAGAACGAAGCCACTGAAATGGTGGGGGTTGATTACCAGAATTAGCCTACCTTGAACAATTCACTTTCCTATCTCTTTAATCAGATGCTACAAAACACAATTTAATGCTTTGCTGATTGATTACTTAGGGTCTTTATTAAGAAGGCTTATTATTGGTCTCTATGGCAACACATTTCAAAGACTCCTTTTCGGATTTCCAAGCTCTTTCCCTCATGTTTAGTCCCCACTGTCATTCCTCTCTCACCCTTCTTCTAGGTCCTTCCCCATAGTTTGAATCCACGGTGGGCTGAGGAAAACAGACACCATGGCTGGGTAACATCTGCCCATTGAAGAAGAGTTACTAGTGGTCTGACCGAGAACCTAAGTGAGAAGCGTGGGCTTGCTGACAACCATTTGCAGCCTTGGGAAACTCCTTGCACTTACTTTCAGGCTTAGTGCTGTGTTCCAGAGAGCTGAAGTTATTGGAAGCTCAGCATCTCTGAAAAGAGTGGGGCATTTTGGTATTGTCTAGCCTACAAGTTTTCAAAGCTTTAATTCTCCTACTAGTCATCTTGGGGGAATCTACAATAAAGGTTCTAATTCCGTCCCTTGACATGCATGGGCTATTCAACTTTCAAAATACTGTCACTTCCTCATTTTCTACACATAGAGGATACCCATCATATGCCCCAGATCTGTTTTTGTTTTGTTTTGTTTTGTTTTGTTTTGCGGTGCGCGGGCCTCTCACCGCTGCAGCCTCTCCCGTTGCGGAGCACAGGCTCCGGACGCGCAGGCTCAGCGGCCACGGCTCACGGCCCCAGCCGCTCCGCGGCATGTGGGATCCTTCCGGACCGGGGCACGAAGCCGTGTCCCCTGCATCGGCAGGCGGACTCTCAACCACTGCGCCACCAGGGAAGCCCCCAAATCTGTTTTAAACTCGCCTTTCCTGCTTAATTATTTTGTTGACACCTATATTATAGGAGCTAGAAGAATCGACTGGAAAAGGCTAAACAATTTTATTCCTGTTCCAGAGGTGGTATATTAGCTTTATATCTTGGGACAATTCAGCAAGGAAGCCCAGCTGTGCTTTAGACCTGGTCTTTGGAGTATTCTCATCGGTGGGGCTGCGGTCCTCTCCCAGCATGAGATGGGCAGCAGGAAACACGTTGGTGGGGCACATCACGGGGAGAGATCTGGGGAGAGGCCTACAGACTCCACATACCCTGACAGTCTGATTTCACTATTTTATGGAAAGAACCAAGATGACCGTATGTAAGCGATCCTTTTGGTCTGTTTCTTCATCTAGAGAACAAGGAGGGTGGAGATGAGATCTGGGAGGTTTTCGCTAGGTCTCTCACGCTGGAAGC
This sequence comes from Phocoena phocoena, assembly GCF_963924675.1. NCBI lineage: Eukaryota > Metazoa > Chordata > Mammalia > Artiodactyla > Phocoenidae > Phocoena > Phocoena phocoena. The sequence goes on along the minus strand of NC_089240.1, from coordinate 14,385,139 downwards.
CTATTGTTCTATGAAACCTGGAACCAGCACCACCTTCTGAAATGATTCCTCAACATCAGTGCTTATTTCTTCTTGCCATTTCTACTGATCATCCAGAACTGACCACCCTACGCGTAAATTTCAGCATCTGCAAGGGCAATAATATGTTCTGGCATCTGCCCAGCCTGGGTAACCTTTTTGCCCCAGGCTGACCTTGTTGGTGACCTTGGGGATCCCAATTCCAGCTCCACTCTCCAGGATACACACCCTCTCCGTATGTTTCCCTAAGGTGGCTTCCCCGCTTTACTCTCTTTGGCTCCAATGCCAGAAACCCAGTTTGGCCGCCCAAGTTTATTTCCCTGGAGCAAGCTGGATGCCCCCGCATAGCTGTGGCTGCGGCGGAGCCTTACTCCTGATCTCTCCTATTAGCAGGAGCACGTCGCTACTGCTGCCCCCCGCCCACTGCTCCCAGGAGACCCCGCGACTTCCACAAGAAATCACTGCTATAAAGTGGCTCACTCGTTCATAAGGAACTATGTGTTTATTCATGTATATTTTATATCATGACAAATGTAAATTAATTTCAGGGGCCCAACTACCCAAGCTAGTATCTATATGGCTGCCTGTACAACATTTCTCTCTCAAAATTCTCAAAACCATCTGGCATCAACTACTGTATTGTAACCTGTTAAAATAAGTAACAGCTGTGATAATCCCTCTCGATTTACGGCAAGCTGTAAAGCTTTGCATATACTGGCAGTGCATATAAAATAATAAATAAAACCATTATCATTCTGTGCTGTCTTGATGGGAATTACGATGATTTAGCCAAAATGGAGCCCCACGGAATGCATCAGAGAAGCACAGGTTTTGCCCAATCTGGCCTGCTTTAAGCCCCCAAACACCAGCCTCACTATTCAGAGCTCCTAGATGTTTGCAAACTTTATCCAACGTAGATGCATCCTTTCTGAGAGAACATCATTCCCATCATCATTTCAAAGCCTTCTTTCCTGATGGTGAGTTTCCAGAATTCCTCAGCATATCCAGACCATCAAGAAAACCAACCTATGTACAATTCAAAAATGTGAAATAATTTGTAGCACCAAAACTAAGAATTGGCTTGGAATTGTTAGCTGTAAGCTTATGTTTACAAATACTGCCAGGATCCCAGGTTGAAAAATACTATAGCACGGTCATCTCTCTAAAATAGACAGTATGTGGAAAAAGAAAAACTGGTAGCTGGCAGAGAAAGCAACTGGGCAGCTTTGATTCTAAGTAGAAGTTACTACGTCCACTGCACGTGAATTTCAAAAAAAAAATTAAGGGGATGGGGAAGGAAACTAGCATGAAATGGCTCTTTACTGTGTACTGGGTGTTACACCATAATCTCATTTAATCCTCACAACAGCCCTATGCCTTAGGTATTACTAGCCCTGTTTTATGGTTGAGGAAGTTGATGCTTAGAGAGGTTAAGTAACTTGTCCGAGGCCATCCGGCTAAAAGGTGGGGAGATGGAGTTTGAACTTGGATCTGTCTGATTCCAAGATTCATGCTCTTTCCACCTCGCCACACTGCCTTTTGGATAGCTGTTCACAATCCTTTATCACTATGACCCACACGGTAGATAGTATTTACATGGATCACTCGTTGTCATCGCCACGGGCAATTCCTACCCCTTCTGTCCCACTTACAAAGTCTATCTGAACGCAGGTGAGAGTTACCTTATTAGTGGAAGAACTCTGAACGCATATATATGGAATCCAAATCCATTTTCATTTATATATTTAAAAAATTGCAAATAAGGGTGCTTGGTTATTGTATCGATTTCCAAAAAGAGCTACAGTGCTTTTCAGCTCTTGGTGCAATCTATTTCTCCACCCTGAATCTGAGCAGGCCTTGTGACTTAATTTGGCCAACAGAATGTAGTGGAAGTGACACTGAACCTGTTCTGAGCCTAGGCCTCAAGATGCGTTCCAACTTCTACTTCTGCTGATCTTGGTGCCTACCCAGGCTTACTGCCACGCTGTGAAGAAGGCTGGGCTAGGCTATTCTCTTGGCTGCTGAGACACACGGGGCCCACTTTCCCCCTCATTCTGACCCATAGCCTGCTAACCACCAGACATGTGAATGAGGCCACCCTAGCGCATCTAGTGCCAGCTGAGTGACTACAGACACATAAGCAAGCCCTGCAGGGCTCAACCAGAAGGACCACCCATTAAATTTTAAGCCACTAAATACTGGGGTGTTTTGTTACCCAGAAAAGACCAACTGAGGAAGTTCATTAAATTTTTAACCACTTGTCAAAACAGATGCTAAGGGTTGAGGATTGTTCATTTAAGTGCAGATATCAATCAACTAAAACCTTCTTTAAAAAAACGCATTTCTTTTTGGTGGGTCCAAATATTGCCACAGCTCAAAGTCTTCACATCATCTCATTTATTTATCACGGCACTCTCATCCCGTGAAAGTGCCAATTCAGCGACGCTTCCTATGAATAGCCTTCGGCCCCAGAAACCCACCTTCCCCTCCTCAGTCCTGGGCTGGCCAGGCTGATGTTGGGTCACGTGGTCCGGGGAAAAGACTCGCCAAGGGGAGTGGCCCAGAGCCACCCTCAAGAGTCGATCCGTGGACAGAAGGAAGTGAAGGGAGAGGATGTGTTCAACCCCAGAACCCCCTCAGGGAAAAAGAGGAGTAACGCCCTGGAACAAGAAGAACTACAGTGTATTAGGGTGTGGTGTCAGTTTTGTAATAGTCAACAACAGCGGTCATGGCCGTCTTCTTAAGAAGAGAGGGTATCCAAAGACACAGGTGGGCAGGGGGAAAGAGATGCATACCCTTCTCCTTCCCACACACCTGGGAAACTTACAGATGGAGACCCTCAAAAGGAAGAAAAGAATGATTACAAACTAAATTAGGGCCACACTCGACAATCTAAGAAAGGAAGAAATAACGGTTACAACTCAATACCTCCAACAGTAGTCCTCAACCTTGGCTGTACGTTGCAATTTCAACATAGTGAACTCAATTCCTGCACTCGTAATTGCTACATTAATTACTAACTTTATTCAATAGGAAAAACGTTCAGCATTTGGAGTTCCTAGCAGTTTCATCAAAAGCCACTTCTTTTGAAGAAAATGCTGGAAAGTAACACGTGAGTTGAGTATTCAGCTATCTTCACGTGTGGGTGCTTGGGCTCTTTTCTTTTCTAATTTTCTTAGTAAACCCGGGAACCTTTGCACTTCGAATAATTTCTCTTTTCTTTCTCTCGGTGTCCTCTAGTTATACAAACACAAAACATAATTACAGAGGCAGTATTGACATCTATATACCTATGGTTTTTTCATTCGGTATTTACAGTACTGAGTGAATGAATTAATTTAGTTTATTTTACTTCTTGGGAAAAAGTGTATGTGATGAAAGGGGGGGGGGTCCCTGTTAGTTGACTCCGGCAAGGTTTTATAAGGAGCGTATAAAGGAAAAGGAGAAATAGGAAACCTTCTTTGTAGCTCTGTGAAAATATGTTGGTCTGTGCCCTCAATGATTTTTCTACATTTGTGGCTCAACACGTACTAATTATGTTCCCGAAAAGGGGATGTTTTACTGAGAAACTTTACGAATTAAAAAAAACAAACAACCCTCTCTATACCAGTGTTTGCAGCTTTGCCCATTTCAGGCTCTGACCCTGCTTCCCAACAGCTTTGCCCAGTTTGAGAACATGGATTCAGGCTCTGGGCTGGGACCTCCATGAGTTGCCTTCCAGGTGGAATCAGAACTGAAACATCCGGATCAGAGGAAACAGAAAAGGAGTTATTACGTGCCCAGCTGGGAGGGAAGGTTCCTTCATTGAAGGATGGGGTCAAGTTGAACAACAGAAAGAGAAATGACCGGGTGCACTCCCTATGACGTACCAGGAGGTACACTAGAGAAGCCAGCTGGAGTGCGACACAGAGGACAACTGAGGCATAGTTTGGCCTGTTCTTGCAGGGTGTTTCATTTCTACGAAGAGTAACTGATTTCTAAAGAAGGAAGGGTACCAGTGGGAAGTTTCTGAAGAATAATTTCATCATAAATGGATCATGTGTTGAAAGTTGCTTTGTACAGAGGAGCTCCTTTACTCAAATATTTATTAAGAAACTTAAGACTTTTTTAATTGAGTTTTTTTTTAAAGGAGAGATAATAGATGCTTCAAGTGTTCACTTGTCTGAACCTGAGAGAAACAAGAGTTTAGGATTACACAGATGCAAATGTCAGTAGGATGCGTAAAAATGAATGTTTCTGGCTTCCTGGGATGTACATTACACACCCAAGGTAGCCCAATGACGATGCTGGTAGAACCCGAGAGACCCGAAGGAAGGACCAATCTGAGGTCATCCCTGACCACTCCAGTGATTCTGGATGTCACTTTGTGACTCGGGCTTTAGGCCTCCTTCCCCTTCCCTCAGGCTGTGGGCAGTAAAGCCCTATAAACAGAAGCTTGAATACAGTCAGTCTCCAGCCTCAGAGTGTTCCAGAGTTCATCTCTAAGTTCTTCTTTTTAATTCAAGACAAATTTTCCCATAGAAAAGAAGTGACAAATAGCATTTAGAGTTCCAAGTCTGCCCATCAAGGCTTCTTTCTTCCGCAGTATTGCTGGGGAAATATGCATTTGCCATGAACAGGAGTTGAAAACAATACCGGTATCGTGGTAGTGAATAAATGTTAACATAACTCCCCAGAAGACGGTTTCAAAAATTAATCTTAAATGCCAGTGCCCAACGAAATGCAAGAATAACTAGACAGAATAGCGGGCTGATGGAGACCTTGGGGTCTACAACTGGAGTGTCTCATCTCTTGGAGGATTAATAACACTGGTTCTTTATTATGCCCAAGATCACAAGAAAGATTCACTCATTCAAGGAACATTTTTTGAGTATCCAAAATCTTATAAATATTATAGCAGAGATGAAAGACCTAGACCCTGCTCTGAAGAAGCTCACAGAACAGCCGACTAGAAAGACACTGCTATACACGCTTTTCAGAGAGACTTACACATACTCCCGAGATACAGTGTGTTGTGTCTGAGGGTTCAGGAAGCCACAGGATAAACGTGGGGAATCTTCCTGGACCGCTAGTTCTACTCAATAATTGTCTGGGGGGAGACTGTTTTATATTAAACAATGTAGAGAAGAGTGCAGATTTTATAGATGCATACAATTACGAAGAAATCTTAAAGATCTCTGGAAGGCTGCTCTGGGCCGTACCTGAGTCTCCCCGTCTCCAGCTCCACCTTAGGGGTACTAGTTCATCCTCTGCCTGCCCTTGGAAGCACCACTAAAATATAGGCACGTATAGCATATGGGCTATGGAAGGGGAGATGTCAAAATCCCCCTGGGCAATTTCAGGAAGGGCTTCCCAAGGAAGGTGATGCTTAAGCCAAGGCTTCCAAATGGACTAGGATGAAACTGGTCACAAAAACATTCTAGGGAGGGGACAGTGTATACCGGCCTGGGGGTGTGTGAGACAGCGTGATGTGATGAGAAAATGCAAACGGTTTTGCACGGCTGAAACTCCCGGCTGGTGTAGGGAACTTCAGAGACACATGCATTTTCATCTCAAAGTACCAGAAAGGATGATGAGTCCGGGAGTTCTCTCTTCTAACCAACAGGTAGTGCTGTCGGCACAGAGCAGCTGGGTAGCTATCCAGAGCAAGTGGCCTTGGGAACTCTGGGAAAGCAGATGATGGTATGAAGATGGCCAAGTGTAGAAGGGAGACATTTAAAATCAGAGTTTTGCAACTCCAGGAAGAGCTGTAATCGTACCTGCTACTTGTTACTTTGCTCAGAAACTTTGAATGAGATAAAGTATGATCCCCGCAAACACCTTCACCGGGACGCTGAAGTTAGGACATCAGAGGACAGGCTATCCCCTTCCTCACCACTGAGAAACAACATCTGAACTGCCAACACTTGCAAGCAGCGGTGTGGGAAATCCTGCATCGTAACTCCTTGACCTGCCACCACCTCTAGCACTTGTCAATCCATCACCTTTTATGATTCCAGAAGACATTTACAGCCCTCTCCTAGGAAATGAATATTTGGACAATATGTCACTGATAAACAATGCCGGGTAATAAATATATCAGTTACAGGCCGTCAAGTGAACTAGCTTAGGAACTGAAAGAGAAAGTCAAAGGCCTTACCTATTCCACTCTTGTTTCCTGAAGACACGGGACACTACTGGTTCTGTCCCTCGCCTGACACCTCAGCTCACATTCTCATATTTTGACCGGGGCCACCTCTGCTGATCGGCTTTTGCTCCTTCAAATAAAAACTAAGTTTCCTTCACTTTGGATGACCTAAGCAGAGACTGTAGCGTAAGCCATAGCACATCTTTTAACTCTTAACCTGTATGATTACCTAAAAATATCATTCCCACATTTAGTTCGGAGTCATTATTTTCCAATCCTTACGGGCAGAGTATAACCTGGTGGTAGGTAAAAAGCCTGGGCTTCGGAACCAGACAGACTTGCGTCCAAGTCCTGGCTCTGTATCGTCTGAGCTGTAATCGTGGGCGAGTTATGTAAATACCCTAAGCCTCATTTTCCTCATCTAGGGAACGAGCATGAGGAGCTCGTTCTGCCTGCCTCACAGGGTCGCAATGAGGAGCGAGTGTGACAGCGCAACTTGCATAGCCCTGCTGAGCACACAATAAGGGGTCGTTAAAGGACTTTTAATATTAACATCTGGTTTTCCCCAACCTCTGGGCCCCAAATCTCCTCCGCCCCCAATGGCAATGGCAAAGTACGTAGCCTTCTATTGTAACCGCTAAACTTTAGAAGAAATAAGTTTCATTGCTTCTTTCCAGAAATACCTTTCCTCTGTGACCCAAGTGAAACCACAGGAGGATAAACAGATTAGAAGAAAAAACATATCGAGTGAATACTTTTTGAAGTCGCTGAAATGAGTTGTTGAAAACAAAGACCCAAGAGAAATGCTAGCATAAGCCACTGGTTTTATATTTCTACCTCCACGCAAATATCCACCCACTACTGAAATTATAAACCAGCGTATATAAGGTGTTATATCGAGAGATGGAGTAGCGTTAAAAACATCTGTTGATACTTGGTTGAATCTGCTTTCATTTTGCCAGAGGTGAACTAATATTGACCAAAGTCTGCCGAGATATAAAGATGAGAGTCAAGTCTCAGAAAAAGGGGTAAAATTAGAGGGAAGAGGACCTCTAATAGCCTCCCTTCCCTAGGAAGGACCCATCTGATGATGAGGAGGACGACGACAGCAAACAGTTACCCAGTCCTTATCGTCACCTGCCAAGCACTGTGCCCTGTGCTTTATTTTCATTACATCATTCAGTCTTCACAACAAGCCTATGAGATTTTGCCAAAGGAACCTCAGCTTAGAGAGCTATGACCCTGGAATGCTTCTACTGGCCAACAAATTCCTACCAATCCATCAGAGTAAAGCTCACCTCCCTCAGGGAGCCTCCTTCCCTTTCCCTCTTCACCTCCTCCATCCCTCATTCACTTTCTCTTCAATCATTCTGAAGCTTGGTTGGTTTGTTTGTTTTTTAATAGACACGCTTGGACTCGCAGTCATACACCAGACGAATGCTCTTTCACTGAGTGCTGGTTGTATCTTTGGATGTAGCTACAATACCTTAAAGGTAGGGCGAGTCCTCAGTTTTGCCCCCAATATGGGGCAGGATGTAGGGAGATTCTGTACCTACAGCGTCTGATCCAGGCCTAGATACCTATGAAACCGCAATGAGTTGGATTTTCGCCTTTTACCAAGTTTCAAATGTCATAGTTATTTTCGGCTTGATGCCCTGGACCAAGGGGAGAGGAATGTCACCGTGGTACAGAGAGTTCCAGCCACAAGAATGCTGTGGAACAGGATAGGAAGTCATTTTTTATCCTTGAACTCAAAAGCTTCTCTTCTTGTATGAATCAAGGGTACATCTTATCTGCCAGTGATTTCTTTCGAGTCCATCAGTGGCTGGGCCGGCCACCCTCCTCTAAAAGGAGACAAAGAGAAGCGGATGTGATTTGGCGGCAAAGCACATTTTTTTCCCCAGAAGACAATGGAGCGACTTTCAGCTTATCTGCTGTCACCTTGTTACTGTGATCACTGTTCTTCAAAATAAAATCTCCTCTTCTTGCCCATGATGTCTTTAGCGTAAAAAGAAAAGCGGCAGCAGAAGAAGCAAGTAAATGCCACGAGGAGAGAGGCAGAAGGGAAAAATAAAAAGGCTAATCAAGAAAAGCTACAAGTCAACTTCTTTTCAAGGAAAAGCATTCAATACACAATTAATCTTAATTCTCCCAGATGGCCATTTTGCTTGCTTTCCAAGGTAGCTGTGGAAAGTACCAGAAACCCGTGGCCCCCATCATCACCTCTGGCTTTCAGAGCAGGAGCTAGAGGCCTGCATCAGTTGGGATGAGTAATTTATTAACCATTTAAGCCAAGGGCCCTGTGGCTGTTGATGTGTGCCCCCGGCCTGTTCCCGAGCACGTCCTTATTTCAAAATTAATCATCCGGCTCTATCTTGCTGGTGAAGGTTTCCAGGGATAAAAACTTAGATGCAAGAGGGATCCTAGTTGTTAAAGGCCAAATGCCATCCATGGCAAGCATGACACAAAGACGAGGTGGTGAGAGGAGAGCGATGTACTCTATCTTTACGAATAAATCAAAACCTCTTCCTCGCTCTGTTGTCGAGCGGGGGGCCAGAGGTGAGCAAAGATAACATTCCCGGGAGGCCTCAGTTCGTCAAAGCTGAGGAAACATTTGCATCTTTCCCCTTATTGGCGTTTGACATTTGGCCTCTGGACGCTGAAGAACCAGTCCTGTGTTTCAGATGTGAGAGGATACGGCTGAGATGAATTCCCTTCCACATCTCCTTTCTGCCATTTTGGGAGCCAGTGGCTGCCAACACACTCAAGGTCAGTGAGTTACAGCCACATGCAAGGCCAGCATCCCTCAGGAGAGTAGACTTTCTCAGTATCCCTGCTGACCCAAAAAGAGGCACCCAGGAGGGAGAGAGCCAGGCTACCCGACAGAGTATTCAGAAGCACAGGTCAGCTTCAGAGAAGACCCAGAGATTCTGCCTTAATCACAGACAAGTAACTTCCACGGAAGTTTACAAAACACACAAGCAAACAAAAAACCCCACAGACAGAAATCCACCCGAAACTTGATACACCTTAACCTATTAACCCTAACGTAGTCAGTTCAAAGGTCCTCTGCGCCATAGGCTACACTTGGCCGGCCATGCCACACCCGACGAGGGAGAGCTGGTCCCTTCTTCCTCTGGCTGGGCCCTGAGGTACCGTGACCGGCCTTTCTGGTGCTCACGGGTCAGTATCCTCCTGACTTGGAAGTCCTCAAGGGCAGAAGAGTGCCTTAGTCATGTCTGAGGCCCACAGCCAAGCCTGGTGCCCTGCACAGAGATGCTGCTCCATACAGTTTAGCTCCCCCGATGCTCGCCTCCTTCAAGGCCCTGGCCGTGCCAAGAAGTCAAGGCCCTCACCGAGTGGGAAGTGACCTAGTTGGGCGGCCGGGAAAGAAGCCAGGTCTGGGACAGAGCAGCTCAAATATTCTACTGAGGAACATTCCACAAGAGACAGAGACTAAGACATTTTGGAGGAATCTCTCAATGGTGAATTTCTGTGTTACGCCGAGTGTTTTCCCGGCTTGCCTCGGCACGCTCGATCCAGTGTAACACTTGGCTGCATGCCCTTCCCTAGGCACACTGTTGGTATTTTCATGTCCCATCTGCTAGTGCCTCTGGAGGACATTAGGATAAGTGGGTTGATCCAGAAAAGATGCCCACTGTCCTGGCCCTCTGCCTAAGACATGCAAATGGAGAGCAGCTTCCCAGCCATGAAGCTTTTGCCTGTGCCAAAGGCATATTATTTTAAATATGATTATCGTCCATAGCTACTACGGTTGGAGCAGTTACTAGGTGAGCTACGCGAAGTCCTTTGCCTGCATTCGTTCATTTCATCCTCATTTAAAGAATATACGAGGCAGATTTTCACCATCTCTATTGTAGAAACAAGGAAGTCGCAATCCTGTAATTTGACCAAAGTCACACAACTGATAAACGGCAGAGTAAGGATTCAAATCCAGATCTGGCAGATACTAAAGCATCCCCACACCATGCTGCCTCTCATAAAACCTAACGATCTAGAGGACGAAACCCTTAACAACGAGCCCACATAGTAAGACCAATGGAAATTACCAAAGCTGTTCTCTGAGGTAAATTTATAGCTTATCGATTCTCATATTTATTTCTTAAATTAAGGATTCAACTTAAGAAACAGAAAAAAAGGTTTAAAATCTCAAGGAAGTGGGTATAAAACCAGATAAACGAATTAAAAATGGAAAACACCAATAAAATGGACAAAACAGACTTTGTCATAAGATGGTGGCAGTCTCCACCCCACGCCCTCTGAATGTGGAGTTCCCAGGAACGAACCAACGGACCTGAGCTGACATTCATATTAATGTGAAAGCTTCGCTTCTGGTAACTATGGATGCCCAGAGATCGGGGCATAAATAAGGGCAATAGCTGTTGGGCCCTCTGGCCCCTGACTAGGGGTTGGTGTAGGGGTCTGGGCCCTAAGACCTTGCCTGATCAGCTTAGGTGGTTCTCACACCTGCCCAAGCCACCATGACACCCAACAGGAGCCTGAAGCTTGAGTCCCACTCTCCTGTCCTCCTGAAGACCTCACTATCCCACTGAAGTCTACCCAGATATAGCTTATCAGCTACGGGATCTACCACGGTCAGCGCATGGCTGTGCCTGCCTCTGGGTTGGGGAGATTCAGCAGGGGCTGAGGAGGAAAGAAAGCAGAGAGTTTTATTTTTCCCTGAATTATTCCTGTGCTTATAAGGCAATCGTAGGAAACAATTGTTCCATGGCTTTAAATCTAGTCAATAAGACTCCCTTTGCGATTCCGGGTTGAAAGATGGTGAAGATCACAGTAACTCTACTGTTTATGTAAGAAACACACACCCAAAACTATTACATTTTTATAATGAAACCTGGTGTAATAAAATTTGTGTTGGAGCAAAAAGCAGTCATTTCCCCCTCAGCTTTTATTGTGCTGAATGCAAGAGCTGCCAAGTCCTACTTGGAGGCATCTTTGATTAAGGGCCTGGTCTCCCCACTTGTGAGCTGTCCACAGCTGGCGGGGGTGCCATGACCTTGCTGAAGCTAATGCCAGAAGATGGCCAAGTTCACAAAGAGCCAGCCGCTCTGTGAAGGTTGAGTCCTCTGCCACGTGGCCCTGCAACCTTCTCCATCCCTCCGTGGCCTGCCAGCAACCCCCATGCCTTGCATCTTCAGGTCTCCAAGGAAAACTGGGTCAAGCTGTCCTAAAGGTCTTTTCCCCATCTTTCTCCTTGAGCACAGACTGGAAACTTCTGGCAGGCACCTGGAGGGGGGGGCCTTATTCCTTTGACACCCCCTCCCATTACTCACTCCTTCCAGCCTGATGAACACTCCCTGGCTGTTCTCTCTCTCCTGAATCCACTGATCCTCATGAGAATGTGTGAATTTAGGTCCTGAATTGTCTCACTCGGTTCCCTGAGGGAAAGTGGGCGTTAGAGTGGGGGCGAACTTCTTACTTCTTACCTAAGGCAGTGGTTCTCAACCCTGGCTGCACACTGGACTCCATCTGGGGAGCTTTTAAAGAAACGCCCTGATGCCTGGGTCCATCCCCAGAGATTCTGACTGAATTGGCCTGCACATCAAATAATGGCTATTTATCGTGAGCATATATGATATTTGAGATGCGGACTGAACAATTTCTCCACCCCCCAAATTCGGAAACCGCGATGCCCTGAAGCAGCTGACGCAGGTTCTGTGGTGCCCACCAGAAGCCGCCTGGTCCACAGGCCTGTTTCCTCCCCTCACCACACCTGGAAAAGCAACTCAGAGGGAGTGTTGCCAGATGGCAGGGCAGAACAACACTGTCACTGGGCGGGGCTGCAGACGACCATGTTAGTAGTGGTTAGGCCAACGGGTGGTCCTTAGAGCGTGGCCACGCACTGCCTCAGTCTCCGCAGAGACAGTGGAGGCCAATGTGCACTCAGGTGGCTTAGCGGGGCCGAGGAGAGTGCCAGCCTCAGCCATCACGCCGCCCCCGCCCTGCCGAACGCTCACCGTGACGGGGACGGTGGTGGCGTCTCTAGAAGAAATATAAGAAAGGCACTGTCCCTGCCATGCCGGAGCCCGAGTTAAAACGGAAGGACTAACCACAGTGCAGGACGAATACTGCAAAGAGTTCAACACTTTTCAAACAGGTTCGATTGTGTGGCTGACCTTATACAGTGAAGAACTATCAGGAAGAGGGGTTTAGGACCAAAGAAGTCAAGATGGCCCCGAATAGGTTAAGGCCACTGGAGGTGGAATAGAAACTAGACATTGGGCAACTTGGGTCTGGGGACTCCCACTTCAGGGCTGTTTGGGAGCCACAGGGAGAGAAAGAAGTCTCTGTGTGTGACCTCAGGATGAGGGCAGGATACTGAGGAGTCTCAACAAGACAGCGGGGGCGGGGTGATGGAGGAGAAGCGAGGGGCCAGCAGGCTAGGCCCAGCGCCAGCCGGTGCAGGACGCGGGGCCGAGCCTGGCCTCCCCCAGCCGCCCAGGCCAGAGCCCGAGAATGCTGCCCCGACCGCACCTCGGGATACCCTGTGCGCCCTCTTGGAAGACAGGCCACCGTCAGAGCAGAAGACGAGGAGGAAGAAAGGCTTGTCCTCTCTGTCTTAAGTGGTCCAGCAGCTCAGAAGGAACACAGAGTCGCCAAGTTGGCCAGCCAGAAAGAACAACCCGAAGTCCCCAGAGCTTAGGAGCCGCTGGGCACAAAAGTGAAGGTCATCCCTGAGGGTCAGGCATGGCCTCCCTTGCTCACGTCTGTTCCCGTGAAAGGGCTCGCTTTCTCCTCGTTCCCCCCAGATTAGGACGCTGCTGCAGCGCGAGCCCCTCTCCCATCAGGCCGGCCTCCTCCCCCCACCCCCCGCCCCCCACGCCGGCTCCCCTTCCCCTTTGTCTTGCCAGGAAATGTTGCAAACCCCAAGTACCTGCATTCTTGGGCATGCAGCAGGCGAGAGGCATGCTTGGATTCCCGCTCTGCTTCTTAAGGACGGGCCTTTTCTTTCATTCCAAAGCCCTCTTGGAGTCCCAGGGAGCTGAAAGCTGATCTGCTTAAGTCGGCAGGCAGAGCAGGGGGGGGTGGGAGGGCGAGAGAGGGCAACCTTCGGCAAGGAGGGTGGCAGATTTTCACACAACATCTGCGCTGCCTCCGGGACTCCCCCCCTGGAGGGGGAGATGGTCTCACCCAAGTGCTGGGCCAGCTGCTAATCCCTCCGGGGTTCACTTGAATGGCAAATCAGGACTCCAGGGCAGCCTCGACACACCCTGTCTCCAGAGGAGGGGCCTAGCTGCACTCTCCTTCCTCAGCCCTGGAGGAGTTCCCAAAGCACTGGTACTTTTTTACAGCCTCCCTGCTCCAAGTGCAATACAGGCCAGGGAGTCAGCAGCACACTGGCCTCACTTGGGAGCTTGCTAGAAATGCAGACTCTCAGGCCCTGCCAGTTGGAGAAGCTCTGCCACGTGCCACGTGGCTATGGCAACTGTTAGCACGCCGCCAGAGACAGGAAGCTGGCCAAACACTAACACTCAGGGAGCCACAGCAGCCCAGCCCCGGTGCCAAGTGTCCAGCCGCGGGAAGGGATACACCCCATCCCATCACCCCACGGCTGCCCCACGTCGCTCCCCTCCCCCCACCCTCCTCACCCGGCTGGGGCTGGTTCACTTGGCTGTGAAAAAATGCTAGGTTGGTGCGAGGCTGAGCCATTCAACAGGTCTGCAAATATCTGTGCACACGCTGAAAGGATGAGGGGAAGGATACAACTGAAGTTTGCTCTTTGCAGGTTGCAAACCAATATCGGATCCCCTCCCAGCCCCAGCGCACACACCACCTGTATCAACATGTCAGACTCTTGCGAGGGCAATAACAACAGTAATAGTACATGGCAAGTATCTGCGAGCCCTTTCACCGACATCAGCCATCCTGGAGCCTGTTCAGATCGTCCCCTTGGCAAGAAAGGGAGAAGTCAGAGACTTCGACCGCTTTGCTCTCACAGCCTCTATGTCATCCCAGCACGTGCTTCACCTCCCAGCTGAACCCAGCAACTGAATCCATGCACAAAAGCTGGAGGGAGGAGACAAGGAAAGGAGAGAAACGAAGGGAAGGTCCGAGAAGAGCGTTTGTTTTGCAGTCCAGAGAGAACGCTGAAACAACTAACAGAACGGGCGCGACTTCGTGTCTGAAGAGCAACTGCTGGGCGCGAGGCTCGGGATGCGTTAGGACAGCCCAGATCAACAGAAAGTCTGCCTGGAACCCGGAGCCAGACCGATTCCTCAGCCTTCCAAGCACCTGTGAGCAGCATCAGTGGCTGGCCTGACCCTCGCCTCCTCCAATCCTGAGGGCTGGAGAGAAGGTAGAGGGAAAGCCAGCCAGGGAGGAAGGGGGAGCAGAGAGAAAGCAAAGGGGGTGGCCCTGGGCTATCCTGGGATTTGTGCAGGCCCTTAAAAGCCCTCACGGTGGGCTTCTGAGTCGAAAACCAAGCTAACAAAGTATTTAAAAACCTTTGGATTCCCAGTCTTGCCTCAAACAACAATCACTCATAAAAAGACTCATGGAGGGAAGGAAACGAGGCCGTTGTTTTATTTTCTATGGGAACTCGTAAGAGTTTTTAAAAGGTTAGTCTCCTTCTCAGCCCTGTTTTTTCCCTTCCAGTGACCCCAAGCTGAAAAGGAAAAATATTTGCACTTGGTGTTTAAAAACCACAGTGAATTAGCTTTTGTTGTTCATGGCAAAGCCACTATTTAGCGGCCCAGAATCAAACCAGATGTCAGGGAAGAAAGAAGGCCCCGTATCCCGCGAACTTGCCTTTCACCTTTGCAGAAGGGCCGAGGGGAAGGCCGGGCTGAGAAGACAAAATGGAGGAAGTTCAGCACGTGGTCCTGATGGAATTGCTGCTTAGCTCTCTGTGGGCGTCTGCCTGTGGGACTAGAGTGCAACAGCTCTGGGACCCCGGATGCACAGTGCCTCTGGACTTCCAGAAGTTGCTTCTGTGGACAGTAGGCCAACAGCACTATTCCCACAGGAGGCAGAGACCAAGGTGAGCAATGGAGAAGTATGGAGGAGAGAATTAGGAGACAGAAAAGACACAAGAAGAGGTCAGCAGGACTTGCTGGGACACTCAGTCTAATCTATCAGAGAAGGTGGAAAAAAAAAAAAAAACCACCCTAAAAGGAAAAGAATATATGCTCTTTCTGCAGCCTTCCAGGAGAGTATGAGGACGAGATGAGTGTTCGGTTTTTTCAGTCTTGTTTCTCTTTAGCATACCACCCACCACAACTCACAGCTTAAATCAGGCAAAAAAAAAAAAAAAAGTTCCTATGGGGCCTAGTCTGTTTCTCGGTTTCCTAAATCTAGCAGCATACGAAAAGAGGAAGTTCTCTCCACACCAGGACCCTTTGTAACCACTCAACAAACATTTACTAAGCCCTCCCTCTTTGGTCAGTAAGATATTTGGGTGAGACCAGAGGCCTTGGCTACGATTCCTGCCCATGAGAAGTTTACAGCCTATTGGGCAAGACAGACATGTTCAGGATAACCACCATAATAATGGCGATAGGTACCATTTTTCAAAATATAATGATGTACCACTGACTGAGCTTTCCGTATAATATCTTATTTAACCCTTACAGTAACCCTGTGCAGTGAGTTTTATTATTCCCATTTTACAGATGAGGAAACCGAGGCCCAGAAACCTTAAAGAACTTGATCAAGACCACACACCTATTAAGCTAGCAGGAGTCTTTGTTTTTTTTCACCGATGAAGCCCAAGCGCCTAGAACAGTGCCTAGCACATAGTAGGTGTTCAATAAATATTTACTGAAGAAAGCAGCTTGGGGTGCAAGGAGGGGCTTTCTGGGGCCTTGGAGATGAGCTGGGAAGCACGGCTGGGATGTTTGCAAAGAAGAGGGTAAAAGGCACACTGGGAAGAAAACAGGAACTGAATAAACGAACCTCTAAGGAAACACAACTGTTTTACAAAATGGCAAAAATAGCAGGAGGGAGTAGCAAAAGAGCTAGCAGGGAATAGCAGTTAAGAGAGGGACCCTTGGACTTCCCTGTGGCGCAGTGGTTAAGAATCCGCCTGCCAGTGCAGAGGACATGGGTTCGATCGCTGGTCCGGAAAGATCCCACATGCCGCGGAGCAACTAAGCCCGTGCGCCACAACTACTGAGTCCGCGTGCCACAACTACTGAAGCCGGCGCACCTGGAGCCTGTGCCCTGCAACAATGAGAAGCACGTGCACCGCTACAAAGAGTAGCCCCTGCTCGCAGCAACTAGAGAAAGCCCCCGCACAGCAATGAAGACCCAACGCAGCCAAAAAAAAAAGAGAGGGACCCTTGAGTCAGAGAGATTGGGCTTCTGCCGTGGCTCTGCTGCCTACGAGTTATGTGAACATGGCTAAGTCACACAGTCTCTCTCAGTGCCTCATTTTCCGTATCTGCAAAACGGTGATAAGAATATTACCTACTATGGCAGAAACTGTTCATTTCCTACTAAATCTTCCATATTTGCCTTCCCTTTCAAATTCATAAGACCTCAATTTTTTTTAACATCTCTATTGGAGTATAATTGCTTTACAATGGTGTGTTAGTTTCTGCTGTATAACGAAGTGAATCAGGTATACATATACATATACATATATGTGCATATCTCCTCTCTCTTGCGTCTCCCTCCTACCCTCCCTATCCCACCCCTCTAGGTGGTCACAAAGCACCGAGCTGATCTCCCTGTGCTATGCGGCTGCTGACCTCAATTTTTTAAACTGGGTCCATTGCCAGACAACCAAAAGGCTCCATGTCCAGGCCTCCCTTGTAACTAGGGGCTGCTATGTGGCCAATAAGATCAAGGCAATTGTGCTGTGGGATTTCTAAAAAGTCTCTTTAGAACACAAGAGCCATGCTCCTTTCATTCTCCTGTTTGGGCCAATGATGTGATGGCTGGAGCTCCAGTAGCCATCTTGGACTGAGAAGATGAGGGCCACAAAGATGTGGAACCAAGAGCTGGTAGGAGCCTTGGTCTCCATACAGGCCCTGGACTTCTTTTACGTAAGAGAGGAATAAAGTTCCATCTTTTTGAAGCCTTTGTTAATCCCCAATGGATATATTTACCTCAAAGAGTTGCTGGGAGGATTAAAAAGATAATACAGACCAAGTAATCAGTGCTGGGCCTTAGACATAGTAAACACTCAAACAAATCTTAGCGATAGCAAGTTTTGCTGCTATTCTTATCACTATTATCATTATTGTTGCAAAATCCAGAATGTTCCCTTATTCTGCATCAGGCTGAACCATCTTCATTCAGTTATTTAATTAATGAGTTGTAAAAAAAATTCCTCAGTATTGTGTCTTTCATGAGAACCTGTTCATGAGTCTTTCTATCTCAGGGTCCCTGATAACAGAACAAAGTATTTCCCTCTGAATTTCATCACCAAATCATCCACACAACCAATAAAAGAAAATCTAGGCCTCTTAATGAAACAGGGAGGGGAGGGCTTAGGACGTTAATACTTCTGAGCGTGGTGACTGGAAAGCCTTAATTAAACTCTAAGTTCGGTCAAATGCCCCTTTTTGGAAAGCTCCATGGCAACTCAGTGCCTCAAAAGAGACTCCCTTTTCCCAACCAGACAGACCTTTACGTTTCAGGACACACACGAAAAAAATGTAAAGATACTATTTGCTTAAAAAGTTCTGAGAGTCAAGCGTAGTAGGCTGGACTTCAAGAGACTTGCCAAGAACTGTGGATCCTTTTACTTAAATCTCCCCTTCTTAGTGCCTTTCACAGATTGTGTGGTTTGTTCCCGAACTCAATCAATAAACGTTTCCTAAAAGATCTAAGGAAGGAAATAAATGCCATGAGTTAGCAGGCGTGGTTCCCATTGGTCAAAGGACTGGCTGCATTCAAATTACCAAGGATCCATGTAGGAAAACTACAGTATCTCAGGCGCCACCCTAGACCCACTGAATCAGAATATCTGGGTGTAGGGCCTAGGAATCTGTATTTATTTATTTATTTATTTATTTATTTATTTATTTTTGCGGTACGCGGGCCTCTCACCGTTGTGGCCTCTCCCGTTGCAGAGCACAGGCTCCGGACGCGCAGGCTCAGCGGCCACGGCTCACGGGCCCAGCCGCTCCGCGGCATGTGGGATATTCCCGGACCGGGGCATGAACCCCTGTCCCCTGCATCGGCAGGCGGACTCTCAACCACTGCGCCACCAGGGAAGCCCTAGGAATCTGTGTTTTTACAGCTACCCTGGGGATTCCGATGTGTAGTCAGGTTTGGAAGTGTTCTGAAATGCCCCCCTCCCCTCAACTCTCTCTTAGGTTGGGTTACTTTGAAGTGAAGTCTATGATGGGGCTTCTTATTCACATGACGGATGGAAGGGGTACTCTCAGTGGAGGGGGCACAGGGAAGCAGGATGCAGCTGGGGGGTGGGCACGGGACTCGACAGGGACGTGGCCTCAGCTGGAGATGTGGTTCAGCCTGATCCCGCAGGGAGCTCCGTAATACAGGTTACACCATTTGGCAGACAGCAGTGCTCTGGGGAAGGCAGCTGTAGCCTTCAATGGCCAACACTCCCAGCAGCTGGAGGAGGAGGGCGCCAGCTGATAAAGGAGATACAGGCAGGGCACCAACAGCAACCACTTCCAACTCCAACCTGCTAGACCGGAGTGGAGCTGGCCTCAGTACTTTCGTGGCTTTGCTCTTCATGGAAACCTTCACGTCTACACTCCCCTTGCTGACTTGGCCTGAGTTTACCTTTCACACAAGGGTCTTGGAGAAAAGTTTAACCTGTAGGAAGGTTTTCAGAATCCGATACGGTCCTTTCAAGGATCAGGGCGCCTGAGTGGGCACACCAATTACCAATGCATCTGCTGGGGTTATCATCTGCTTGCTAAGTTGCGCCAGGAGCTGGCCCAAAGTCAATATCCCAGAGTCCTTCTCATGAGTTCCAGCCATATTCACTCATATGTTCCCGAACAAGCCACTCAGGGACTCCAGACACCTGGCGGCCCGTCCCATCTCTCTTCTCCCCTGACAAATCAAGATGCAGGCTACGGAGCTTCCTCTGGCTTGTTCTCAATGACTCCTAAATAGGTCAAATCACTCTGGAGACTGGCCAAAAGCTAATTTTGTATTCACCACTGACCTGTTTCTTTCCTCTGGTACTTCAGGAAAAAGTTGGGTGAACGCCTTTTCTCCTTGTTTAATGGTAAAGCACTCCTCAGTTCCCCATCTCTCAGTTGCTTTTCGTCAGGAGATCAGCCAAGTGCAGTGTACGTAGCGCTCCATCCCCCTAAAGAGCCCCACCCCACCGCGACTCAGTCTCTGCTCTCATCAAGGAGGTGCCACCGTTTTGTTTCTTATATTGGAGCAGATTTCCAGGAAAGGAAGCAGAGGAGGGAGTGAAGAGTGAGGAGTGCTAAAAAAAAAAAAAAAAAAAAAAAAAAAAAGGGAATGTTTTCCTTTTGTGGTTCATTCAAATCCAAGTGGAAGCTCAACACTTCCAACCCAAGTCTGGAGCTAGGAAAATGAAAAACCGAGGCCTGGCTCGACTGTCTCTCCAGAAGCTGCTCTGTGGCAATGCCTTTATTTAATTGTAAGATGTCAATCTCCCTCTCGGTCTCATCCCGGATTTCATCATTTGTTTTGTTCTGAGACATTTCATTGTTTTTCCTTTCCTTCATAAACTGAGAATTCTGTGCAGTGAATCTGCGTGGCAATCTGGCCCTACCAGAAGAACGGAAGTCACGATTCCTAATAGAGCTCTCCTCGCTCTGCCCACTAAATCTGAAGCCACCATGTCAAGTTTCCTCATGGTAATAATATAATGATGATAAAATGAATAGTCTATTCATTCAGCAGATATTTATTGAGCACGTACTAGGTGTCAAGCATTGTTTTACATGCTTCGTATGTGCTATTGCAGTTAATTCTCACAACTATTCTATGAGCACACACTCACCATCTCCCATCACTCACATCCCAAACCCAAGTTAACAATGAGGCAAGAGCAGGGTTGAAATCCCAGCTACCCACAGGAAATACCTGTCACTTGCTTGGCTGAGTGTTTCAGGAGGAACATTTATGTGCAGATGGAGCTCTGGGTGTGTGTGCGTGTGCGTGTGTTTTAAGTCCACGGGTGTGTGCATGCATGGGTGGCTACATATACACTCCTATGTAAAGCTCTCCCTTGAGCCTGGATGAGTGTTTCCCATTCATAATAAAGTTGAAAACGAGACCCCAACCTCCTTCACCTTGCATGGCTCCCCACTGCTGTTTCCACAAACTGGGAAGGGAAAGCCACTAACATACCACTCTGGCAAGGCTGGGAACCCTCACCCTGGGCCTCAGTACCAGAACCTTCTACTTGGCAGGGGCTCCAGTTGACAAGAACAACTATCGAGTACCTGGATCTCCACAAGGAGTCTAGGATAAATTCATACAAATGCAAATGTTTGGGGAGAAGAGGCCAGAGTCTGTTGAGTCACAAGTAGGGCCCCCAAGTTTCCACTTTGGGTCTCTTTACCTTTCACGCTGGCACTCCCTCCTCCTCTCCGACCCCCTCGCCTTACTGAATCAAAACTAACCATTCCTGGGCTTCCCTGGTGGCGCAGTGGTTGCGAGTCCGCCTGCCGATGCAGGGGGGACGCGGGTTCGTGCCCCGGTCCGGGAAGATCCCACATGCGAGGAGCGGCTGGGCCCGTGAGCCGTGGCCGCTGAGCCTGCGCGTCCGGAGCCTGTGCTCCGCAACGGGAGAGGCCACAACAGTGAGAGGCCCGCGTACCGCAAAAAAAAAAAACCACAAAAAAAACCCCCGAAAAACTAACCATTCTTTACTTTGATCCTTCCCAGCTCCAAAGTGAAAACACCTCACAATGGTTTAAGCATTAGCCTTCCCTACTGAATTTGCATTTTAATAGCAATTACAGGCCTAATGCTGAAAGGATAAACCTGAAAAGTCAGCAGGTGGAAGAGAATGTGGGCACGGAAGGGGAGGAGAAACCAGTGGGCTTTCTATAATTCTAGAACTAGCTAACCTTAACTTAAGATTTCTTGGGGGATCTGAACAAAAGCAAAACTACCCAGGAAGGGGAAAGAACACTAAAATGGTCTTAAGAGCAAAGATCACTCAGGGACAGAGAGAGAGCATTAGATAAATCTCCAAGGTCCCTAATAGTTCTAACATTCTGATTTAACTTTTTCTTTCTTTTCATCTTTTTATGACTCTGGCTCCTTCGTGTTAAGTGCTGAAGAAAAGACTTGGCTTCCCCAAATCCAGATGTGTTCAAGATGGCGGCACAACTGCTGTCGTAGGTAATTCTTGACCCTAACAGTTGAGTGTATGAATTGAAAGGCATTTTGTGGACCTGGAGACAGGAAAGTTAGGCCACGCAGTTCCATAAGGAGCCAGTGTCATTTCGTGTGAAATCACTTCAACCGGAATGGTGCTAGCTTTCACTGAGCTCCTGATGGATGTGAATTAAGTTGAGCTAGTCTGGCTACCTCAGATAAGTAAATTCCAGAAGCTTTCCAGTTCCTTTCAGATTTATGAGAAATGACATCATGCACTCAGATTCAGGATTCTTGAGGGAGTCCAACACTAGGAGAATGGATATGATGGAATGATAAAACTGGCTAAAAGCTTAAGTAGTCAACGTGGGGAACAAAGAACATGTGAAAGAGGTAAAAGTCATTTCTCTCATTTGCTCACACAACGACAGGAATCCAACCCCCACCAGCCACAAAACTTGCAGTAATGGGACCAAATGGTTAGGCTTGGAATTCTAGTCTTTTTCATTTGGGGAGTACACGTAAGAGATTCCCCCAATGTGTCAAAGGTGGTAGCTTTTCATTCTCTTGAATTTGAAATGCTCTGGAGAGGATGTGTCAACAATTCACAAACAGGACAAAGTCTTGACTTTCTTTTACCTTTTGGAAAGCACACCAATGCATGAAGACAGGAAGACCAAGGGCCAGCAAACCTGCCCTTGGTCTTCCTGGAGTTCTGATGTGGAGTTCATCACTGAGAACTTAGCAAAGTCTCCAGGGCTTGGTCCCAACAAGCACACCAGCCTAAGGCCTTCATGGTGGCATCCCATTTAAGCTTCTGCCATGTCCAATCAGAGAGAGATCCATTCCAGGGCTGGCCGTGCCCAGCAGTATATGTCACAGCTGCATCGGTAACAATGTGAGATTATTCTACACACGTGAAGACATCAAACGAGAAGGTCCTGGAAGCCAAGCCAAAAGGGAATCTGCCACTGCTAGCTGTGGCTGCAGCGTGCCTCTCCCAATCCCAGCTGTCTGTCAAACATCCTAACCAGCCTATGAAGAAACCCACTGTGGTGCCAGCTTTCTAGAAAAATAATGAGAATGATTAACCTTTCCTAACCAGGCTTCTAAGCACTGAAAGAACCGCAGGATGGGAAGAATAAGGGAAACAGAGGAAAAGTTGAGACCTGCTCCGCCCAACATGACAGCCACTATCTATATCTGGCTATCGAGCACTTGACATGTGGCTACTGTGAATGGGGAACTGAATTTTTTTTTAATTTATTTTATTATCTTTATTTTACTTATTTATTTATTTTGGCTGCATTGGGTCTTTGTTGCCGCACGCGGGCTTTTCTCTGGTTGCGGTGAGCGGGGGCTACTCTTTGTTGCGGTGTGTGGGCTTCTCACTGTGGTGGCTTCTCTTGTTGTGGAGCACAGGGTCTAGGTGCCCAGCTTTCAGTAGTTGTGGCATGCGGGCTCAGCAGTTGTGGCTCACAGGCTTAGCTGCTCTGCGGCCTGTGGGATCTTCCCGGACCAGGGCTCGAACCCGTGTCTCCTGCATTGGCAGGCGGATTGTTAACCAGTGCGCCACCAGGGAATCCCCCGAATTTTTTCTTTCATTTAATTTTAACTTGAATACTCACACTCCAATTGTTGGGAGAACTTGAATATGAACCTACTTTTTCAATTTTTGTAGAACTTCATGAAATCTAAATACAGATCAAGTATTTTGGATGCAAATTTAGCATCTAAATTGAGATGCGCTATACAAGAAAATACACCCTGGATTCTGGAGACTTAATACGAAAAAAGGGTGTAAAAATATGTCATCAATGTTTTGTATCAATTTTATGATTTGATTTTCATATGATGTTTTGTTGATCTTGTATGCTGAAATGATACAGAATATTTTATAACTATTGGGTCAAACAAGATGCATCATTAAAATTAGTTTCACTTGTTTCTTTTGCACTTTTTTAGGCGGCTACTAACATTTTTAAAATATGTAAGTGACTTGAATTGTATTTCTAATGGTCATCGCTGATTTTGAATGAATAAAATCAAAACATTCCAAATCGTTGCATGTAAAAGTACGGATTATACGTCAAGAAGAAAATATGAGTTTTTAATCAGCTAAAGTGAATTAACTCATGGTGGTTTGGAGTAAGTTAGCAAAACCCCTCAGTGAGTGGGCCAACTCGGGGGCACCGGTTCACTAGAGGTTTCCAGGCTAAAGCCGGGCTGGCTGGCGTGTTCTACAACAGTGGTCCTCCAGTCTTGGTCAGGGGACCCTTGGGGGTCTCTGAAAACGTTTCAGGGAATCTGTAAAGTCAAAACTATGATCATAATGATACGGAGACATTCCTTGCCTTTTCTGCTCTCATTCTCTCCTGGGTGACATGTGATACCATACCAGCTGGAATGCAGAAGCAGATGTGAGAATCCGGCAGCCTTCTACTAAGCCAGCCTTCTATGCAAGGTATTTGCAAAAAAAAGGTAAAAGAACGTCACTCTTCTCACTTACGTTCGTCTTGGAAAATGTAATTATTTTTCTTCAAAGTATTTTATTTATAAACATGTAGTATATATAATGTAGAACATGTACTTATTATTGTTAATTTTGGAATAAACTACCAAGTAAATCTTTTTTACTTCTCAGTTTTAATTCCTAATAAGTAAATAAAGATTGATATTAACTCATAAGAGCTAAAGCTCTTCGGGGTCCTCAATAATTTTTAAGAGTGTAGAGGCGGGACTTCACTGGCGGTCCAGTGGGTAAGACTCCGCACTCCCAGTGCAGGGGGCCCGGGTTCGATCCCTGGTCAGGGGACTAGATCCCGCACGTCGCAACTAAAGATCCTGCATGTTGCAACTAAGACCCGGCGCGGCCAAATAAAAATAAAATTTTTAAAAATATATATAATTTGCAAATATTTTTTTAAAAAAACAAGGAGTGTAGAGGCATCCTGAGATCCAAAACTTGGAGAACTGCTATTCTAGAAGGACTTGGTAGCACGTGCTGCTGACGGCCCATCCCATATCTCCTCGCCCACCTCGGAGTCCTCCGGCAGTTGCTGTGAACACTTTCCCACTCAAACACCTGGTGCGTGCCCAGGAGGACGAGGAGAGCGTGCACACCGCTGAGGGGCCGTCTCCGCCTCATGGGGACTCCCTTCTTCCTTCCTGGAGAGCCAACAGCACTTGGCGGGGGCCGTACAAGAGAGGTTCCCCTCTGCCAAGGCACCGGGACTCACGTGGAGCGCTCCCAGTCACCTGGCCTCTGGGCTCAAGTCTGCCGCCCGCTCGACCTCTCAGACCTTCCCTGAACCCGCAGCTAGCAGGACCACGACACCCATCGTATCCTACGCCTGCCCGGATCCTTGTGGCTGGGCCACCACGGCCGCTCAGCGGCATCTCTGCTTCTGCCCTGGTCACCCCCTGTGCCCCAAAAGCCTGGAGACGATGCCCGGGCGGGGACACATGCTGCCTCAATCCTGTGCACGGTCACACCATGAAGTGACGTGACAGCTGCCCGACGTTCCACAGCAAGATTCCATTCGGAAGTCCTGACTCTGGTCTGGGCTGGAGGAGGGAACGTCGCTTCGGGATGACCGCAGACCCAGCTGGGAGACTGTCTTCATCACGGACAGACCCATTTTCTCTCTTCAGCTACTGAGAAACGTTTGCCCAGACGCCAGGGCGCATAAGCATTCGAGGGCCTTTAGGGAGCCCTCGACTGGGGATGGATCACTGTGTGCTGGAATCTGCTTGCCGGCGGCTTCAAAGCCAAGGTATGTTTTCTCCTCGTATTCCCAAGACTTTGAAACCTCTCCTGGCCTCAGTAAATGAAATTCGGTTAGCGGGTGGAAGGGTGGAATGAGGCCCATGGACTGGGGCCTCCTCACGCCTTCACCAGAGCCTGAGGAATTCAGATGTGCTCAGTCAGACGGCCGAGGTTGGAAACCGAAACAAAGTGGGAGGCTTGTGTGTGTTTTTAATTGAGCTGAACAGCTGCAGCCCACCCAGCCTCCCCGGGGCCTCACGCAAAAGAACAAAAGCTATTCTCTCTCAGGTACTGATGGCTATTATACCAGCTCCGACTGCCAGTTCTGGAAGAGGCGACTCGCTTCACCCTGAGGGGCCGAGACAACTTACAATCAGAAAACGTTACAGCTCAAAGTACTCTTCAATCCAATCCCCTCATTGTAGGAATGAGGAAAAGAAGCCTGGATCACGCAGCTAGAGGGCGCCAGAGCTCAGGCCTCGACCCAGGCCACAGCCAGACCCCAGCGGCGCCTGACTCATCGGTGGGGTTCAGGCCGTGAGCCATCCTTCGGGGCTCGTTCCTTAGAGCTGCAGAAGAGGAATGAACCAAGCAGCAAGACCACGTGAGGGGAAGGGGCTAGAAGCAGCGTGGAGACCAGAAGCAGCTAAGATGGGGGCAGACCGGAATCTCATACCAAGCGAAGTAAGTCAGAGAAAGACAAATACCGTATGATATCACTTGCATGCGGAATCTAAAGTATGATACAAATGAACTTACTTACAAAACAGAAATAGACTCACAGACATAGAAGACAAACTTACGGTTACCAAAGGGGAAGCGGGGGGAGGGATAAATTAGGAATTTGGGATTAACATACACACACTACTATATATGAGACAGATAAACAACAGGACCTACTGTATAGCACAGGGAACTACATTCAATATCCTGTAATAACTCATAATGGAAAAGAATCTGGAAAAGTATATATCTCTCTATATATTATATCTCTATATAAGATATTTATATATATATATATATATATATATCTGAATCACTTTGCTGTACACCTGAAACACCGTGAGTCAACTATACTTCAATTTTAAAAAAAAGATGGGGGCAGACTAGCTTGGAGAGGCAGAAATGACTCTTCAGCATCTTGAAAAGGAGATGGGCGAGGAAGGCCAAAAAAAAAAAAAAAAGTCAGATGTCACCTGAAATCAAGTGGCTGGGGTTCAGAATCGGACCTCGAACTTCCTTCCCTCGCGTCCCTCCTCTTCGTTAACTTAACATCTGATTGCTT